>NC_059072.1:23309103-23613323 GCF_020497125.1 Mauremys mutica
CCACCATAACGGCCCAGCACCTCTCACAGAAGCCCCACTCACTTTTGCCCCAAAACACACATCTTCCCTGCCCCCTCACAGCCCAGCATCCCCCCCCAGACTCCCCAGAGACCCACTCCCCCATGCCCTGCCTCCCAGCTGCACTCACCAGCTCTGCTGGGAGGTGACTGTGTCTGCTGGGCTGAGCCAGCAGTGCAACCAGGGCTGGTCCAGGGGCTGGGAATTGCTCTGTCCTTTCAGGAGTGGTGCGATCAACCAGGCCAAGGCCTGCCCCAGCCGGGGTCCCTCACGACGCACTTGCCTGGAGGAGCCCAGCAAAGCCCATCACACTGTCGTCCCTCCCACCTCCGCCACCAGGCTGAGACTGGCCAGGCTTCTGTACCAGTACCAGGCGGCTCAGCTCCGGGGGGCCAGGCAGGGCCCCGCAAGCCTGGAGCCAGAGGTGCACTGGGGTCCTGATGGGGGCGTAGAGGAGCCCTCAGCCACCTGGTGGGCAGGTCAAGAGGAGCAAATGGTGGGTCAGGGGAGGAACAGGGTCTCGGGGCGCAGTGCAAGTGGAGTAGGCCGGGGCCCATTCTGAGCATGGGCCTGGCTCTGTGGAGTCACTGGTGCCATTGTAAACCCGGCACTGGCCCTCAGTTACTTTTTTTCCTGCTCATAAATCATTGACAAATGGATCCTGATTTCTACCATGGTACTTTTTTTAAACTACTTTCCAAATGGTTTGTACAACCAAGTATTCACTTTATTTATTGGCTGCTTGTTGTTCTTGGTCTATGATTGGACCCCTGAGTCACAGGGATTCATAGATTCATAGACTCTAGGACTGGAAAGGACCTCGAGAGGTCATCGAATCCAGTCCCCTGCCCTCATGGCAGGACCAAATACTGTCTAGACCATCCCTGATAGACATTTATCTAACCTACTCTTAAATATCTCCAGAGATGGAGATTCCACAACCTCCCTAGGCAATTTATTCCAGTGTTTAACTACCCTGACAGATAGGAACTTTTTCCTAATGTCCAACCTAAATCTCCCTTGCTGCAGTTTAAGCCCATTGCTTCTTGTTCTATCCTTAGAGGCTAAGATGAACAAGTTTTCTCCCTCCTCCTGATGACACCCTTTTAGATAACTGAAAACTGCTATCATGTCCCCTCTCAGTCTTCTCTTTTCCAAACTAAATAAACCCAATTTTTTCAGCCTTCCTTCATAGGTCATGTTCTCAAGACCTTTAATCATTCTTGTTGCTCTTCTCTGGACCCTCTCCAATTTCTCCACATCTTTCTTGAAATGTGGTGCCCAGAACTGGACACAATACTCCAGTTGAGGCCTAACCAGCGCAGAGTAGAGCGGAAGAATGACTTCTCGTGTCTTGCTCACAACACACCTGTTAATGCATCCCAGAATCACGTTTGCTTTTTTTGCAACGGTATCACACTGTTGACTCATATTTAGCTTGTAGTCCACTATGACCCCTAGATCCCTTTCTGCCATACTCCTTCCTAGACAGTCTCTTCCCATTCTGTATGTGTGAAACTGATTGTTCCTTAGTGGAGCACTTTGCATTTGTCTTTATTAAACTTCATCCGGTTTACCTCAGACCATTTCTCCAATTTGTCCAGATAATTTTGAATTATGACCCTGTCCTCCAAAGCAGTTGCAATCCCTCCCAGTTTGGTATCGTCTGCAAACTTAATAAGCATACTTTCTGTGCCAACATCTAAGTCGTTGATGAAGATATTGAACAGAGCCGGTCCCAAAACAGACCCCTGCGGAACCCCACTTGTTATATCTTTCCAGCAGGATTGGGAACCATTAATAACTACTCTCTGAGTACAGTTATCCAGCCAGTTATGCACCCACCTTATAGTAGCCCCATCTAAATTGTATTTGCCTAGTTTATCGATAAGAATATCATGCGAGACCGTATCAAATGCCTTACTAAAATCTAGGTATACCACATCCACCGCTTCTCCCTTATCCACAAGACTCGTTATCCTATCAAAGAAAGCTATCAGATTGGTTTGACACAATTTGTTCTTTACAAATCCATGCTGGCTATTCCCTTTCACCTTACCACCTTCCAAGTGTTTGCAGATGATTTCCTTAATTTCTTGCTCCATTATCTTCCCTGGCACAGAAGTTAAACTAACTGGTCTGTAGTTTCCTGGGTTGTTTTTATTTCCCTTTTTATAGATGGGCACTATATTATAGGATGTCTTCTACTTTTTAAACAAGGATTATGCTCAATAGCAAATAATTCACTTTACAGTGCAGCTGTTCAGAGGAGTAATAGTTCATGCTCAGCTTTGTGAAACTTTCTGGATTCACAACAGTTTCTAGGAATAAACCAGCAGATACTGCATACGTGCAACCCACTAATAGGACATCCCTGTGATTAACAGCATAGAAAACTCACATTTGCTTATGAAACTGTTCACAAAACTATTTTGGTACTATTTGCCTAGCTCTACCTGTTACATTAATTCTACATATTTTGCAGTGGATGACAACATGTAGTTTTCATCGTATATAGTAACAGAAATACTATCCTGATTATTCTAATGAGAGCTATGGCTGAACACCAGGTGTTTATCTTTTTAGGTACAGTCAATTGAAAATATAATTATGCTGAAATACCTGATAGCTCTCATAATTTTAGGTCTATGTAAGCAGCAGCTTTTCACACACAATAGAATCTCCCAAGGCCAATGATAGCTAATCTATGAGTTGCAGAGAGCTGTTCAAAATAGAAGTTGTCACTTTCTAGTAAGCTTTAATTGAGTCTGGCTGTGCCCTGTGACTTCCCAGTATAAACTGAGTTTAGTGATTTGAGCCTTTCCTTCAAAGGAAGCAGTTCACAGCTAACAGGTGGATTTTCCAACTTGTTTTCATTTAAATATATTTCATCTTCTAAATTTCTCTTAATCTCTTTCCCTCCCTTTAAATATTTTATCCCTGGTTCAAAATCCTTATTTGGAACAGGAATATCTTAGAAGGCAGATGCTTCAGCTTGGAGCGATGGGAATTGTATTAAGGATCCAGTTTATTATATGCTCTACCCAACAAAAAAAATCAAGAATCTATTCTCACCTATAATTTATATTATTTCTCCCCAAAATTGAACTTGATTTTAAAAACATTCACTTGTACACAGTAAGCTACATTTGGGCTAAATCTTGATGTCCTTACTTTGGCAAAATTCCATTATTATAATGACTCCCAAGGGAGTCATTACACATTACACATTTCAGACTTCCCAGGAGCAAACCAGAGACACAGACCCAAAATGAGGAACGCAAGCAAATTAATACTGAAAGAAGCTTAAATTGATATGGGACTCGTGGCTTTGCGATCTACAGCCTTTCTGCTAACTCAGTGAATCTGTATGTGGTATGCAAAATATCCACAACAGGAAAACGTGGGACTGTTGACTGGTTCTTTTTCCCACTACCCAGAATGCACAGGGTTCAGAAACAGACCTCTGAGCTGAAGAAGGATGTCATTTATTTGCCACTTCAGTAAGTGATCAGTCCACCAAAACAGGCCACAGCATAGGGTTAAATGCAAGCACCCCCCCGCATTTAGGTGCTCGCCTTAAATGCATTGTCCCAAAGTTATTTATTCTATACTGTATAAACACTTTTCTACCTAATTCTAAGATTAGTTTGCAAACTCAGTTGTTCACCTGATCAGGTTGCTGACCAAGATATTCATCTGATTGAACTGCTGACTCAGTTATTCACCTGATCAGGTTGCTGGCTCAGCTTTTCACCTGGCTGTTCTCCCTCCGTGCCAGACAAGCAGGCATATTTTCACATATCCCAACACCTAAAATATACATTATACATATTACATAGCCTACAGGGAGAAAAACGGGTTTATGTGGAAAGGAGGCATATGTAGGTCCACAAACTGCTGAAAGATCAAGCAATGTTGAATTATCTGTCACTGTAACAGAAGTCTTGCCTTCTGGAAATGGCACAGCTGGGAATGGTGTGTCAGTTGCTTATGTTAATAAGGGACTCATGAAAAGTGGGTAGCAGATAAAGAACTTGCACACTTAGATTATGGCTGTTGGCCAAGATTTTCAAAACCAGTTGCTTAATGTTAGACTTCTACATCCATATTAGCAGCAAAGAGTCCTGTGGCACCTTAAAGACTAACAGATGTATTGGAGCATGAGCTTTCGTGGGTGAATATCCACTTCGTCGGATGCATGGGTATTCACCCACGAAAGCTCATGCTCCAATACATCTGTTAGTCTATAAGGTGCCACGGGATTCTTTGCTGCTTTTACAGATCCAGACTAACATGGCTACCCCGCTGATACTTTACATCCATATTGAGTCACTTAAATAAGTGGTCACCTTTTCAAAAGTTCTGAGCACCGCGTAGCATGCACTGAAGTCAATGAGAATTGAAGGCACTCAGCATTTTTGCAAATCTGATCCTTTATTTATATGACTAAGTATGGAGCCTAGAATTAAGCAGCTATTTTTTAAATAGTGTGCTTGAGGTGGCATGCTGCGGGGGGCGCTCTGCCGGTCGCTGGGAGGGTGGCAGGCGGCTCCGGTGGACCTCCCGCAGGCACGCCTGTGGGAGGTCCACCAAAGCTGCGGAATCAGCGGACCGCGGCACCAGCGGACCCTCTGCAGGCACGCCTGCGGGAGGTCCACCGGAGCCGCCTGCCGCCCTCCCGGCAACCAGCAGAGCGCCCCCCGTGGCATGCCGCTGTGCTTGGGGCAGCGTAATGTCTAGGGCCGCCCCTGATTCTAGTCTTTCCACTTAGAAAAACCAACATCAATAAATACTTGTTTCCCATTCCTTTCACCCTTTTGCAAGGAATTGCCTGAAAAGTGTCCGCAAACGAAGCAGTAAACCACATTTTCATTAACAGAATATTCAATCCATGTGTGACCTTTGTAGTAGTTCTCTGAGAATCTATCCTCTTTTTATCAGCAGAGTAGGTATTTAGCTTTGGTTGAACAGGATTGTGACTTTTTTGTTTTACTTAGGTCACTGACAGGAGATAGTACGACACAGATTTTTTTTTATTTTATTTTATTTTGTTATCAGAAATGCTTGAAGTAAATTTTGAATCTTGGGACTGAGGTTAGTGTTCAGTTAACTGCATTTCTTTCTCAGCTGCCATGGAATCTTGCAGGGGCAGTTTATTTTCACTTGTCACATTCTCAGTTCATGTTTTCTTATGAAAATAACAGTCCAGAATGCACTGAACACCTCTCTTTCTTCCAACATCCATGTCCGAATGTCTGTCTAAAACAGTGTTGTTGAACAGGCAAGCCACGAGCCACTTTTGGCTCACAGAAGATCTTGATGTGGCTGACAGCCATCGTAGCCAAAGCAATGTTCTCCTTGACTCCACGCACAATTCTCCTGATGTCATAGATATAATGACTCGGAGTTGTGCTGATGTGTCACTTGCTACTTCATATGAGTGTCAAACTATTTTTTTTAATCACTCAGTTATCTGGCCTCCTCCTTGCCGCACAGTTGTTAGTAGAAAGCTTTTACAAGTTGTTGCTTAATAAGCTAGAAACAATGGATGTTTGTAGTTGGAACTCATGCAAAGTTTAGCAAAACTGCAGCTTCTTGTGCAGACCCTCCTGCAAAAAAGCAGAATTACACCAAAAAAAGTTGAAAAATCTCATTGTTTTCAATCATGTTGAGAAAATCAGTTTGCTGTCATCAATAAATGCAGACAAACTTTTTGCTTTCTGTGCAGAAAAGCAGGTGACTACAAATGGCAATTTAATCTGATACACTTAGAATTTGACAAGAAATTTCTGTTGAATTCTACTAATTCTCCAGTAATGCCATTAACTTCAGGCAAAAATCACACTTTTCCTATTTGTCATAAAACCAGCACGAATCACTTAATTGCACATAAGTGATTATGCGCAATTAAGTGATTAGTAACCAGACAATATTTTTTTCTGGCACTTTGAGCGAGTGCTAGAACCTTAGGGAGAGGAGGACTGTTCACCCTCCCAGCCCTTTTCCCCCACAGTGGCTCTACTGACAAACTCCCCAGTGTAGACACAGCCTATGCCAAAAGAAGAGAGTTTCTGTCAGCATAGCTAACATCATTCAGGGAGATGGTGTTCCTATATTGACAGAACTCCTCCTTATGTCTCTGTACACTGCATCTACACTAGGGAGCTGTGATTGCATAGTCTCTGTAGAGTAGACCCAGTCTTGGCCTGGTGCATACGGCTCAAGAAAGGGATAAAATGATCTAGGTTCTATGCGTGGCTCCGCCACATATTGCCCGTAGGACTTAGACTGATATTTTCAAAATAGGTGCTCAGAATATGGATTTTTGTGTCTAAATTTAGCCATCCAAGTTTGAAAATGTCCTGATCTCCATTTCCCAATCCATAAAGTAGGTTTAATGATACTTCCCTACTTCATAGAGGTGTTGTGAGCCTTCATGAATTGTTTGTAGTGTGCCTCAGGTACTTTGAAGTCCAGTACCATTTATTTCAGTGGGGCCAGGTCTTCACCCTTTTATGGTCACCAGAAATAGTTTTCCAATTACTGATGCGTGATGGGTCACGGAGACAGACATGGGTGTGCGTATTATAGTCAGCATAAAGGATTTTCAAGTGTATCTTCATCCTTGTTTCCCTAATTCCCCAACTTAATCCAAATATCTCTAGTTACTGAGGTTCAGCACACCTGGGTAGATGACTCTTCATTGCAGAGTGAAATGATTGGCTTTGAGTAGCATTATAGAAATACAAGCCATGTATCATCTATTTTTAAACTTTGCTTTATATATTCCCTTAAGGCTTCCAGAAAATGGTCAGTGGAATTCTTGATGGATGAGAAAAATGACTAAGATGAAGTATTTGATAAACTGCTTGAAAAATTTAAATCTCACTTTCCTTTGAAACTGACAAGGGAGGAGTACTCAGTGTTTCGTAACTAATGATTTAAGCTCTCTCATTAATAACTTGTTTGCTATACCTGTTATGAGATCTCTTTAACTGAACATTTTTTGCATGTTCTTGTCAAGCCGTCTGTTGCCCTTGGCTTACTTCACAGCAATAAAACTTAACTGAGTTTTTATTTTTCACCCTACCGTTAGTACCCTTATTTTCCTGATGCAGGTTATGAATCTTACTACAGCCCTTTTGATCATGATGCCAGGATTATTGACAAGTTGTCAAAAAAGAGGTTATCACCAGGGCTTTTCACAGCTCTGGTATTGATTATGTGCCCTAAGAACAAAGAGGCAGCATCATAATCATTTTAATTCCCAAATGAATAGGTCATAGGTTCCTGTTCAGTGGAAGAATGGGAACTTTTGAGCAGCTCAGTAAAAGAGTAAATATATGCATATATTTACAAGATGCAAAGTGTTCTTGAACAATTATTTGTGACATTTCCAACAAGCAGTTTTATGTGGATACTGTTTGATTGATCAGAGCTCCTGAAATATCACATTGAATGGCTCTAATTTGCATCACATTCCTTTAAAATCAATAAGTTCTAATAATTCTTATTTCTCTTTTCTGGCTCCATAAGAGGGACACTATCCATTTCCCTTCCATTATTTAACTTAGCTACTGGAATTGTATTCACCCATGAAAGCTTATGCTCCAATACATCTGTTAGTCTATAAGGTGCCACAGGACTCTTTGTTGCTTTTTAAAGATCCAGACTAACACGGCTACCCCTCTGATACTGGAATTATAAAGTTATTTGTCACCAACCAATGTGACACTCTGCATTGCTGTCTCATAATATCTGTCAGTGTCCATCTGTAATAACAAAACATTTCCTGGCAGTTTAATGCAGAGAAGGGAATGTAAAATGGATCCAGTTTTTGAACATGCTGAGAGAAAGTGTTTGGACCCAGGGTACTGGCTCGGGACCTTCTCCAGTTTACTGGTTACCAACAGGAGCTGGTAGCATATGAATCTCCTGCCTCTTGACCCCATCTTCTTTTTGGTCACAGGAAACAGGATCCTGGGAGATTTTTTTCTCTTCTTTCTCCTTGTCTCTGTGTAAGGGGAGATCTCTGATGGTTTCTGCTCCCCTGGCGTCTGTGGCAAATGGGAAGAAGAAATCCCTTCACCTGTTTTTGAGAATGGCACAACTAAGAACCCAGAGATGGATGGCTGAGAAAACTGAAGACTGCAGCCAGAAAGACACCACTGTCACAGGTCTAGGTAATGCCAAATGCCACTTGAATACATTGTAGTAGGTGGCAATATACTAAGTGCTCCATATAGAAACTCTTGCACTTCCTTAGTTATAATTCCGTCAGTTAAACAACTGTAAAATTCTTAAATCGTTATTGTTTTGGTACAAAAATCATATTTTAGATCCAATTTTTGATGGCGTGCATTTATTATAGCAAAATATGGTATAGCCAGCACTAAGCCCTGCTACATCAAATCACAGCTGAAGAAGTAGCATTCCATGCATTCTGTAGGAGATTAATACTTTGCATTTCTAAGCCTCTTCCTTCCCTGAATCTCAAAGTGCTTTACAAACTACTAAGCTGCACTCTGTTTCATCTATTGATCTATCATAGCTATTTCTAAAAGACAGGTAACGATTATTAGTTATTCCTCTTAACGTTGCAGAAGAAGAGAGTCTGGCAGGACTGACTTTTAAAAAATGATTAAGGAGGTAACTATGTACAGTATATCTTGACTAAGAGACAACCAAGTCATTAAATGATAATGTCTGCAAACACTTAAAGGGTGTAAGAAGTAAGGAATGTGAAGTATTTGGGGTGATCAGTGGGCAATGAATGGGAATAACAGGATGGAATTAAGACAGGGAGAATTTAGGCTGCCCATTATAGAAAACAACCTGTGTTTCACTCAGTGAAACCTTACTAGAGAAGTGATAGAAGCCGCATTGCTTGGGACATTTAAAACTTCTACCAAGTGGTGTCAGCAGCAAGAAGGGCCGGGTTCATATCTAGGGGGTCCTCTTTACCATACAAAATAGAATCAGCTCAAGCCCCAGTCTTGGGGCTTGGGAAAACTAAAGACCACCTATGTGCACCTCGAAGAGGCAATGCTTCAAGCATAAAATCTGTGTATTACAAAAAACCAGGGGTCAGCAAGGTGTCCATACATGGATACAAGTGTCCGTGGTAAAAATGTTGAGGTCCGTGGTAATTTTTCAAAAAATGGAGTCACTGAATGACAAACCCCTCCTCCCCCAATGTCCGTCAGTAAATATGGTAATTTTGTCACATGTCCATCACTCAACATGGTGGTGCCGACCCCTGCAAAAGAAAACTTGTATTAAAAAGCAAAGTCAACCCAGCATTTCTTTATGAAAACACCACAACCATGATTCAAAAGCATATAACCATAAGAAACATCCACCCCACAGTACACTGGGCAGGGTCCTTTGCCTCAGTTTCCCTCCTTGTGGTGCAAAAGTCTGATGAATTAATGTCCCTTTAACATGCCACTCCCCTTTCCCTCCACTGCACCCCAATCACAGTTGGTTGTTCTGGGTCAGCAAAGACCCAGAATTCAGAGGTGCATTGACGTGGATTGACCTCCCAGCCCTTAGCAATTGAGCAATGTTTCTGCAACTGCTGCATACCTCTGCAACTGGCTTATTGCTGCTGCTGCTATCTCTGCCACTGCCTGCCCCTGCAGCTGCTGTTAGCTCTGCTGCTGCTGCCCACTCACTGCCACTTCTGCAGTGCTGTGTTCTGAGGTCTCACTGCATATCCCAGCTCTTAGTAATTTCAGCATTTGGTCATGCACTTTGTAGTAGGGAACCTCACTGCTAGCGCATCTTCTGCATTGTCTTTCATTGCAACGCTATACCCACACCAGGTCTAAGGCTTAGTCCCTGGACCTGCTTATCAGTGAGTCAGCTTTGGCAATTGCTGAACAGAAACAATGGTTTCTCAATTGACTCTAAGCAACTCTGTCTTTAAACACTAGGAAGGGGAGAGTCAAATGATGTCTCGGACACCTTAAGCAGCATCCACACCACCACATGGGAACACTGAACACGAACACTCACTACTCTTTCTTTCTTTCTTTCTTTCACACAGATTTGGCATCCCTACCCCTGCTTAACAAGTGAGGTTCAGTTCCAGGTGACCCTCTCAATCAGCACATGCTAAATACAGTTCTGCTGCCCTTTACTCCTACAATAAGGATAATAATATTTCACTATCCCTGCTTTCAAATTTAATTTTTTTTTATTAAAGCTAATGTTACATTTATATAATACACAGGTTAAGGAAAGAGTGTCTGTACATCTGGGTGTAGTGCTTAGATTAGCCAAAAGTACAAAATCTGGTTTAAACGTCATAAAATACATATAGTACATAATCTGTAATAACCCAAATTTAGGTGAATAACTTTAACGATACAGTTTAGATATCAGAATCCGAATACTTGGATACATCACTCATGTAAAGTTATACAGAGAGCTGGTTTTAAAATGTAAATATAGAAATGAGTGTAGACTGTCCCTCAGTAATTGAGCATTTAGAATAGGTTGTTCTTTAGTAGATATAATTCATTAGAGAAGTATTTCAGTTACTTTCCAATTTCGCTTCTGACTGGCACTCCAGCTCATCTCTCCTGGTATTGTTGATGTCTGGTGATGTGTTCTAGGTCAGTGGTTCTCAAAGCTGGTCCGCCGCTTGTTCAGGGAAAGCCTCTGGCAGGCCAGGCTGGTTTGTTTACCTGCAGCATCCGCAGGTTCAGCCGATCGTGGCTCCCACTGGCCAGTGGTTCACTGCTCCAGGCCAATAGGGGCTACGGGAAGCGGTGCGGGCCGAGAGATGTGCTGGCTGCTGCTTCCCACAGCCCCCATTGGCCTGGAGCGGCGAACCGTGGCCAGTGGGAGCCACAATCGGCCGAACCTGCAGACACGGCAGGTAAACAAACCAGCCCAGCCCGCCAGGGGCTTTCCCTGAACAAGCAGCAGACCGGCTTTGAGAACCACTGTTCTAGGTAGATGTCCCTTGACCATCTGATGGCGTCCGACACCATAAGCGTAGCACTGACCGATTCCGCATTCTTGCAACACTCGCTCCTTACTGGGGTCCCATGTGCCCAGGGCTCCAATGATCAGTGCATGAGTTTGAACCTGGTAACCCCTAGCTTTCAAGGTGTCGACCAGAGGGGAGTATTTCTCCAGCTTTCAAGATTGGGTGTCACAGAAAGCCAGGGTCCTGTTTTCAAAGGGAACTATGATGTACATCATGAGGATCTTCTTCTGGTCCTTGGTGATGATGATGTCCGGTCGCAGTTGGCTGTCTGTTCCGGGGATGCTGGAGGTCACGGCCACCTTCCCTGTGGGTGACAAGATGGCTCTGAATGGGTGATCTTGAATGGCATTGTGGTGCAGCTGCCAGGCTCTGGAATGGGGCTTGCAGCTACACAAGACGTGAGGTAGCATCTCATTGGCATATCTACACTTCCTGCATCGCTTGTCCCGATTCCAGTGGCAGAAGGATCCGTTCAGTGGGACACAGTTGAGCCGGGCCCTGTGGATGAACCTTCAGTTGGCAAATCAGGTGAAGCTGCCCCTGGGGAGGAAGTGGTTGCTGGCGTCCCACTTTCACGTCACCTTGAAGGCCTCACCCTGATCCAGCTTCCATTTCAGGTTTTCTACATACTGCCAGCAGATGGAATCCTTCAAGGTCCTCTCCAGCATAGTTCTAGCTCTTGGAGTGATGATTGTGTGCTCCATGTTCTTCACCTGTGGCCAGGGGCAGCTCCAGGCACTAGCATGCCAAGCGCGTGCCTGGGGCGGCAAGCCACGGAGGGCGCTCTGCCGGTCGCCGCTAGGGCGGCAGGCAGGTTGCCTTCGGTGGCATGCCTGCGGAGGGTCCACTGGTCCCGCAGCTTCGGCGGACCTCCCGCAGGCGTGCCGCCGAATCCGCGGGACCGGGGACCTCCTGCAGGCAAGCCACCAAAGGCAGCCTGCCTGCCGTGCTTGGGGTGGCAAAATACCTAGAGCCACCCCTGCCTGTGGCACTAGGACTCCCAGCTCCTGGTGTTTCTTGCACCATGTCCAGCAGCAGCCAATATGCTTCTCCAGTATCACGTAGCATTGCAGGCATGAATCCAAAGCGAAGCAAAGTCTCCCCCGTCTCTTCCAAATTCGCCTTCCTGGGAGCCACTCAGGTAGGTGGTGACATCTTGGTTGGAGGAGATCCTTTTGCAATTTGCTTCTTGATGACATTCTGCATAGCAATGTCCACGATGTTCCTAACCATGGCATCTGGGCATATCAGAAGGCATAAGGTGTGAGTGATCACTGCAATGTCGCAAAGATCACCCATATGAGGGACGCTGTCACTGCCTTGCCTGTGCAAGATGTACACCAGTTCATTGCTGGCTCTCTGGGGAAGAAACATCCACTTCTTCACCAGTTGCCTGGTGATGTTGTCTGCCTTGTTAAGAGGTACCTTCGCCATGACAGATCCCCTCAGGACGAATGAAATACAAGGGTGAATTGTAACCCAAACCCAGCCAAAACTGATCACTTTGGCAAAGCAGCTCCATCTGCTGAACATGGAGGCAGAGCAGGCATTTCTATGCAAATACAATCTGCTCCCGAAGTTCCCCCTCCCCCAGTTCATCACTAGATTGCAGGGGTGAGCTTATTCAGACTCTGCTTACACTAGACTGGACAACACACTAGAGGGCAGAGAGTAATGGAGCCATGAGCAATAGGCATCCTGGAAGGCATTCTCCCATCTGATATGGCCATTTTATGCTGCTGCTGCAGCAGCAGCAGCAGCAAAGAGACATGAGGGCCCCCGATCCAGCCAGGAGAGAATTGTGTAGGTTCAGCTTACAATGCCCTCTGAGCTCCTCACTGCAAGCCTTGGCACAAGGGGAATGTTAGAGGTAGGGTAGGGATGGGGCCACAGTGGGATCTATAGGCAGCTTGAGAAAGGCTTCCATAACTTTGGACTGTCTGAGGTACTCCAGAGCCACTCAGAACTGAGAGAGCACAAACGTGGCTTGAAGCCACCTTAGTTTCCCTCCACCTGAGCTGTGAGTTCCATGCTGTGCTTCTTGGAGGCACAACACAAAATCTCACCCTGTAGGTTTATACAGGAAAAACTTTGTCAAGACAAACATGACTGTTCTTTTTGATAGAGTTACAGAATTCTGAGGGAAGATGGCTGAGGTAATATATTTAGATTTTGGCAAAGTATTTAAGGCTGAGTCACATGGAATCATAATTGATAGATTAACAGAAATAGACTGTCATGCTGATTGAAAACAAGTTAAAAGACCTTAAGCAAAGGTTGATGATAAAGGATAAGATATTGTGGAGAAGAGTCGAGCGAGGCATGCCTGATCATCTCTGTATATTATTTAATTTTGAATTTTGTTTATTTTAGGTTTATCATTTATAAATTATCTTATAAATGTTCCGTGTGCTCCAAAATACAGACCATGAAAACATGCTTTTAGTAATCTATACTTGCACGTGTATTTTTCACGTACCCAAAGCCAGATAAAATAGATCAGTGTAATACTTGCAATTCATTCTCTTCTTATGCTTTAAACTTTAATAACATTTCCTGTAGGGAAAACAGAGAGAGACCTCACGTTCTAAAGAGCTGAGCTGGGTTGTTGGCTCCATCCACAAGCTGCCTGTTTCCTAGTGGTGCATAGACTTTGTATTAGCCTTGTGTGAATTTCACCCAAACTATCTAATCTCCTCCAACCTATCTGCAAGTATGAAATTAGTGGGACACTCCTGAGAACTGAGGGTTTTTCTACAATAAAATTAAGCACTCAAGTCATATCCAGTATTAGGTCTTAGATAGAAAAAAGGGGGAAAGAATCAAATGTGATCTCACTATTTTGTGATATTTCCTGTGAAGTTGTGCAGGATCTATACGCTGAGAAATTCTTTTTTGTACTTGTGCATGTGGGAAGAATTTAGGGCTAGTGAGGAATCTGAACTGACAGCACCTGCAAGTTGAAGTCCTCTGGATGTCCACAGAAGATATGAGCCTTAACACTACAAGCTTCAGCACGTTTCCCTGACAACCAACCCTGACCTCGAGGGACCACTTATTTGGGGAAGAGGATAATACCATAGCCTGTGTGTTCTGATTGCCAGGCATAAATTAGCCCCAGTTGTGGGTTGGGAAGGGTTCTCATGGGACCAATTGGGAATTGGGACTGAGACCACCAAACAGCTATCAGAAGGCAACAAAATTTGGTTGCTACCCTTTCAGACTTGAATCAGCCCAATGGGTTACAGAAGAAAAGCCTGATATCTCTTCACTAATCCTGTTAGCTATCCAGTTCCCCAGTGACAGGGTTCTAATAGCATACAGAGTTATTAACGAAAATGACATGTTGGCAGATTTAGTTTGTTCATTCATTAGATTTAGCTGCCACATTTAAAAATAAACCTGAGTCTCCTAACTGGGATCTGTTCGTTTACATAATCACTGCTGTGACCCAGAGGCAATAATGGAATTTTAATAGATCAGAACAACGTACTCAGCATTCTTTGAAGGCTAGAGAGGAGTACTGGGAGCTGTCTACAAATGATCTAAAGATCCCTCTCCTAGCAATAATGAACTAACATAAACAATGGAGAGAGAATGCTATGACATTCTTTTGTCAAGGAGCAATATCATAATAGAGGCTAAAGTGAAGGTTAATTATGTTGTTAAAGCTACCAAAGGGAATTAGACTTCCCAGCTGTTTGCAAATCAAAATAGCAACATCTTCTTAGACCAGAGGTTTTCCCTGCAACACTTTATCTTCACACGGGTCATGTTGTTCTTAACCGTGATGGCACCAGATACATTTGGCCTTAAAAATTCTTGGTTGGCTAGGATGTATACTGTGAAGAAAGTAGGCCATGTAAAATAGATGAAGAATATAGCACTGGTGACACGTGACAGCAACAGTGGATTTCCTTATGTAAGATCATTGGACTCCCGCGATACTTCCTATTGCTTGTTACATCCACATTAATACCAAACTGAGAGCCAGACCTTTCAGTCTTTACTCAGGCAAGGAAACGAAAGGGCTAAGTTTTCAAAAGTGACTGGTGATTTTGATTGCCTCATTTTTAGGTACTAAACTGATGGCACCATAAAGGGGCCCGATTCTCAGGAAACACTGGAGTTGGCCCCCTCAAAATTGACACCCCAATTTAAAATCAGAGCGTTTAAGGCCAGAATGGATCACCTGACATTTTATCCGACCTCCTGTATATCACAGGTTATCAGCATTACCCAGTCACCACTCACACTGCCCAACAACCAGAATCCAACCAAAGTATTACATCCCACAGGAGACTAAACTATTGTGTGCCATGTGTAGAATACGAGGTACCAAGATGCGCCAATGCCTGAGGCCCCTGCAATGGCAGGGAATTGATTTAGTGAGATATTTCCAGATTATCCTGTTATATGACTGGCATCCCATGCTGCAGAGGAAGGCGAAAAAAACCCAAAGTCACTGCCAATCTGAACTGGGGTGAAATTCCCAACCCCACTTATGGTGATCAATTAGACCCTGAGCATGTGAGCAAGAACCAGCCAGCCAAGCACCCAAGAGAGAGAGAATGATCAGTGCCGCTTCCAAGCCCTGAGCACACCCTGTCCAGGGTCCCATGTCCAGCTGCAGTCCTCCCTGATGCTTCAGTGGAAGGAGACAAAAAACAAAAAACCACAGACTAAATGGGGGTAGGAGAGGGAATCCCTTCCTGATCCCTGCAGGTAACCAGCTAAAACTCTGAAGCATGAGATTTTAATCCCCCCACCCCACCCACCCCCCGCATAACAAGCAACCCTGCCATACAATCCCAATGATAATTTACTGGTCACTTTTGAAAATTAAGGCTAATAGAACTACTTGCACGAGTCAGGTCTCTAGACTCTGACCCTAATACTTCATGGAAATGTCACCGTAGCCTCTCTGCTAACTGAAAGTCATTTAAGATATGAGATAAAAGAAGAGAGTGAACTCTTTACTTAATGCTAAATCTGCCCTCCAATACAAGTGTGCAGTTCTCCTGGGGGATTTAACTGGCACCGAGACTGAAGGATTGTTGATGGCAGAAAAATTGCATGTACATATCAGAACAGAATTTAGCCTTTAGTGTTTTGCACCTTAATGTTTTCAGTCAGTACCAAACAATTATGTTTGACAAGCTGAGACAACAGAGTGGGCCAGCTGTGCTTTTTGAATGATACATCATACTGGCAAGGGTTTCATTCATCACAGATCTGTGACCAAAATCTTCACTTGGTTGGTTATATATCCAATACAGGCAGCAGCACCCTTACCCACCTGCCCACCCATATAGGGGAAAAGATAACCTCATTATACAATATAAACCTAGCAAGAAACCTAGCTGCTTAATTATTTAACCTTCTGTCCCCCTTAAGCCTAAAACATTAACATTGAATGTTAACATTTAAACCTCAGGGCCACGTACTGGCTTCAATCCATAGTGCAACTCCAATTGATATCAGAGTCAATATGTGCATGTGGATCCAGGGCAAACCGATATGTCACTTTAGATCAGTGATTCTTGTGGGCTGCATATGCAGCTCTCTATGTATTATGCAGGCTGCATTCACATAATACATATACTATCTGTACGGCCCTGAGGATGTCACATGGGCTGCAGCTGTGTGCTGATTGGGTCGCAAGTGACCCGGAGGCCGCAAGTTAAGAACAACTGCTTTAGAACTACATTTAGCAAGAAAATGCTGTGGTGGGAGTCATTTCAAAATAAGGATTGCAGGAACTGTTACCAAGAGTCAGAAGCATCAAGGGATCCTGGTGCTTATTAACAATATCACTAGTCCAGCTACACCACCCTGCCCTGTAATTTTCTGTTAAATAGCTCAGTGATCTGTCCCAGATATAAAAGTCTAGAGGGCTACTTTATCTTCCATTTCCAGTGGCAATGAAGATTTTTTTAAAATAATATAAACATGGATCTCAGAAGAGCTGAGCAAAGAATTCATAGCAAATAAGTTATTTGACTATGATTTAGCTTCTCATTCTGTTCAGCTACAAAGGCTGGCTCTTTAGCTCAAGCTGTAGTGACTACAGTTCTGGAAGTCCCACGTTCAATTCCTGGTAAGTCAGTCAAGCTGGCAGTGAGCCCATAAATATCTTCCAATATTCTCAACTTTACCATGACTAATTCTGGTCTGTGATTGTTTTGCACACAGTTCTATGTAAGGATTTGTCTACACAGGAAATTCTACCAATATACATAAAGTGTGAATTTAAACCAATTATAGTTGTACTTGTATAACCCCCTGTGTGGATATTCTTATTATGGTATAAGAGGGCTTTTTTTTGGTTTAGTTTATGTTGATAAGGGATTTAAGTTAAATAACTTTATTTTAAAATGCCACTCATACTGAAATAGTGTCCGCAAGGGGTTTACACTATATTGGTTTTACTCTATCTGTATAATTGCACCAGTATAACTACATCAGTTTAACTATACCAGTATAATTGTACCTGTATTACTGGTAAAACTTTCCTATGAAGAGCAGCCCTTAGTGATATTCAAATTTTGAGCTACTTCAGTTAGTTTTGATTGGACACACAGATCCCAGGTTATTGCTTTTGTTGCCTGAATGGATAAACGCAGTGCACAATATCATGTTTCTGGAGTAAATACTCACACGTACAAATTCAAAGTTAGGTTTCTGCAAATATTCTCTTATATTCCTGGGTGGCAGGTGAACCCTCCCCTTTGGGGAGGCTAACCCACCGGCCCCACACCTTCCCCACCCCCACTGTGGCCATAGAAGCCCCGAGGCCCGCCCACCCCAGCTGCCCTGAGCCACCGGACGGCCTGTCCCAGCCACACCATTGTCTCTTATCTCCCCACCGGTTTTCATTCTTTTTCTTCATCCTCCCCCTATATTAGAAGTAATGGGAAGTAAATGAAAATAAAGTGAGGTACCTTGATTGAGGCAGGGGTTGGGGTGAAGGAGGTGGTCTGGGGGTTGGGCTCTGGGAGGGAGTTTGGTTGCCTGGTGTGGGCCCTGGGCTGGGGCAGGGGATTGGGGTATGAGGGGGTGAGGGGTGTGAGCTCTGGGCTGGTGCAGGGGGGTTGGAGGTGGGTGGGGTGAGGGATCAGGCTCTGGGAGGAAGTTTGGGTGAGGGGTGTGGGCTCTGGGCTGGGGTAGGGGGTTGGGGTGCAGGAGGGGGGCAGGGGAGCGGTGCTTACCTTGAGCCTAAAGTGACCGGAACACACCTCTCTGGCAGCGGCTCCTAGGCAGTGGGGGAGGCAGGGGGTCTCCATGCACTGCTGCCCACAGGCGCCGCCCCCCCGCAACTCTCATTGGCCACAGTTCCTGGCCAATGAGAGCTGCAGAGTCGGTGCTTGGGAAGGGCTGCAGGGACATGCCGGGCGCTTCTGGGAGAGAAATGGTGCAGAGGGAGGGAGGCAGAGTGGGCAGGGAGCCACTTTAGCCCTGCTGCTGCCGCCGCATCTCTGCGCACCCCTTGGGGGGTGGAGGGTAGCAGGTCTCCGTACGCTGCCCGGAACAGGGGCAGTGCACAAAGCTGCCTCCCCTCCCCTGCCAGGGGCGCACAGAGACATGCCAGCAGCCGGCTGCTTCTGGTAGTGGTGTGGGGCCACCAGGCATGGCATGCAGGCAGCCTGCCTGCCTGAGCGCTGCTGCTCTACCGGCCAGAACTCAGGGGCAGGTTGTCAGATATTTGTACTGCATTTGGGGGGGGCCCTGTCACTGGGGGCCCCGTGACACCACACAGTTTGTTTCATGGCAAATCCACTCCTGCCCATAAAAAACTTCCCCAGAGATCTGCTCAGAGTCGCTGAGATCTGGCCAGTCACACAGAGCCATCCACATGGAGGCCTGTTATTGGATTATTTCTTTATGGGGACACTCATCATGGGCTAAGCACTTTCCATACATTCAGGAAAGGATGATCCCTGTCTTGAGGAGCTCACAGTCTAAGGACAAACAGATGAGTAGACAGAGATTACATTAGGGGGGCAAACGAATAGGGAAGTCTTCATACAAGTCACCTAAACCCACTGTTGGCGGTATCAGAGGAGTGGGCTTTAAGGGAGGGATTTAAATGTGGACAAGATTAGGAGCTTTCTGAGTGAGCTCAGAGAGGCCATCCCACCAAACAGGCACAGACACTAATGTGCGGGAAGCTGACAAACACACAGCTGGGCTGAGCCTTGGTGGAGAAGAGGTGGCAACACAAGCTCAGTGTGGGTGGTGCAGTAGGGAGAGGCAAAGTAATGTAGAGCTTTGAAGGTGGTGACAAAAAGATTAAATCTGAGGCGATAGCGGGAAGTGAGTGGAGGGATTCAAAGAGGGAAGTGTTATGATCAAATCAACAGGCAAGGAAGATGCCCTTAGTTCTGTGGCCCTACCTCCGGGTTGCTGACAGCATGCTCCGTAATGCTGCCAGAGGCTTCCTCAAGCATGGAGAAGCTCCTCAAGGAAGTTAATACATCTTCAGGCTGCATTAGCATTCCTGTGCCTTTCCTGCCAAGTTGGATAGGGCATGATGCACACCTCACACCTGCCCTTTCCCATATGCAGACAAAGGCCACTATGGAGACTTCCACAGGGTCCTGGGAAACCAGGAATGTGCAGTGTGGGCAGCTGACCCCTCTGTCAGTTCAGGCAGGGTGAGTACATAGGCTGGGGTGGTGGGGAGAGAATCAGGCCCTTATTTTTTCTTTCCTATAAAAACATGATTTTTGGAAGGGTTACGGCCCAATCGACTAGTAGCGAGTCATTTTGGTTGATTTTCTTTTATCAGTTCCTCCCACCAGAGAAAACAAATGAGAATGGTTTGTTGTTCTGCATTCTTAACATGCCAGTGAATAAGACAGGACATATTGAATTACTTGACTAAATAAAAGACTGTAAGTTCTCATTGCATTTCTATTGCTTAACTGCAGGCAGCTGTTCTCAAACATTGCACATCATCATAGTTGTACAAGTCTTTCCATTCACCTTTTACATTATAGTGGGAATTTGTTTGTACATATTGTCTGCTTCAACGTATGGGCCATAGATTCCTGCCAACTGTGGTGAAACTGAATGCAAAGGTAAAAAATGAGTAAGATGAATGCAAGCAACGATTAAAATCTCCCAGACAAAAAATGTCAGGTCAGGTCCTAAATATGTATCAAAACCCCCTTAATAAAGTAATATAGCTTTGAAAAAAGCACAAATTTTTGAAAGTCAGGACATTCAAAGTTAAATTTCCTTTAAAATAAACTCATTGGACAGTGTGCAAATGTACAATTAAGGAGTGCAGAAATAGCCTTAACCTCGCCCCTTGTATTCTCCCCAGCCACTCAAACTCCATATACTAAATCCTATCTGCATTCACCTTGCTGTGCCTCAGTTTCCCCATATATAAAATATGTATAAAGATATGTTGGTTTGCCAAGTGCTTTGAGATATGCAGATGCAAAGTGCTATGTAAGAGCTCGTAATTATTAATGATCGTTATTCTTATTTTATTATTGCCAATTCTGTTAGCTGTGGCTTAAACCCAGCGCCCTTTGGGGGGTTTCCCATGGCTGCAGACACCTTAAACTACATCCATCATGGTTCACACAGAGCAATATGTTCACTGGACATTTGCATGTACATTAATTGTAATTGCATGTGCAAACAGAAATTGCATGCTCATTTTAGGTGTGCAAATATGCACACACAGTTCTGAAAAGCTAGTAAAGTCAAAATCAGGAATATAATGGATTTTCTTCTGTAGTTTTTAATTGTAGAGACACTAGCCTTTTCACAAGACAGCAGAAATAATGGATAAACTACATTTTTTTTCAAAGTACTAAGAACTTTGGAAATGACTAACAAAGTTTTGAACAGCTTTAAATTTTTAAAAGAGCTTCAGGCGCCTTCATTGAAAAGCTTTTAAATATTGAAGTATTGCATTAGTGTCTCCCTTTTGCTCTGCAGAATGTCCTGTAATCATGGAAAGTATTTCTAAATGCATCCAGTACATCGATATAGGAGCATTCAAGCACTAGTGTCTCTCTGAAATCTGTACCTGAGTAGAGATGCTGGCTCTGAATGTCTATGCCCATGTTCTGATGGTGGTTTTAGTCCTAGTGGAATGCCGGACGTCAGAGGAACCAGCACCTGCTCAGAGAATGTGGGGCAGAGACACTGGAGTGGTGAGCGACATCATTGCAGCTTGAGGTTCAGGGGCCCCCATGACCAGCAGAACAGTTCTGAGCAGCACAGGCAGCATCTGGAAAGGAATGTGTAAGAAAATGGAGTAAAAAATAGAGGAGTTTAAAACAACAAAAAGCCTTCACTATGGGCCAGATTTTCCAGCCCTCTGGAGATGCAACACACACACATGGAGCTTGGTGAGGCCAGATCTATTCTAAAAAGTTACGTCGACCCTGCTACATTGCTCAGGGCTGGAAAAAATCCATGCCCCTGAGTCAGTTAAGTCAAACTAAGCCCCTGTGTAGGCAGTGCTACGTCAATGGAAGAATTTTTTCATCAACTTACCTACCATAGGCACCGACTCTGTGGATGCTCCAGGGCTCAAGCACCCATGAAAAAGAGAAACATAGATGGTGCTCAGCACCGAGGAGCCAGAGCTTGAGTGTGGAATTGGATGAGTTCTGTGCTGCTAACAGCTTCTTCCCTTGGGGCAGGGAGTTTGTTTATAAACAGAGGCAGGGTGATTAAGATAAGAAAAGGCTTGTCATTAAATTAAATTAAGGATCCTTAGATGATTCTGAAAGCATTGCCAGGCACTCCAGTCAAAAGATAGGAAACAAAGGGTAGGAATAAATGGCCCATTTTCAGAATGGAAAAAAGTAAATAGTGGTGGCCCCCAGGGGCTTGTACTAGGACCAGTGCTGTTCAACATTTCATAAATGATCTGCAAAAAGGGTAAACAGTGAGGTGGCAAAATTTTCAGATGGGACAAAATTACTCAAGATAGTTAAGTCCAAAGCAGACTGTGAAGAGCTACAAAGAGATCTCACAAAACTGGGTGACTTGGCAACAAAATGGCAGATGAAATTCAATGGTAAATGCAAAGAATTGCACATGGCAAAATATAATCCCAATTATACATATAAAATGACCGGGCCTAAATTAGCTGTTACCCATCAAGAAAGAGATCTTGGAGTCATTTGCAGTCTTCTGGAAGCGCTGTGCTTCCAGAGAACTGCAAATTTATAAGAATCTTCACTGTGCCTGTATCATCCTGAACCACAGACTGCTCGTCCTCCAGCTTCAGAAGACTTAAAAATTATCTCCAGTCATCAATAGGACAGATCAGTAGTGTAGCTAGGGGGGTAGCAGGGGAGCGGCCGCTCCCACACCGAGCACAAGTGGTGCCTTTTTAATTTTACTCACCCGGGAGCGGGAAAAAAAAAAGGTGCCACGCTGCGGTGCTTTTACTGATGGGGCGGAGCTCCGGGACTTCGGCAGTACTTCGGCGGCGGGCCCTTCACTCGCTCCGGGTGTCTTCAGCGACACTGAAGCTTCATCGCTGAAATGCTGCCGAAGACCCGCGGAGTGAGTGACGATCCCGCCGCTGAAGTACCGCCAAAGACCTGGAGCGCCACCCCGTCAGTAAAAGTGCCGCAGAAGGTGGCACCTTTTTTTTTCTGGCCCCCCCCCCCTCCCCCGTTCTCTCCACCTGGCTATGCCCCGGGACAGATGCAACTGAATAATGTAGCTGTCCTTAACGTGCAGCAAGACCATACCAAGGAACTAGATGTAAATAAGATTGCTGAGTTTTATCCAGAAAACTACAGTGAAACATAGTCTCTTTAAACTGGGACGTTAGTGAAGACAGTTTGTAGGGGATTCCAATTATTTTAATATACTGTAATTCAGGATAATGTAATGATGTGGTTCATAATTTAATCATTATTAAAATAGTAAAGCTACCAATGATAGACACATTCAATAACTAGAATATGAAAGAAGTGTATAAATATGCTGAAAATAGCTTCCCCCAAAACTGGCAGAGCGTCCACCACCCCAGACACACATACCCCTTTAAAAGCACTCGCCTACAAAAACAAAAGTCAGCACCTATGCGAGCTGCCATCTTTCGAAGAGGTGGTTTATGTAGACTGATGGAAGAATCCCTCCTGCCGCTGTAGCATTTTAAGCATAGACATAGCTGCAGAAGGACACTGAAGTGCTATAGCAGCGCAGCTGCAGTGCTGCCACTGTAACAGGTTAAGTGGAGACATGCCTGAGATGGGTCAGCTTATTGCTGCCTTTGCAACTCCGAAGTTCTGAACCAGCTCCAGAGCCAATTAAATTAGACCAGCCCTAGGGGCTTATCTCTGGCATGCCTCTATTCTAGGGGCTGTAACAAGGGGCAGCATAAACCCACATATGCTGATTGTTACACCTCCAAAGCGGTGTAAAATCCCCTCCTAACACCCTGCCACCCAGCAGGGACCAGAATCTGGGCCAATATCTTTTACACCAAATTTCCAACATTTTTACAATACTACCGTTGCTTAAATGGTAAGCCCCTTGTGGCAAGGACCATCTTTTCATTGTGCTTATGTACAGAGCCTAGCACAAGAGGGCCCGATCCATGATTGGAACCTATAGACATTCTCGCTAAAGAATAATAATATCTTACTCTTTCATTTTCACGGAGCAAATAACCAGGAAAAATGCCTCTAGGCTTATCTCACCAGACTAGGGAACAGTAGGGCCAAATCCCATGTCATCCTCTGTGTTGTGAAGGGCCCCTAGCAACAGAATCAGCTCATGGAGGGGGGTGGTGCTGGAATGAAAGGGACCATAGAGGGGTTGCACATTCTCTGCAACAAAGAATCCTGTCCCATATGAGCTCTCTGCCCAAAAGCAGTATCTGGGGGCCATTTCTGAGTGTTTCAGCTTCAAATGAGAAGGAATGCTGATTTGAACATCGTTCGGAGGGGGGAAGTATTTAATGTGAATGTGCAGATGTTCCCCTTTGTCTGCAGTTAGAATAAGTGCGAGGCAAGTCTTATTTTGGGGCAGAACACGAGAGGCTGAGGACAATGATGTTGTGTTTCATGAAGACTCAAAACCTTTTAGTTCTTTTCTCTAGGATAGAATCAGGTCTCAGGTATTTCTGAGCTGCCTATCACCTTGATATTTAAGCATTGATATCACACTTTGCATGTCTTGCATTACAGAGATCCCATAACAATCATGCAAATAAACGTATCATCATTTTAAAATGTTACCAGTACTTTGCCTTACCCAGGAACTGCATCTGTAATTGAACAAGGGAGAAAAAAGAGCACAGATGTAAGCCACAATGCAGTCAGTCCTGCCTTCTGTGGTAGAGCACTTCGACTACAATGCTTTGGTACAAGAGGAAATGAACAGCACTTTTGTATTAGGCGACACCATGTCATTTATTTTACACCCCTTTCTATTTCAATTTAAGTGTGTTGGAAATAGAAGAAAATGTTACTGTGTTATGGAGGCCAATTTTTCCTGTTACATCATGTTTCATCCTGCTTTGTTATTTATCCGCACAAAGAAAGGCTGTATTAATCCTAGTCAACATTCTGATCAAATCCACAGACGCAAATTGCAAACTTACAAATAATGGCAATAAAGATGATACATGTTCAGGGTTCAGACACAACACTAATTAACAACAAGCTTAAAAACATCGCTTTTAGAAAATGCTCCTAATTGATTCTGTTTCTGCACCAGAATAAAATTTTAGTTCAAATTGCTCAAGCATTCTTGTTTTACAGAGGCAAGAGCTAATCTCTCATGCATTGACTCCACTGTAGGTACATTCAAAGATATTTGTCCAAAAGCCAATGTTACAGAAAAAGAAACCGAACTATGAGATGCCAAGGCTTTGCACAACAATCATCTAGAGGATAGTACACTCAGGCCATGTAGTTCATGTTCTTCACTGAGCTGCTAGGAAGCCAGTTCAGTATTCAGGCATAAGTGGAGGGAGAACCAAGACAGTACAATATTCAGACTTTACTTCTTCCTCCACATATCCTAGTCCCATAAGCACTTCCTGTAAGTAGAGTTCTCCAAGGTTTTTTTTTTTTTTTTTGGATTCAAACTGTATTTATTTAATTTCACTGTAAACCAAATAAATTAGGTCAATATAAATTCCATTTTGTTGTATGTACATCTATGCCATCAGGAAGCTGTTCAGGCCAGCTAGTGTAATGTGATAAAATGTACTCCTTCCTTAGCCTTGTGAAGGTTCACATCTTCATTTTCTCTGTCCATCAAATGGTTCCTGTACAGTATGGCCAATCTTTCATCCCCAAAGTAGACTCAAAATAGTTGGCTCAGGCATTCCAGGATCTGCACCTCTCTTAAAACCTAGATAGAGCACGACGGGGATGAAGCCCCAGCGGATGGCGAACTGGCCGCCCTTGAAGAGCTGCTGCAGCCGCTGCTTGGCCTCTTTGCTCAGCTTCGGCATCCCGGCAGCGCGAGAGCTATCATATTATAACGCCCTCTATTGGTAAGCTATCTATTGTAAAAAAGCCCAGTTAGATACTCCACATCTACCACTAGCAGGATAAGTCCTTTAAAGCTTTTAAAAATCTGGGCTGTAGGAACCTAAGTCCAATTAAATTCCTAAGTCACTTTGGTGCTTTGGAAAATGTTACCCCTTGTTTTGCTATGATTTTGCAAAATTTAAATCAAAATTCCATTCATCTGTGGTCCAAAGTCTTCTCTGATTTGCCCCATGTAAATCATAGAATCATAGAATATTATGGTTGGAAGAGACCTCAGGAGGTCATCCAGTCCAATCCCCTGCTCAAAGCAGGACCAACAACAACTAAATCATCCCAGCCAGGGCTTTGTCAAGCCAGGCCTTAAAAACCTCTAAGGATGGAGATTCCACCACCTCCCTAGGTAACCCATTCCAGTGCTTCACCACCCTCCTAGTGAAATAGTGTTTCCTAATATCCAACCTAGACCTCCTCAACTGCAACTTCAGACTTGAGAACAAGGGCTTCTTGTTCTGTCATCTGCCAACACTGAGAACAGCTGAGCTCCATCCTCTCTGGAACCCCCCTTCAGATAATTGAAGGCTGCTATCAAATCCCCCCTCACTCTTCTCTTCTGCAGACTAAATAACCCCAGTTCCCCCAGCCTCTCCTCATAAGTCATGTGCTCTAGCCCCCTAATCTTTTTTGTTGCCCTCCGCTGGACTATCACCAATTTGTTCACATCCTTCTTGTAGTGGGGGGACCAAAACTGGATGCACTACTCCAGGTGTGCCTCACCAGTGCCAAATAGAGGGGAATAATCACTTCCCTCGACCTGCTGGCAATGCTCCTACTAATACAGCCCAATATGCTGTTCACCTTCTTGCCAACAAGAGCACACTGCTGATTTATATCCAGCTTGTCATCCACTGTAATCCCCAGGTCCCTTTCTGCAGAACTGCTGCTTAGCCAGTCAGTCCCCAGCCTGTAGCAGTAATGGGATTCTTCCTTCCTAAGAGCAGAACTCTGCACTTTTCCTTGTTGAATCTCATCAGATTTCTTTTGGCCCAATCCTCCAATTTGTCTAGGTCACTCTGGACCTTATCCCTACCCTCCATCATATCTCTCTCTCCCCACATCTAGTGTCGAGATCATTAATAAAGATGTTGAACAAAACCAGCCCCAGGACCAACCCCTGAGGCACTCCGCTTGATATCGGCTGCCAACTAGATGTAGAGCCGTTGATCACTACCCATTGAGCCCAACGATCTAGCCAGCTTTCTATCCACCTTATAGTCCATTCATCCAATCCATACTTTTTTAACTTGCTGGCAAGAATACTGTGGGAGACCATATCAAAAGCTTTGCTAAAGTCAAGATGTATCACATCCACCGCTTTCCCCATATCCACAGAGCCAGTTATCTCATCATAGAAGAAAATCAGGTTGGTCAGGCATGACTTGCCCTTGGTGAATCCATGTTGACTGTTCCTGATCACCGTCCTCTCCTCCAAGTGCTTCTAAATGGATTCCTTTAGGACTTGCTCCATGATTTTGCCAGGGACTGAAGTGAGGCTGACTGGTCTGTAGTTCCCCGTGTTCTCTTTTTAAAATATGGGCACTATATTTGCCTTTTTCCAATTGTCCGGGACCTCCCCTGATTACCACGAATTTTCAGAGACAATGGCCAATGGCTCTGCAATCACATCAGCCAACTCCCTCAGCACCCTTGGATGCATTAGATCTGGACCCCTGGACTTGTACATGTCCAGCTTTTTTAAATAGTCCTTAACCTGTTCTTTCACCACTGAGGGCTGCTCACCTCCTCCCGATACTGTGCTCCCTAGTGCAGGAGTCTGGTCTTTGAAGACCAGGGCAAAAAAAGCATTGAGTACTTCAGCTTTTTTCCACATCATCTGTCACTAGGTTGCCTCCCCATTCAGTAAGGGTCCCACACTTTCTCTGACCTTTTTCTTGTTGCTAACATACTTGTAGAAACCCTTCTTGTTACCCGTCACATCCCTTGCTAGCTGCAACTCCCAATTGTGCTTTGGCCTTCCTGCTTACACACCTGCATGCTCTAGCAATATTTTTATACTCCTCACTAGTCATCTATCCAAATTTCCACTTGTTGTAAGCTTCCTTTTTGAGTTTAAGCTCACCAAAGATTTCACTGTTAAGCCAAGCTGGTTGCCTGCCATAGTTGCTATTCTTTCTGCATTTCGGGATGGTTTGTTCCTGCGCCCTCAATAAGGCTTCTTTAAAATACAGCCAGCAATTCATAGCAATTCCACTGACTTCAGATGAGTTTATGTGAGTTTCCACCAATATAACTGAAAGGAAAAAGTTGGCCCAGAGTCTATTTCTAATAGTCAAGCTAATTCTTGCATGTGACAACTTTGATACCTTAATTTTTATTTTAATTGGAGTTTCATATTATATAGGCAGCTACTATTAATCTTTCACTCTGGATACAAATAAATTACACAAGTTTAAAACACTCATTTTAACAATAATTTCGGTAAACATCTAGAATCCCTACAGCAAAATAACAGTAAATTCTTGACAGATATGTCTATTATATCTTCTTAATACTAGGAGCACTACAAAAAATAAATGGAGACCAAGCTCAGTTATAAGAAAACATTTAAATGACAGAGAATTGATTTTCTATAAAGCTGAGGTCTTTCATAATAAGGTAAATAAAATCTACAGTGAACAATTTACAAATGAAATATGTGTAATTGAATGTTGCTAAATCAAGTATTGATTTGATTTTCCGAAACATGTTTGTCAATACTGTGAGTGATCATTGTTCAGTCTTTTTGAAAGTGCTGAATCGGATGAGACATAATTCTAAGGACAACTTTATTAGATTTGGAGTTTTGGAAAGTATGAGCTGAAAGGGCCCAATTTCCTGCTACCTTACACTTTGTGTGGTCACTGACACCCCTGCAAAGCAGGGTGCAAAGGGTTCTCTCTGGTTTAATGAGCAAGCTATTCCAACCTGGGAACATTATGCTGCAGGGCAATGGAGAATCAGGCCCCAAATTCACTGGGAAACCCAAAAGAAAGGGTATAGTTTTGTGTCTATTTTGTAATGTCACTCTCTCTCTCCTTTTCATATAGGTCCAGACAGAGCCACTAGACAGAGCCCAGAGTAAGAGGCAGTGTGTAGCTATGCTGCCCCAAGAAGAGCCTCTGGAACAAACTGTGACATGTGGGCTCGTCTACACGGAAAATCTACATTGGCTTAGCTACATCTCTCAGGGGTCTAAAAAAAGCCACGCCCCAAGAGACATAGTTAAGCCGACCTAACTCCTGGTGTAGACAGCACTAGGTTGATGGAATAATTCCTCCGTCGTCCTAGTTACTGCCTCCTGAGGAGGGAGATTAACTGCAGTGATGGGAGAACTCCTCCTGTCATTGTAGTGGCTACACTGTGCAGCTGTAGCGTTTAAAGTGTAGACATAGCCTCAGAAGGACACCATTTCTCCCTTGCTCCTCCTTTGTTGTCAAGGGGAGTATGCTACTTCAAATCTTTGCAGGATCCAGCTTACTTTCCACCCTCCAGGCACCTGGCCAACTACTTTGGCAGGCAAATAGAAGAGGCCCAGCCAAGACTTTGCTCATTCCTCTCTGTCCACTTCTTTGCGTGGGGAGCATCAGGGAATATCCCTTACTCAACTGCACAGGAGAGTTAGTGGGAGGTCTTACTTCCTATTTAGCTGAGTAAGGGCTAGGGTCAATCTATCCCAGGCTGTTGGGAAGGAGAATGTTGAGATGTATCAGCATATAAGTAAGCTATAAGTGCTGTATTAAGAAGCATATTCATTGAAAAATTAAAATTCACTCAAAACTCTTACTCAGATGATGTGAATTATCTTAAGAGGTATCAACACTTTGAGTGACGTGAAGCAGGAGAGAGGATCAGGGCCACCCAGAGGATTCAGGGGGCCTGGGGCAAAGCAGGGGAGCAGACATAAAAAAAGGCGCCACCCGCTGTGGTGCTTGTACTCACCGGGCGGCGCGCCGAGTCTGCGGCAGTTCTTCGCTTGCTCCATGTCTTCGGCAGCACTGAAGGACCCGCCGCTGAAATGCCGCCAAAGACCCGGAGCGAGTGAAGGGACCACCACCAGGTGAGTAGCCAGGGAAGGGATTCTCGGCCAGGGCTCGCAGGGCCCCTGCAAGGCCCGGAGCCTGGGGCAAATTGCCCCACTTGTCCCCCCCTCTGGGCGGCCCTGGAAAGGATTAGGATGTGAGAGAGCATTGGCATTTGTCTCTTTACTAACATCTTTGCTCACAAAATTCTGTATTTGTAAGATGGCTACCGCTAACAAAGATTATACATGTAATAAATTGCATAACAAACTGATACATTTATTTATCATCAACCTTTGACCACCACATCCATCCCCCCAGAACTTATCTAACATTCAGAATCTCTGAGTAGTTTAAAATAGCATCATTGCAGACAAGACGGTAATCATCTTGCCAAAGAAATCCTTCTCCCACTTAAATGTGGAATTTCCCCCCAAAATTATATCTATCCAAGACCTAGGATGGACATGACCTAGTCCTGCAACCATGGAAGATGTTCTCTACATAAAAATGTCCTAGCTCTAAAGACTAATATTTTGCTGCCCTATAGGAACAGAAATGGGAGCTTTATTCCATGAGAGCAGGTAGATTCCCAGTTTCCCACTTTTGGCCGTGGAAGGCCTTGGGAATGGGCATTAAATCTGTGACACTTCAGAACTATTTTAGGTCCTTTTAAGATGCTGTCTTGTCAGCCGAATTCCTTGTAGGTAAGACATTTGCCTCTATATATTTGCCTCTATACAAGGTAAGACATTTGCCTCTATAAAAATAACTGTTCCAATAAACTTTTTTTAAACTCTCAAACATTCTTAGAATAACTTTTTTCTGTAGCAAATGCAAAAATACATCATGGTGTGTTTTGTTACAATGGTTATATCAACACTCATTTGAGATGAACAGTTTCTCCAGCTGGGCTACATCTCCCATGATGGACCACAGCAGGGGACTCCCATGATACACAGCTCGGGGGGGGGGGGTGGGGAAGAGGGGGAACATGGTGCATCATGGAAGATGTAGTCTGACCAGGAAGTTTTGCCTGTAGAGGAGAATGGGGATACTAGGCATTTCAAATACAACTCCCATGATATACTGTAATGGCATTTCTGAATTAAAATTTTTGGTTTTCAGCCAAAAGTTTATGGTTTCAGTGTTTTGAAAACTCCACATTTGCCAACCAGCTCTAGTTGTAATATACCTGGAGAGCATTTTCATAATTGTTCAAATGGAAGGGATTTTAAAAGTTATACCTGAGGAAATATTTGCTAGGAGTTTCATCATAAAAGCAAGTCAATCCTAGTTTGAATGCAAGACTCGGATTTCCTCTTTAATGGCACGTGAGCATCATGAGTGTGTGTGCGGATACACTGCTCTGTCAAGAGGGAATGAGAACTCAGGAAGGCAGTCCTGTTCAAAAAGGGTGATAAAAACACATGCTTAAGTGCTTTCCTGAATTGGCCCATAGAGACTAACACAATGGCAGTTACATTTCACTTTAAGAGTGTGACAGAGAAGCTTTTAAAAAATGACAGATTGATTTAAAGCTAAAAGATGGGTGACAAGCACTATTACAAGTAGGTCAAGCCAGTGTGTTTCCTAGCCCACGACTCAAAACTTTATGAGTATTCCACTGTTCAAAGACATTTATTAAAAATACTTTCAGACTGATACTATACAAAGTAATACTCTTATGGCACCTGAAGGCCTGGCAAAATTTAAAGAGAAATAAAATAAGCAAATGAAATGTGTGTACATGTGTATCCTTCTCAGTAATACACACAATTCATTGTCTCTTATTATTTTTAAAATTAGTTCTTTATTCTACAGGCTGGCTACAGCCCCACAAACTGCCCACAGAGCCCTGCCAACAGACCTGAGTCCTGATCTGGAAGAGACCACATCTGTGAGTGAGAAGGGAAGTTTTCACCATGCTGCGTTTGCAAGGACTGATTCTGTTCCAACTGAGGTCAACGGGAGCACTCTGGGTTTGGTTACTTTTTTTTCTTTGTGTGTGCGGAGAGGATCTACCCCACCATCCCAGGCTGTGAAAGGAATCTTTGGAGTTTCCAGTCCGATGCATGGGATTTTTTTCTGCATAGTGAACTACTTGGGAGTTGGTTGGTCTTATTGAGCATTAGAGGCCTGGATCACCTGCAGTTCCTATTGACTTTAGTTGGAGTTAGGTTGCCCAGCATCTCTAGCAATCAGGCCATTTAATGTATTGCTATTGTATTGCATCTATTGTATTTTATGTAGGTTAACTGGAAATATTTTTAAAAGCAGTCTCCTATATTTGCAAAGCTTCAGTGAAAGTGGACGTTATCTTCACAGTTTCTCATGTTTGATGACATACTGCTAAAGTAATTGACCGTGATGATCAGCTTGCTTGCCAGTACTCGCTCCTGGGGCAGGAGCAGGAGTGGTGCAAGCAAGAGCCTCCAGGCCTTTGAACGCTGCCTAAGTTATGTTGGAACAAAGTCCCTCGCCCACCATATGTGATTGCCAGTTAAAACATCCATCAGGTTTATAATGATAAAGAAAAATAGCAATTCACCATCTTACATGAAAAATAGCAATGCTCATTTATGAATTCAAGGCAACCTATTTTTATTTTATCTGAGATTCAGTGCCAACGCTGTACCACACGGTCACATTAATCTGATGGACCATATTAGTGATGCAAGACTGCTGTAACAGAGCTTTTTTGGGCTGCTTTTCATTATTTGTAAGGGTTATCCATATAATATATTTATAATTCTCAATAACAAAATTTGATACATCGCCCAAGAAGGTATGTGGTCTATTCAATCTACATTACTATACTGTTCACTAATACATATTGCTATGTCAAAGGCCAGTAAGCATCACTGCATAGGATTTATAGTTTTAAAGGGACTTTAAAACAATAAGCTTTAGAAAATAAATCTTGCAGTATTTGGGTTGTTATTTGCAAATTAACTCAATATATTTTCAGAGGATAATATCTTCTGTACATCCCTAATCTCACAAAGGGGATTAGCCATTGCCCAGTTCCATCTGCCTCAAGACTGTAAACAAATCAAACTTCTGTGCAGAGCAGAAAGAGTCATCTAGCCGTATCTCTCCGGTTTGCATTAGCAAACCACAAATGATGTTAATAGTTACTGAGCTGCTTGATCCAGAGACTGTCAGGGACTTAGAATGAAAATTGAACAATGTACTAATTTGTGGTAGATATTTGATAGCTATTGTGTGCTGGCTTCTGGGCAAACAACCAATTGCACGTTTGGTTAGAAAGCCATTCAAGAGGGTCTGCTGTCTCATAAATCTCACAAAGAAAAACAGCAGTAAGCTTGTTTTCTTGCAAAATTATTTTCCCCTCCTCTATAGTTCTCATTGAAATATTTATATCTGAGATGCACTTAATGAAAGAATTATGTGTGGTTGAGTCTGTATGTTAGGCAAATTACAAAGATGTATAGCAGATAGAGCTGGGCGGGGGCGGGAATCCTAGAACTAGCTCATGCTATAAACATATTGTCTAGTTTAGGTTTCCTGTTTGGCCCAATACAAATCAGTCAACTACATGCAGATCGTCTTCTTCAGGCATTTGCTGTCTCCCTTACTGATGAAATGATCACAGGGTACAGTCTTTTAATATAGTAACTGATGACCGTAAAGCAAAAGTTCTATGGTGAAAATGAAAGTCCACTGCAGAAAGAAAAGACAAGAACGGGAGTTGACTAAAGAATTATCTGTAGGCATTTCCATGACATGTATCACAATATACACCTCTACTTCGATATAATGCGACCCGATATAACGTGAATTCAGATATAACGCGGTAAAGCAGTGTTCCGGGGGGGCGGGGCTGCGCAGTCCGGTGGATCAAAGCAAGTTCAATATAACGCAGTTTCACCTATAACGCGGTAAGATTTTTTGGCTCCCGAGGACAGCGTTATATCGAGGTAGAGCTGTATATATATATATATATATATATATATATATATGCCTATTATTCCTGACAAACACTATAATGCATGATCTATTACAGTGTTGCCTCATATCAAATGGCAGCAGATTTCAGGGCCTTGAAGGTCAGTTTCCTATTCAAGGAGAAATCAAGTGACATGAAGTGTGGGTATTTTCTCTGTGTAAATTGTTTATTTGCCTTATATATGCTAATCCTTGATGAGAGGTGGTCACAAACAGCATGCAGGCAATCCCATCTTTCAGGAATCTCAGCCCAAACACCTGTGCCCAATTCCCATGGAGCAACTCTGCACCAAAAACTAGAAGAGAGTTAAAAGTTAGCGTGATTAAGCAAGATAGCAAACTTTCTTGCTGCTTGCCACAGCTCCCTGCAAAAGAAACTAAAAGAACCACAGCAATTGCTTGGCCAATGGCAGTACAACATGAAAAAGCTATTCTGCTGGTACTGGAGGTGTCTGAGATCCCTAGGATGTGGCTATGTGTTTCCTGTGGTTCACCAACCTCCATGTGGGTTGACAAGATCCAGCCTACAGAGGGCAGCCTGTGCTGCAAAATCCAGGTGTGTAAATCTGCTGCTGTTATCGAACTGCTCCATTTCTGTGCTTCCATAAAAATAGGAGCGCATAGGGGCAAAATGAGCTGTTACTAGTGCTGAGCAATCTGCTCAGCAGAAAGCCTTCAGCTGCCTGACCACCTATCTGCATACAGATCCATAATTAGGGACATGCACCAACGCAGGGTCCCCAGTGGTTCTCACAACAATGAGTTTTCTGGCTGTACATCCTACTCCACTGGACAACTTGAGATGCACTATTGGAGTTTATGATGCATCTGAATTTCACAAGGCCAGTTTTACCCTAACTCTTCATATTTCTCAGACCCTTCCAGCCTCATCTGTGGAGAAGAGTGTTTTGTATTCCAGATAGAAAGAATAACTATATACTTTCACTGTAAAATGACTTCCAGTTTAGCATATGTAAAAGTAGAAAGTCAGTTTGTATAGTGAGCACAGTGTATATGTCTCCTCTGTACCTGCATGGAGCAACTCTGAGAACAACATGGCTGCCATCTTGACAAACAGGTGTAGTTCTTAGAAATGTAAAAGTGAAGTATAAGGAAAACAAAGGCATCACAGTTTTGTAACTACGTACACTGCTAGTATGACATGGCCCCTATCTCTTTGCTGACTACAGGTGCACTTTTGGGGCCACACAATACCCTTTGTCATAAATCAAAACTTAAGTGCCTGATAAGCAGCGCAAATATTCATTAAACTTGCCTATTACACTTCAATTAGATTGCTTTTATAACAATCCCCTCAGACTCAAATTTCTCAAGACTAGTACCAAGATGTAAATCGATATTTTTACTTTGACAATTCCAGCTTGCTTGAGAATGCTTTTAAAAATATTTCTCTATAACCTACTGAGAATAGTAATTTTCAGAATTCCAACAGCCACACTGGACATTGACCAGTACAAAATCAAGTTTTATTCATTTTAATTTGATAAAAATCAAATGTATTATTCTCATTTGAAATAGTTACAGTGATCCCTCTCAGTCTTTGTCCTCATAAGACTTACTAGAGAAAGTGCCAAACTTTTTCATTAGCGCAAATGCAGGGAATTATAGTGTAATACATTTTCATAGATGCATGAAATCGCAGGGCCAATAATTTGTAACTAGTTCAGTGACTTAAATGACTGTACTGTGTGTGTGGGAAGTGAAAGTAAACCAGGACAGGCTGTGATCTGGTCAGATCTCATAAGCCAGGCAGCATCTTGCCAGGCCAGTGCTTGGATGAGAAACCTCAAGGGAAATTTCAAGTTATTATGCTCTTCTCTTTGAGCCAGTACTGAACCCAGGCCTCAGCACAGTGCTAACAGACAGTTTCAGGAGGTGCCGTCTTTTAGATCTGTAAAGCCATGGGTCAGTAAGTGCCGTTACAGATTCAATGGCACTTTTTATAAAACTAGGGTTGCTACAACCCTAATGTCCTAGCTGAAATAAGGACATTATATTTTGCCTACTCAAATTTTCCCATCCTCAGCTGTTATACACTGTTGCTGTGCACTGTTAAACAGCTTCCACATTCCACTCCAGACTTCTTTTACTATAATACAATTGAACCACAAAACCTTACAATTAATAACCAAATACAAATAGCAAGAAACTGACAAATGAAAACAAATAAATTAGCAAGACAATTAAGTGCAAACAAGAATTGCAAACTCACTCAACAGAATCAACAAAGCCTGTCCACTAGGCAAACTCCAATCTGAGGCTCCAAGCAGGAAAGATCCCTTATATAAAAATGTTTGTTCACAAGGATATTCCTTCTCTATAATCTGCACTTTCATAGCACCCTCCCCCATAATATCAGTGCACTCCTGGGGGTCACTCCAGCGGCACAAAGCAGCCAGTACACTGGCTTAACCAGCTATATGGTAACCTGGAGGTGGTGTAGAGCCAGACACTGGGAACATGGCTGGGCAATGACAGATACCCCTATGCAATGCAAGTGTTCCAGGCTGTTAGACCAGTTCTTTGTGGCCATGGACAGCGAGGTGCAGGGCTGGCTAGAAAACAATGATTCCGTCTTGTGAAAAAGTTGGAGGGGTAGACGTTCATTTTCATTCCACGTCAGAATGAAAATGAGGCCTTTTAGAAAATGTTCATGACAAAACAAGAGGGAAGTTAGGCCACTCATCTGGGATGTGGAAGATACAGGTTGAAGTCCCGCCTCTACCTGATTTGGAACAGGGTCTTGAGTCTGGGTCTCCCACATGAGGCCTTAGCCCCTGGACTACAGAGTCAATGTGCGTTCTCTCTGGCCTAATGAATAGTTAATTATTTATACAAAAGTGGACCAGCTCCAATATGAGAGACTGACTCTGCAGCCCAGTAGCTAGGATACTCACCTGGGATAAAGGACATTATGTACTTGCTGCAACTCAGGAAGAGCAGGAGCTTGAACCTGGGTTTGCTCCAGCCCAGAGGTGTGCCCAAACCACCAGACTATTGGCCACTCTGGGGCAGGTTTCGCTGAAATTCCAACCTGGACCGGAGAAACCTTTTTGACAAATTGGCATTTTCCAAAGAAAAAAAATGTTCTGTCAAAAAATTCCCAACTAGTTCCTGTTAGAACAGACACAGACACTATTAATTGCCCCTGTTCCCTGGGAGACTCAGATGAAGCTCAAATCGGGGCCATGGAGTCTGGGTGCTGATAATCAACAGCATAACCAATTCTCTGCTACAAATCAGTCCTGCCAGCTAAAGGGAACCACAATGTCAGGGAAACAACAGCAGCAAAATATCACAAGACAAAAGAAAACCCCATAAATATATGGTAGAAAGCATCAGAGATAAGGAGTCATTCATCCCCCCTCAGGCCCACCTCCAGCATTAGCTGGGGTGGAGAAGGGCTCTGCCCTATCCTGCATTGCATCCCAACTTTTTGTCCCTTAGGTACAGCCCATGGCCCAGTCATGGATGGAACCCCATTAATTGTCATTGATCTTGAAGATCTTGGGAGACTTGGAAATAGAGTAAGATTTAGGAGACATGTGTGGGTAATGTTGCTGGGGATCAATAGCTGGGAGAGCTGGTGGTCAAAGGTGAAGATGGATGGGGAGCAGGGAGTGGATTCTGCAGAGGATAAGGATGGGGAGAAAGATTGAGGAGAAGGGGAAGGAGGGTGATTGGTGGGTGATGAAAAGATGGAAGAGGACACTCCTTTTCTGCAGGCTGCACCACCTGGCTTACTGCCACTAACCATTCTCCCATGGCAGTAGTATCAGAGTTCCAATTTGCCTTAGTCCTCCCTCTACCTAGTACTGCAAATGTCAAGTTGTTATTCCCCTAAAGGGAACCTTCAGAACCTTCCAAACTAGTTGTTTCCCCCAAGCTCCAGTGGATTCCCACGAGGCCCAACCCTCTCCTAGTACCTTTGAGCCTTTTCTATACCTTCTTCCCCCCGCTGCCACTCAGAGTTATCCTGCATGTTCTCACACCCCCATCTGCTCCCCATGGCAGAGTGACAAGAAATAATTCCCTTTGGGCCCCCAAGGCTGCCACTCTGACACAGTGGAGCATCTGATTCACTAGCTTCCAGTCTAGACATGCTCACTCCTGCTTCAGCAGTGGCTGCATTCAGTGGCGAACAAAGTAATTCCTGAATATAGTTTGTGCAATCCATTATTAAAATAGGGGTTGGTCAGAGACCATGCTCTCTTGCTGGGAATGCATCTCTCACTGCCTGACTCTTCTAAGCAGAGAATACTTTGAACTTCCAAGCCAAAGATTTCAAAGTACTTTAGAAAGGTAGGTAAGTATAACTATAACTATCCCCATTTTACAAATGGGGAAACTGATGCACAAAGAGGTTAAATGACTTGTCCAACGTCACTCCCCAAGTCGTAGCAGAGCAGAGACTAATCCAAGTTCTCCAGACAGCCAGTTCCGAAGAATCTCTTTCTCTTTTAGACAGTATTATGCTCTGTCATAGGTCTCACCCCCACTCTGAACTTTAGGGTACAGATGTGGGGACCTGCATGAACACCTCTAAGCTTAACTACCAGCTTAGAACTGGTCTCGCTACCACCATCCAGATTTTTGAGTTACCTGGGAAACTCTCTTCCCTCCCAAAACCTTGTTTTTAAAATATAAGTAACATCCATCTCATTAATTACTAACACTGACATTAGAGAAAACAAGCCCCCAGTTAAGATCAGGTGATTTTCACTGTGGTTGCTTAACCACTGGTCAGCAATATTTATTTTTCTTACCTATGGGCCAAATCTTAGAAGCCCCCTGGAAGTTAATGAGAGTGTTGCCAGAGTAATTACTGAGTAAGAACCTCAGTATTTGACCCTATAAATATAACCTTCCTGGGTGCAGCTAATTAGAATCCCACTTCTGAGTGATCTTTCAGTGAGTACCTTCACTAGTCTATATTGTAAGACTGGGTATTTTAGCAACATGCTCCTTTTACTTTACTCTCAATTTCCAGGAAAAGTATAGTACTGATATCTCGTTTTTCAAATATGGGGCAGTAAAATTCCAGAAACACAATTCCATCTGGTGAATAACAGAATTCATTACCAACACCCACTCATATCAGTGGAGGTCTTTGCATTGGGTGAGTGTTGTATCTGGCTGTAAGAACTGATGTCGTCCTGGGTCCTGTTGACCGTTGACTCCTGACCAAATCTTGAAGGGTCTATACCTTGGGGTAGATTATAATCTATTTGCTAAGCTTTTTTATAGAATAATAGTGGAAGTTATTGAAGCTGTAACAGCAAGTAGAAGAACAAAATTCAATATATTAAAAATAGGGTTGGCTTTTGGTTTTAATCATTAAATGGACAGGGCTTAGAGTGAGGCCTAGTAGAATTTGGTCATTTGTATAAGTTAGCATGAATATTATGTTCTTGACCAAGAGTTATGAAATGATACGTGCCTGACCTAATGTTACAAAATGTAGCAATATGTATTTTGTGATCGTTTAGCAATGCATCGTGCACTAAATAGGTAAGCCACAAACATATGGTAGCCTCTTAGGGGCTTTTTCCAATGAGAGATAACTGCATGGATGTACCAAAACTACTGCGAAAGGGACTGACACAAATGGTTGGGTTAACAGTCAGAAATGTGATTATGTTCAACCAGAATACCAATATGGACAACCAAAACCCTAAAATTGGTCTCCCAGAATACCAAATCAAAACAGTGGCTGAGACTTCATCAGATGTAGTCCTGGATGTATGTGGGTGAAATGGAAAAAGGTATATAAAAGGGTGATAAATCAGCTCAAGATGGGGACACCAGGATGGCAATATGGGGAACTGGTTAGGAAGCCTAGCCCGGTGCCTTCCTTTTGTGGGGAGTTCCACTGACTGTTCCTTCTATCTTTTTTCCTAATGGTCTCCATAAGATTGTGAGTGTGCACAATGTAAGATGATAAGTATGGACAATGCAGGTGTAAGTGGGGTCTGAATAAATGCTTCCCTGTCAGCTAGCTGGGATGGGGGAAGAGATCCTGGGTGTGTTTATGTAAATACAGTTTGCTCCTACTTTGCTTAGATTTGCTAGATATTCAGCAGATGGAGGCGTGTTTTGTTCATTATAATCAACTTGGTTGGTGTTGGGTCACAAATTATGTTCATATTGAATGCAGGGGTAGTGAAATATGGTTACTGCTTGCATCCGAAGAAGTGGGTATTCACCCACGAAAGCTCATGCTGCAAAACGTCTGTTAGTCTATAAGGTGCCACAGGATTCTTTGCTGCTTCTATGGTTACCAATGTTTGTAATTATTGTGGGAATACAGAAAAGAAGGACTGTGCTTAACCTGTCCCAAAGGAGGGAGTCACTTTCACTTTAAGGAAACTCAGGTAAGTCTACACTACGGGATTATTCAGATTTTACATAAACCGGTTTAGCAAAACAGATTGTATAAAATTGAGTGTGCGCGGCCACACTAAACACATTAAATCGGTGGTGTGCGTCCACGGTCCGAGGCTAGCGTCGACTTCTGGAGCGTTGCACTGTGGGTAGCTATTCCGTAGCTATCCCATAGTTCCCGCAGCCTCCCCCGCCCCTTGGAATTTCCGGGTTGAGATCCCAGTGCCTGATGGGGCAAAAATCATTGTCACGGTTGGTTCTGGGTACAGCCTCACTCCTCCCTCCCTGAAAGCAGCAGACAACCGTTTCGCGCCTTTTTTGCTTTGTGAACTGTGCAGACACCATAACACAGCAATCATGGACCCTGCTCAGATCAATACCGCAATCGTGCATGTTTTAAACACCTCACGCACTCTCGTGCAGTATATGGTGAACCAGGACCTTCAAACCGAGGCGAGGAGGAGGCGGATACGGCAGCGCGGCGATGACAGTGATGAGGACGTAGACACAGAATTCTCTCAAACCGTGGGCCCCTGCGCTTTGGAGATCCTGATGGTAATGGGGCAGATTCTATCCATTGAACGCCGATTTTGGGCCCGGGAAACAAGCACTGACTGGTGGGACCGCATTGTGTTGCAGGTGTGGGACGATTCCCAGTGGCTGCGAAACTTTCGCATGCGTAAGGGCACTTTCATGGAACTTTGTGACTTGCTTGCCCCTGCCCTGAAACGCCATAATACCAAGATGAGAGCAGCCCTCACAGTTGAGAAGCGAGTGGCGATAGCCCTGTGGAAGCTTGCAACGCCAGACAGCTACCGGTCAGTCGGGAATCAATTTGGAGTTGGAAAATCTACTGTGGGGGCTGCTGTGATGCAAGTAGCCAAAGCAATCACTAAGCTGCTGCTACGAAAGGTTGTGACTCTGGGAAACGTGCAGGCCATAGTGGATGGCTTTGCTGCACTGGGATTCCCTAACTGTGGGGGGCGATAGATGGAACCCATATCCCTATCTTGGCACCGGAGCGCCAGGGCACCCAGTACATAAACCAGAAGGGGTACTTTTCAATGGTGCTGCAAGCACTGGTGGATCACAAGGGACGTTTCACCAACATCCACGTGGGATGGCCAGGGAGGGTTCATGACGCTCGCGTATTCAGAAGCACTACTCTATTTAAACGGCTGCAGCAAGGGAATTACTTCCCAGACCAGAAAATAACAGTTGGGGATGTTGAAATGCCTGTCGTTATCCTGGGGGACCCAGTCTACCCCTTGATGCCATGGCTCATGAAGCCATACACAGGCAGCCTGGACAGTGGTCAGGATCTGTTCAATTACAGGCTGAGCAAGTGCAGAATGGTGGTGGAATGTGCATTTGGCCATTTAAAGGCGTGCTGGCGCACATTACTGATTCGCTCAGACCTCAGCCAAACCAATGTCCCCTATGTTATTGCTGCTTGCTGTATTCTCCACAATCTCTGTGAGAGTAAGGGGGAGACCTTTATGGCGGGGTGGGAGGCTGAGGCAAATCACCTGGCCGCTGATTACGCGCAGCCAGACACCAGGGAGATTAGAAGAGCACACCAGGAAGCGGTTCGCATCAGAGAAGCTTTGAAAACGAGCTTCATCAATGGCCAGGGTACACTGTGACTGCTGTGTTTGTTGATGAACACCCACCCCCCCTTGATTGACTCATTCCCTGTAAGCAACTCACCCTCCCCCTTCGAGTACAGCTTACTTATGCAAATAAAGTCACTATAATATAAAAATCATGAATTCTTTATTAATTCATTATAAAAAGAGGGAGAGAAGTAAGGGTGTGGTTTGGGAGGAGGATAGGAGGGATGGAGAAGGCCATTTAAAAATTTCACAGTAATGACAGCCTTCTGGTTGGGCTGTCCACAGGGGTGGAGTGGGCGGGTGCACGGAGCCTCCCCCCACGCGTTCTTACACGTCTGGGTGAGGAGGATGTGGAACATGGTGAGGGTTGAGGGTGGTTATACAGGAGCTGCAGCGGCACTCTGTGATCCTGCTGCTGTTCCTGAAGCTCCACCAGACGCCGGAGTATGTCAGTTTGATCACGCAGCAGCCCCAGAGTTCCATCCCACCACCGCTGATCTTCCTGCCGCCACCGCTGATTTTCCTGCCGGTCTTCCTGCTGCCACCTCTCATCTCGGGTGTCCCTCCTGACCTCACGTTCACTGGCATCTTTCCTGTAATTTGATACCACGTCCTTCCACTCATTCAGATGAGCTCTTTCCTTGCGTGTAACTTCCATAATATCCGAGAACATTTCATCTCGCGTCTTCTTTTTCCTCCGCCTTATCTGTGCTAGCCTTTGGGATGGAGGAGGGACGCTTGAAAAATTTGCAGCTGCATGAGTGAGAGAAATATTTAAAAAGATACATTTTACAGAACAATGGTTATACTCTTTCACAGTGAACAGCACTATTCACCTTACATAGCACATGTGATTTCCCTACAAGGTTGCATTTTTCATCTTAATACTGACTGCCTGCAGCTCTGGAGTTACAGATCTCACAGACACAGGTCCGGGCATCAGAATTCAGCTTGCATGCGGCCATGGTAAGCCACTGTCTTTCGGCTTCTGTAGTGATTTACCCCTCCCCCCAACGCATGGCTAATACCACGCTAGCTCCCTGCTAAACAACACCCTTCCCACCCCCCCACCCACTGCATGGCTGGTAGCTTGGGGAAGATCCCCGCTGACCAAACACGAAAAAGATCATCGGCATTTCACTCCTCCCCTCCCCCCGCTTGGCTACGTGCAGGAAAGTTTTTTTTTTTAAGCTGCTGCAATCCACGAACCCAGTAGGAAAATGGCCATCCCCCTTATTTAAATTCCTGATTTTTAACCAGGTTACCCTGAACGATATCACTTTGCTGAGGATAACACAGCGAGATAAAGAACGGATGCTTCTTGAATGCCAGCAATCACCGGGACCATACGCAGCTATGCTTTGCCATGCAATAATACCTGATTACTTGCTACATGCATGGCGTGGTAAAGTTTCCTACCATGGTGGGCGGAACAAGGCTGCCTTGCCCAGAAACCTTCTGCAAAGGCTTCTGGAGTACCTCCAGGAGCACTTCATCGAGATGTCCCTGGAGGATTTCCGCTCAATCCCCGGACATGTTAACAAACTTTTCTAAGTAACTATACTGTCTGCGAATGCATCCCAAGTCCTCAGGGCAAATCAATCATTAAAAAACGCTTGCTTAAAAAACAATGTTTGCTATTTGCAAAGGTACACTCACCAGAGGTCCCTTCCATGGCGTCATTGTCTGGGATAGTTGCTTGGGAGGGCTGGGAGGAGGGTAATTCCGTCAGGGTGAGAAAAAGCTCCTGGCTGCTGGGGCTCATGGAGTGCTGTGTGCTCTCTGCTAGGTCGTCCTCCTCTTCTTCATCTTCATCTTCCCCGTCCGCAAAGTCCTCAGACATGGCAGAGATTACAACCCCCACCTCGGAATCCACGGTCGGGGTGGGGTACTTGTGGCACAGCCCCCTAAAATTGCATGCAGCTCAGCATAGAAGCAGCATGTTTTTCGACCTGCCCCGGACCTACCGTTTGCTTCTTTGGTTTTCTGGTAGGCTTGTCTGAGCTCCTTAACTTTCACTCTGCACTGCAGTGAGTCCCTGCTGTGGCCTTTATCCGTCATAGCCTTAGAAATTCTTTCAAATACTTTTTCATTTCGTCTTTTGAAACGCAGTTCTGTTAGCACTGAATCCTCTCCCCATATAGCGATCAGATCCAGTATCTCCCGTGCAGTCCATGCTGGGGCTCTTTTTCGATTCTCAGGAGACTGCATTGTTACCTGTGCAGATGAGCTGTGCATGGTCACCTGTGCTGATGAGCTCTCCATGCTGGGGAAGCAGGAAATGAATTTCAAAAGTTCGCGGGGCTTTTCCTGTCTACCTGGCCAGTGCATCAGAATTCAGAATGCTGTCCAGAGCGGTCACAGTGGTGCACTGTGGGATACCGCCCGGAGGCCAATACCGTCGATTTGCGGCCACACTAACCCTATTCCGATATGTTAATCCCGATATTAGCGCTACTCCTCTCGTCGGGGAGGAGTACAGAAACCGATTTAAAGAGCCATTAAAATCGATATAAGGTGCCTCCTAGTGTGGACGGGTGTGGCGTTAAATCGGTTTTACACTCCTAAAACCGGTTTAAACGCCTAGTGTAGACCAGGCTTCAGTAAGATAAGAGCTCGAATGTCAGAGCCCTGTGAAAGTAAGAAGAGGAGGCTAGATCTTCCCTGTCAAGGGCCTGTATATGCTTAACCAGGATTTTCTGTAAGACTAGTTCAAGCAATTTCTCCCCACTGTTCAAAGAATAGAGCTAAATAGGCTTAATTAGGAGCTGCTTTTGTTATGTTAAATAGCTCACTGAGAACTGAAACTGGTTTTGGTGAGACTGTGTTTCTAACCACAGCTGAACTCACTTGTGGCAGGATTATGTTTCTGCCTGGCCTGCACAGTGCCAAAATCACTAAGAGACTGGCCGGCGGGAGCAGCGAGCAGGTGGCTGGTGCAGAGAGATGTGACGTGCGGACAGCAGAGTGGCAGTGGAAAGGCATGACTAGGGAGTAAGATGCCTCTTACCCCCCACTTTACCCCTCACCCAGGGTGGGAAGTGAACTCTGCAGATGCACCTGTGAACTCTGGGTCTGCACTGACCAGGGGCAGCAACTTTGAATACAGTGCATGGAAGGGTTGGGCATGTGAAGGGGACTTTTGGGTTGCTGGACTTAACAACTTGAGGGGAAAGGACACTGCTCAACCTACTTGAGGTGGTCTTTACTCATGGTTTATGTTTATGAACCCTGTTTGTGATGTTTTCCCAAATTAATGCCAAGTTACTTCCTTCCTTTTATTAAAAGTTTCTTTTCTACACTCAGACTCTGTGCTTGTGTGTGGGGAAGTGTTGCCTCTCAGAGGTGCCCAGGGCTGATGTGTAAATTTCCCAGGTTACAGGGTGGGGGCTTAAACCAGTTCTGTGTTAGATCAATGGAAAGGAACCCCTAGATATTGAACCTGGCCCTGGCTGCTGCTGGCTCCACCTGGCAGAAGGGTTACACAGGAGACCACTTTACTCTCCTTATCTTATCCTTTTATATATTGATTTTTCTATGATTTCAATTATATTTTTCTGTATTAACAAAAGCACATACGTTTCTGTGTGTGCTTCACAGGCCTCATCTTCTCAGTGAACTCTGCATAGCTGCCAGAATAAAGAACTTGTTATTTACTACAACCCTCTGCCCGCCCTGTGGAGTTTCATTAAAATCCACTAGTAGATCCTGATGGAAGATCAGTGCTAATAACTCCAATGGGGGAAATTTCACTAAGCTAAGTATAAATGGTGAATTCTGTCTTTCCACCAAATTTGTTGGTACAGTGCATAGCATAAAGGGAACCCAGAGACAGGTCTCTGCAGGAGACGTCTACATCTGAGAACGAGCCTCCCAGCCTGGGTCCAAAGGCTTGTGATAGAGGAGCTCTCAATAGTGTGCTAGAAGTACCTGTGTGGACATTGCTTTGATGTTGCAGTTCAGGCTGGAGCTTGGACTCTCAAGCCCCATTCCAGCCCTCACAGCGCAAGCCTCAATGTCTAAGGGTACGTCTACACTACAAGACTATTTCGAATCTACTTAATTCGAATTTGTGGAATCGACCTTATGAAGTCGAATTTGTGTATCCACACTAAATACACTAATTCGACTGTCTGAGTCCACAGTAACGGGGCCAGCGTCGACTTTGGAAGCGGTGCACTGTGGGAAGCTATCCCACAGTTCCCGCACTCCCCGCTGCCCAGTGGAATGCTGGGTAGAGCCCCCAATGCCTGCTGGGGGAAAAAATGTGTCGAGGGTGGTTTTGGGTAACTGTCATCATTGAACCGTCACTCCCGCCCTCTCTCCTTGAAAGCGCCGGCGGGAAATCTGTTCGCGCCCTTCTCTGGTCGGTTACAGCTCGGACGCCACAGCACTGCGAGCATGGAGCCCGCTGCGATCATCGCTGCACTTATGGCCGTTGTCAACTCCTCGCACCTTATCGTCCACCTCTTCCACAGTCAGCTGCTGAGAAATCGGGCGAGGAGGCTCCGGCAGCGCGGTGAAGACAGGAAGTCACAGAGTGGCGCAGACCTCTCACAAAGCAGGGTACGCCGCGCAGTGGAGATCATGGTGGCAATGGGTCAAGTTCATGGTGTGGAATGGCGATTCTGGGCCCGGGAAACAAGCACGGACTGGTGGGACCGCATAGTGCTGCAGGTCTGGGATGAATCACAGTGGCTGCGAAACTTCAGGATGCGTAAGGGCACTTTCCTTGAACTCTGTGACTTGCTGGCCCCTGCCCTGAAGCGCCAGGACACCCGGATGCGAGCAGCCCTGACTGTGCAGAAGTGAGTGGCCATAGCCCTCTGGAAACTTGCAACGCCAGACAGCTACCGGTCAGTAGTGAACCACTTTGGCGTGGGCAAATCTACCGTAGGGCTTGCTGTGATTCAAGTAGCCCACGCAATCGTTGAGCAACTGTTGTCAAAGGTAGTGACCCTGGGAAACGTCCAGGTCATCATAGATGGCTTCGGCGCGATGGGATTCCCAAACTGCGGTGGGGCTATAGATGGCACTCACATTCCTATCCTGGGACCGGCCCACCAGGCCAGCGAGTACATTAACCGAAAGGGCTACTTTTCTATGGTGCTGCAAGCACTGGTGGACCATAGGGGACGTTTTACCAACATCTACGTCGGGTGGCCGGGCAAGGTTCATGACGCGCGTGTGTTCAGGAACTCTGGTCTGTTTAAACGCCTCCAGGCAGGTAGTTTCTTCCCGGACCACAAAATAACGGTTGGGGATGTGCAGATGCCTACAGTGATCCTCGGGGACCCAGCCTACCCGCTAATGCCCTGGCTCATGAAGCCCTATACAGGCGCCTTGGACAGTGAGAAGGAACTCTTCAACTACCGGCTGAGCAAGTGCAGAATGGTGGTGGAGTGTGCTTTCAGACGTCTCAAGGGGAGATGGAGGAGCTTACTGACTCGCTCGGACCTCAGCGAAAAAAATATCCCCGTTGTTATTGCTGCTTGCTGTGTGCTCCACAATCTCTGTGAGAGCAAGGGGGAGACCTTTATGGCAGGATGGGAGGTTGAGGCCAATCGCCTGGCTGCTGATTACGCTCAGCCAGACAGCCGTGCCAATAGAAGATCCCAGGGAGAAGCGCTGTGCATCCGGGAGGCTTTGAAAGATAGGTTCCTCGGAGAGCAGGGTAACCTATGACTCTCCAGTTGATTTACAGAGAAGCTGAACCTGAGCCTGTTTCATTGACTGTTGACTTCGATCTGCGGTTACATACCCCGTTCTCCAGGTTTCCCCCCTTCCAACACACGTTTTAAAATAACTTTAATGGAACACTGATTATTAATAAAGTTTTCTTTAATTATGAATTCCTGTTCAAGGGTTGAAACATGGATGCGGACTGTGGTGGGTACGGTGTGCACTGATGTACAGACCGCTTCTACACTAGAGGAATGACAGGCTCCTGCTCCTACAGCGGTCTCTGGGGGGAGGACGGTTGCAGGTGGGTGTGCAGGAAGGGGTGGGTTTGCAGGAAGGGGTGAGGGGTGCCGTCTTTGGGACAGAGTTTGGATGCAGGCTCTGGGCTGGGGGTTGGGGCGTAGGAAGGGGTGAGGGGTGTGTGGGAAGGGTGAGTATGTGTCCGTGGATGAGGGCTCTTGCTGGGGCTCAGGGCATCGGAGAGGCTCGTGGCTAGGGGGGAAGGGCATGGTAAGGGCAGCCTTTCTTGCCATTTGTGGATGTCAGGCGCTAGGACCCTGGGACAGCATACACCTCACAGACTGCCCCGGGGTAGCATTCACCTCCCAGAATGACCCTAGTGCCTAGTGACTGCAGTCTGTGTGTGTCCTGCTGTTGATCCTGCCCCCAAGTCTGGTAATGGAGGCTGTCCTATGCAATTAAAAAACCCCTCCCCCCCTTCACACAAAGTCTTCTGACAAGGAAAACGTGACAGAAACAGTGAATAACAACAAACTACTCTTAATACTCAACTACACAGTGGGGGGATGAAACTTGGATTTGGGATCGGGTGATCCAGGAAGGGAAGCACTTCTCATACTTTAGGGAATGAGAGCTGTTTGGTACATGAGCGCTCTGCTGGGGTGGAGTGACAGTTTTCACGGCCCCTAGCGCCCCTCCTTCTTGTGATTTTGGGTGAGGGGGGGACAGGACTTTGTGGCGAGGGAAGGCGGTTGCAGATACAGTTCAGGGGGGCTCTCTGCTCCTGCCTGCGGTCCTGCAGAACATCTACAAGGCGCCGGAGCATGTCCGTTTGCTCCCTCATTAGCCCAAGCAGCGTTTGAGTCGCCTGCTGGTCTTCCTGCCGCCACCTGTCCTCCCATTCGCTGTGTGAGCGCTGGTGCTGACATAGGGTCTCCCTCCACTGTCTCTGCTCAGCCGCCTCGGCTCTGGAGCAAGCCATCAGTTCCGAGAACATGTCGTCCCTAGTCTTTTTCTTTCGCCGCCTAATCTGCGCCAGCCTCTGTGAGGGGGATGCCGGGGCAGTTTGGGAAAGAGCCGCAGCTGTGTGATAGGAAAAAGGAAGTGATTTCCTTGAAAAGATACATGTTTGCGAACACTGAACACAGTCTACTCAGTTTCAGTGAACAAGACCATACAGGGCACCTAGTCTCACGAGCTCTCAGGACAAGTTCGAGATTTCGGAATATGCTTTCATTGGCTGCGGTCTTGCACAGGAGATCGGACAAGCGGGGCAGTACAGCTGAATCCGTGTAGCAGCCAGGCCTGGTAAGCACTACACTATAGGCTGCTTAACAGTTAATGGATAGCTGTGCCCTCCCACTGAAGGCAATCTGTAAAGCATAAAGTCTGACCCTGTTCCAGCCCCTCGCGGCTGTGCCCGGGAAAGATCACTGTATGCTTTTCCTCTGCGGCCTCCAACACGTGGCTGTTAAACGAAGGTCATTGCTATGCAAAGTAAAAGTCAAGCATTCACAATAGTAACAGTACACTAATTGCCCTAATTAGATGCAGCAGTCGCCGAACGAGATTACCCTGAGGCGGGTCACTCGGAGAGAGAGAGAGAGGATGCTGCTAGAATCCCTGCACAGACCAGGAACATATGCTGCCATGCTGGTGGAGGCAATGATTCCGCTGTACATTAGGATGGCCTGGCGCGGAAGAGTGTGCTTCCACGGAGCACCAAATAAGGCACCTCTCCCCAGGAACCTCCTGCGGAGACTTTTCGAGCTGCTCTCCGAGAGCTTCGTGGAAGTGTCCCAGGAGGATTTCTGTTCCATCCCTATATGTGTGGACCTTCTCTTTATATAGTTTTTTATGGAAAAGTTTTTATATAGTTTTTACATATTTTTTATTCCTGTTTTTTAAAAAATAAATGTTTCCATGTTTATAGCACTTACCGACTGATCCTTCCCCTGATTCTGAGTCCGGGTTAACGGCCGCAGAGGGTTGGTAGGGGATCTCTGTGAGGGTGATGAAGAGATCCTGGCTGTTGGGGAAAGCGGTATTGTAAGCGCTGTCGCCTGCGTCGTCCTCCACAAACCCTTCCTCATCTTCCCCATCTGCGAACATCGCCGAGGAACTGCCCCTCGACACTATCCCATACTCAGAGTCCACGGTCACTGGTGGGGCAGTGGTGGCAGACCCACCTAGAATGGCATGCAGTGCCTCGTAGAAGCAGCATGTCTGGGGCTGTGCTCCGGAGCGTCTGTTTGCCGCTCTGACTTTTTGGTAGCCTTGTCTCAGGTCCTTGATTTTCACGCGGCACTGCGTTGTATCCCAGCTGTATCCTCTGAGTGCCATGGCTTTGGAGACCTTCTCGTAGGTCTTTGCATTCCGTTTGTTGGAGCGCAGCTCCGAAAGCACAGACTCATCGCCCCACACAGCGATCAGATCCAGGACTTCACGGTCTGTCCATGCTGGGGACCTCTTTCTATTCTGGGATTGCATGGACTCCTCTGCTGGAGAGCTCTGCATCGTTGCAGGTGCTGCTGAGCTCGCCCCGATGTCCAACCAGGACATCAGATTCAAAGTGCCCAGACAGGAAAAGGAATTCAAATTTTCCCGGGTCGTTTCCTGTGTGGCTGGTCAGAGAAACCAAGCTTGGACTGCTGTCCAGAGCGTCAACAGAGTGGTGCACTGTGGGATAGCTCCCGGAGCTAGTAAGATCGATTTGCATCCACACCTAGCCTAATTCGACATAGCCATGTCGAATTTAGCGCTACTCCCCTCGTCGGGGTGGAGTACCGAATTCGAACTAAAGAGCCCTCTAGGTCGAATTAAACGGCTTCCTGGTGTGGACGGTTGAGCGGTTAATTCGAATTAACGCTGCTAAATTTGATTTAAAGTCCTAGTGTAGACCAGGCCTAAGAATGGCTTCTGGAAGGACTGGAAAAGTGTGGCGCCTGGCAGCTAAGGACAGCTGGGCCAGATTTAAGTTACTTGGTTGTGACCTTCTGTATGGAGTCACAATGTCACTCAAATCTGGTCTCACCACCCTTTTGTCGCCAGCAGGGAAGAGGCTCCACCGTTATGCCACTTTGCTCAGGTCAGAGGTCAAGGGGGGGGGTCTGGATCCCTGTCCCTATTCTCATTGCACCCTTGCTGAGTTCAGGTTCTCACAAGTGTGAGCCAATGGCCCTTTGCCTTCCTGCCCCGTCTTTGGCACTCATGTGTCAAATCAGTGCCTACACAACTATTTTTGGCATGCTACTGTAAGCCCCACGAGCTCAAGTCTGTGGACCCGAGATGAGATGCTCGCTCCCAGCAGTGTAGACATATCCTGGGACAGTATAACAAGTAATATGTTTGCAGAAAGACCACAAAATGGTACTCCATTGCAGTTTCACTCATCTTCCACGACTGAAACTTCACTCAGTTTAAAACAAGGACACTTATTTTAATTTGTAAATTATTAGTGCAAAATTATCCTCTCTGCAGCTCTCTATTACGTATTCCACATTTGTCCCTCACATGGAACTTCCACAGGAGTTTTGCACATGGAATGGCTCAAAAATGTGCCATAGAGATGAGATGCACTGCATGGGTTAGGGAAGATCATTCCCCCCTTAGTTTGTTTCAGGTAGAGCTGTGGTAATTGTACGCCTTGTAGATCAATTTAGAACCATTTTAGTTTAACAGCAAACTATATCACCATGCTGATGATTGATAATATAGAGGTTTCCCTGTAATCCTGGCCTCCCCCACTTTTACGTTCAACAAACTTTAATTTATGTGCCAACAGCATCAGATTCATCTTACAGATCATAATGTGCCAGAATCAGAGTAGGAGTGGTAGGGAGGGACAGAGAGACTGGAGGTAGACCTGCAAGAGCAGGATAGGTTTATTATCTATGACATGTGAAAATCACTGGAGAGAGAACAGTTCATGGAACTCATGAGGTTTACACTGGAGGGCTAAAGCCAAACTCTCCAGACTGATCTGGCTTTTCCCCAGTTCCAGGAGGCACAGAGAATAGTGACACGAGCAAGAAAGTCTCTGCTGCTTCTGTGAGAGGGACTGCTCTAGAGCATGTGGCTTTGGTGTGTGTGGATGTGAAGAGCAACCCAGAGCAGAATCAGACCCAGAGACTCCTCATCCATAAGGCACTATGTGCATTTATGGTGATGTATAAATATTATTAATAATAGCACCCATATCCCAGGACACATTGGCAGGCTGCCTAGTTCTCTGAATGCTTTCCCAAACTTCCTCATGTCTCGTTGCTCCTACAGCATCCCTGTTTGTGAAGAATTATCAGAGAAAATAATTTATGGCAGCTTATACCCAGATCACAAAACATTCCCATAGATCCTTCACCAAGGCTTTTTGACCTTTTTATTTACAGCGTCTAGGGACGAGGGATTACCAATGTGTTTATTTTGCTCACTCGAGATCAGGTCCATGACAATGCTGTTCACAAGCTGCTAACTACACTGAACTGTCTCTGGTACACTGGTATGCAGCTTATGTTATAAGCTGGGCACATATCCTTTTGGCAAATAGCACTTTTCTATGCCTTTACAGGAGAGAGATCCTCAGTATGACATCCCTCCAAATTCCTCCAAAAACCTCACTTTCAATATGGTTCATATTTTGTCCTCCAATCCCAGACCCTAAGCATTTACAAAGGGATAGATCCTCTGGGGGTGTAAATCAGCATAGCTCTATTGACCTAAATGGAGTTACATACATTTATTCCAGATGATGATCTGGCCAAGCCTCCAAAAGCCATTAAAATACAACTACAAAAATAAATGTAAACAGATGACCTGCCCCAATAAACCAATGGAGACCATAATTCTACACTGCTCTGCTCTGAAACCTCAAACCCTCCACTCCCTACTCAGGATAAAGAAGGCCTTAGCAATCTGTTCACAGGCTGTTTCGGCCGAAGTCAGAGTAAATACCAGTCAAGAGACCTCCAGGAAAAACACCCTACCAACAGGCCCCTCACATCTAAACTGATGGGACTCCAGCTGAAGTACTGATCACAGTCAGGCAGTGGCACACAAGGAGAGATGGTGTGTCAGATATCCTGCCCTCAAGTCTCTTAGAGTTTACATTCTGGGGGCTTGCATTCTACAGCTAACCTCCATTCACGGGCTCTGTGTTGCCCTTTCCCACCTGATCATTTTATTATTTGTATCAATACATTTGTAAAGCTCTTCAAGACAGTGACTTAGCCTTGTTCTATGTGTGTAAAGTGTCATGAAACTCTATAGTGCTATATAACTAGTAATAACCCCCAAACTGCCCAGTTCATCCTGGCCGAAAATGGGGAACTGGATTTCTCCACCAAATCTGCTGGATTCCAATACCTGTTTAACAGCACACCTCTGACTATCTGCAGCACAGAAAACAGCAAAGCAAAGACCTGGGACCCAAACTACAATCCTGACCAAAAATCAGTCGGGCTTTCCAGGCAAATATGGCATCGCCACCCCAAATGATATGTATCCCCACAAGGGAGCCCTTACAACTGATGCAGGGTGTATGGATGTTCACCTAATTTGGGCAACTGCTAATTAGGGCTCCAATTCTATGTTTTGAAGTCAATAAGAATTTTCCCATTGAATTTAGTGGGAGCAGGGTTGAATTCAATGAATGTGCACTAGTGTGAACCAACTGACTCAAGAAGCTTACAAGCTTTACAGGTGAAACGAACATACCCGACAGTGGAATAGTTCAGAGTCATGGGCCTGTCTAATTTTTATCTTTTTCTCCCCACCCACTCCTTTTCCACCAATAAACGAAAGAGAACATGAAGTGTAAATGCAAAAAGCTCAGTTAATGCAATATTGAGTGGGACGTTTTCAGTCAAAAGTCATGAAATGCAAACGTTAAGGTTCCAACAATAATGTTATTTTGCCTGTCTTGCACATGTGTTTATTCCTGATTTTGGTACATTTGTAGATTCACGTCTTACTGTTTACATCTCACATTTACTTTCTAATATGCAATCTATGCAGACTAGCCCAGAGAATGTTTGGTAAAACATTCATTTTTGCATTTGATGACGTTTTGTATTTTAATTGTGCAATCTTAATGTGGTGGTAGTGTTCTTATTTTTTTTCTTTCAACAAATAGCCCATTAGACAGTGAGGTTCATATCCCACAGCATGACACACACAGATAGGTACGCAGGGCTAGAGGGTTCATTTAGGCACAGCCCTGTGTAAAGGACCAGTACCTAAGATAGATGGAGTCACAATTCTTTCCCTCTTGCTGCAGGGGGTGCAGATCACTTCTGCTCATGTGCCTAGCCAGCTCTACTGACTGGTGTTCAGGGGTGCAGAACCATGGCTCTGTCTCCAACCTCATGCTTCCTGGCTAGAGCTCTGCATAGGATCTGATCCCAAGATCTGGACAATCCTAATACAAACCCACTCTGATGTGGGTGGGGTCAAATAGGACTAGTCAAAATGTTGCCCATATTGATTAAATGATAGCATTTCCTTAGGAGGTATTGTGGCTGTTTTTTATTGAGACCAAAGTCAATATGATTTGGCTGTACAGATTTCATCCCCATGGTAAGACTACGTCATTTTGTATTTATTCATTTATTTTTGCAATGACACCCCCACCTCCACCCCCCAGCCCGTCCCCGTTATTTTCTCTTTTGAAGTGGTAGGAAATGTAAAAAGCAAAGAATATTTGCCTGGAAGGAGTGTGGATTTATACAGTGCTTTGAAGACAAGCAAAAGCCAATCTTAGCAGGAGGATAATCTAATAGAGTGATGTTGGCTGGAAATAAGTGAGAGAAGACAGACTAAGGATCCTGACCTACACTGATAAGACTTTAGCTGTTAGCCTGTGATCACAGCAGTCCATATAAGTATATAATATAATCAGCTTAATAATATATTTCATGCTATACTTTAGAAAGGCAGGATATAAAAGATCTATTTTGCTGGTTTGGGGGGCAAATGTAAATTCTTTATAGTCAGCAGAATTCTTTGCTAATCTTTCCAAGGAGAAAGCAGATGGTGAGTAGCACACAATTAACCTTGCAACATATCAGCTATAAAATATAGTAACACAAATCAATATTGCGGTCCTATGCTATCAGCTGCTGAGCATGGAAATTGTCAGCTATACTATGTAGGACACATGCTCCACTCCCTGTGTTTTCACCTTACTATCTTCTAGGAACTGAGCTTGTGCCTATTGAAATCAGCAAAAAGTCTCTCCTGGGCTTAGGATCAAGCCTCTAAGTATAGATTTGCCCTGACCAGTGTTCAAGAAACACTACAATTGGTGTGTTGCTGTGCTGGACTACCAGTGTTTCCAATGACTGTTCCACTCTACTGTGAGCCAGATTTTGCTGCATTAAAACCATGCCAACCCCATTAAAATTGTATAGTTGTAACAAAGCAAAATCTGCCCCTATCACTGTGAAACTCTGTGCACACTGCAGCTGTTCTTCTCTGCTATAAATGAATGCTCTCTGGAGTTAATACTGCTATCCAACAGCAATTAGGCTACTCCTACTGCTGAAATGTGCACTGTGTGGACTGCAACAAGCTGTAATTTATTACCTCAGCTGCAGAAACACAGATTCTCTTTTTTCTATGCTGTAGCTAGTTCTTTTTCAGCAAGCGAGAAAGTAGGAAGTCATTTTGCAGCAGGCAGGCTGTAGCAGGGCAATTCACCAGGCCAGTATTGTTGTTTAGCTGCTGTGGTTTTCTCCAGGATGGCTTGTCCCCAATATTCCAAACACCATTGTGAGTCAGAAACAGCATTTCTGCATATCTGAGTCTGTCAAGTGCAGAAGGAAAGGAGCTGACTCAGCCGTGGAAATGAAACAGGCTCAGTCAGCAAGCTCTCGTCCTCAGGGTTTTCATTCTGGAAGGCTGATGGTTAAAGCAAGAAAATGAAATAGTAACCAGAGCTTGATCTACCCAATAACACACTCCTATTTTGGCTATGAGCAACTGCAAAGTGTCCTGTAAATCCCGTGAGAGTTTGATGGAGAGCTGTCTCCAAGCTGGGCCCCTTTACTCTGACCAGTACGTTTATATGAAGTAGGATCAGAGAGATGAATTCCTTGCATGCTGAAAATGAGCAGAGCTAAACGGCCTCACCAGCCAGCTTCACTCTAATACCCACTTATCTCTTAGGCTGACTCAGGTTTGCAGGGCTTGGGCTAAGGGGCTGTTTAATTGTGATGTAGGTGTTTGGGCTTGGACTAAGGCCTGAGCTCTGGGACTTTCCCACTTCACAGGGTCCTAGAGCCCAGACTCCAGCCCAAGCCCAAATGTATATACATTGTGATTAAACAGCCCCTTCGCCCGAGCCTAGGTTTTTAATTGCAGTGTAGACATACCCTTAGTAGCACTGTTGATTTCCATTGCTGTCCTCTGTTACTGCCTCAGTGGTCTAGCCAATCCAGCCTCTCTTGCAGTATCTGTATTTTTCCCTCCCTTCTTCAATTCTTCTTTCCTGATGAGTAGAGCAGCCTGGACTGAAACTCTTTGAAGTTAATGGGAGACAAGACTTACAGGAGCAGCTCTAGCTTTTTTGCCGCCCCAAGCGCGGCAGTCAGGCAGCCTTCGGTGGCTTGCCTGCAGGAGGTCCCCGGTCCCGCGGATTTGGCAGCTTGCCTGCGGGAGGTCCGCCAGTCCCGCGGCTTTGGCGTACCCACCGCCGAATTGCTGCCAAATCCGCTGAAGCGCTGGTGCCTGGAGCCGCCGAATCCGCTTGGAGAACTGGCGCCTGGAGCTGCCGCTGAAGACTTACCACTGAGCTCAATTTGTCAATGGGTCAGGTTTAGCTGTCCATCTTCCCACCAAGATTCCTTTAGTCCTATAATAATCCTTAAACCATCTTCTTAGTCTTCATCAGGCTTCCTAAACTTTCCCTTTCTCCTTTTTCTCTTACCATTTGATATTTCTTGGGTCAGTGGTTTCCCAACCATGAAACCCTTTTTAAAAAGCCAACAAAACATAAAAATAGAATGAGAAAATATATAAAGTCTAAGTAATAATATTCTGTAATCAGGCATGTGATTAAAAGTTCTATATTTTATGACATTTTTCCAGTTTATGTATAATTACTGTATCTATAAAAATGGCTATAAATCCCATCAATGTTCAATGTGCTGATGAAAATTGCTGGGAATTCCCAGCAAAAGCTCATGAAAGCACAGCACAAGGAAAGATGAAAGAGCCATCAGTAATTCATGCAAAATAAAAAAAAATGAACTGTAGCAAACGTTTTTCATTCTTTGTATCTATGCTATGCATTTGCAACGATGTTTATGGTGCTTTATCAAGACAGCTGCGGGAAGACATTTCAGAAACATGTTGTAACTTCAACAACCTTCCCTTCGCTTTTGCTTCTGTCCCATTCCAGCACTCTTCAATCTAGATATGTTATTTGCTCAGGGACCAGGTCTGTGGTTACTTTCACGTAAACTGCAGCTGTCTCTCTATCAAATTTTGTTTTCAAAGACATAATTAAGGGTTTGACATTGCTGCCATTGAGCCAATAGGAGTTCTGCCATTGAGTTCAATGAAAATAGGATCTTACCCTTGATGAGGTCTTTCAAAAGTGTGCTGGTAGCAGAGCATTCTCAGTTAGTGGGATGTGCCTCTGTGGAATTTGTTTCTTATGAAAATACCTTTAAGAATGAATATGGTCACTTCTAGACAGAGCTGCTAAGTGCACTTTTTTAGGCACTCCTTACCAACTGATTAAATATTCATCTCCTACCTGACTAATAAAGGGGAGCGGGTTGGTATATGGTCTCTGTTATTAAGACCTTGAAAGTCTGAATTTAAGCTTTTTAAGTAGACTGTGATGGCCCCACTGCACAAGATCATAACTCTAGTTGCTGGTCCAACATGTATACAGCTTCCTACCCTTCCATAGCTAATGGGGTTGTCATATACTTCATGTGATAGAGGCCTATAGTTTTGGTGCTTAAAGTCCCAGATTTGCTCTCTAGTGAGCGATAAACATATTTGCCTATATATACAATCATGGTTCAGTACACAATATCACAAGAATGAGCATTAAGAATGTTTGTAATAATCAGAGTGGTAATACTGGGATGTGCCAAGGAACCAAAACTCAAGACCCATCAAAATTAAGCCTTACAACTCAAGATTTCATTTTATCTTTCCTTTTGATTTCTGATTTTTCTTTCAGGAATTCAATTCATCCCAGAGGTGTCAATGAATATGAAAGTCCATCTTCGGGAATGCTCTTCAGAACTGTATCGTTCCTTTCCTGAGCAAGCTAGCAATCTGCTTAGAATGGAAATTTGTCTTTTACATATTTGCCAATACTGTACCTAACAACACGCTAGGAATTACCTGGGTCAGACTAGCCAAACACCCCTCAACTGGGGATAGCTGAAAAAAGAAAGGAGATAAAAACAACCCCTCCCAAAATGGGGTTTTATTACAGGTTAACAACTCTGTAAGTGGATGGAGTTTCCACACTGATCTGAACAGTGACTACCCTGATTCTTATTTAAACAGACACTTTCCGCCATTCAGACCCCTTTCTTTATGCTGCTGGGGTATAAATGAGACTATCCGGCACACTGTGTGCATTGTCTAATCTCACCTCCTTTCTCAGAATTTGGCTTTCCTGGTAGCTCAAACAACAAAGCATAAACCTCAGCCTGAGTTTTCTGTCCAACCTTGATTGTTCCATACATTCCTGTAGGCCTTCCTCTGCTCCAGTGAGCAGGCTGGGATTAACCAATGTGCACTCAATGGACTCAGACAGGGCCTGCATCTCAGGGGGACCCCTGACCACCAGAAAAACAAAACAAACCTGACCCCATGAGCCAGGTCACAACCCCACTCATTCAAATTTGGTCTGACTACCCCTTTGTTGTGACAGAGGGGTGCTGGCCCAAACCCAAGCAACATGCGGCCATGCGAGTGCTGGGAGGGTGACAGGAGCTAGTAGATTTGCTGTCTGGGATCAGGAGGAGCCACCCTAGACTGGGGTAGGAGTGGAGCACTGAGCTGGAGGACACTGGTGAGTGGCCAGGAAGGTGCTGCGGGGTGGTGTGAGAGGGGTTAGCGGCAAGTTGTTGGTGGGCTATGGGGTAAGTGGACAGTGTTGGAGAAGGGGCTGCCAGGTGAGGGATTGGGGGTGAGTGAGGGATGTGGGGGAGCAGTGAGATTGAGGGCCTGGCTGGTGGGAGCTCTGGCTGGTGGGTGTGAGGGGTTGGGCAGTGGTGAGTGAGATGTATGTCAGAGCTGCTCAGCTCTGGGAGCTGTCAAGAGAAGTGGGGGATGGTAGAGGATTGTTGGGGTACATGTGGAGTGGGATGGGCATTTGAGGGACTGTGCAGGGGAGAGAGGTGCATTCTGTGGTCTGAGTGGGCTAGGGTATGTATGGAGTGGGGGTGCTTTAAGGAAGGTAGAGAAGCCCAAAATTTCCACAGTGCACAGAGCCCCCAAATTCTTTAATCTGGAACTGCCAATGAATCACTTTCACCTCACTTATATCCCACTTGGTACAAAGAAAATCCACCAGGCAGCATGACTCAACAATTCAGATGCATCTATATGCAGTGAGCTACCACTAACCTTCTGGTGATGCATCAGAGGTCACCTGGCAGCCCTATGCAAAGCCCTAGATTTTGCCACTACCAACTCATTTTTACATTTATTTTTACATTCTATAAAAGCTGCATGTGGTTTTCTGTAAAGGGAGCCAGCTACACATTTGTGATTTTTGTTTAGCTATCTTAATTTTATGTTTGGTTAACACTTTCTCGCCTTGTAACAGTTTAATGTATATGAACTTTTATGATCCACATCCATTTAATCTAAACTGGATATCTAACAAGATCACAAAGAAAAGCACATTAAAAGGATTTACTACCATCTGCCTGATTGGTGCAGCTAATTTCAGTTTACTTGAGGCTAACTACAGACTGTTTAATTGGAAGCTAATTCTCCCTACTATCCCTAGCTGCTTTTTCAGAAGGTCTGCTCCAAAGGCTTTTAGTAATTGCTAAAGGAATATAAAGAGTTAGATTTTAAAAAGTGCAAGTGATGAGCTTTTAATTAGACATCACAGCGCCAACTCACCTAATTAATTAATTTACCAATCAGTCACATAGTTAAATCTCCACCAATTATAATGGAGAGTTTTATTTTTATTCTGAATTTTAAGCTATAACTGTGCTAATGATTCTGCAATGCAGTTAAAATTTGTATGTACAATCATATTTCTAGTCCTGGGGAGCAGACACAAGCATCAGCTGACATTACACCATGAAAAGGATTGACCTTAAAGCAATATTTTTTTTGCAGGTAGTGAAGTCTGTCCAGATGCTGCATTGAACATCTCTTTGACTGATACTGTCAACTATATATAAAATGTATAAGGCCATGGAGCTATGTTGGTGTGCAGCAGCTGAGGATCTGGCCTTGAAACATAGGGGGTTTGTACTATTGCTTGTGTGTAACATTTTAAAAACTTGATGAATGCCTCTTATTCTGACCTCCATTCGTATCAATGAGGACCAGCACTGTCTATCTCTGTTGTCTGTCTGCTGTGGTGGTGTTTGTTCCGTTGGAGCAGAACAGAGTGAGCTACTTTCACAAACATTTGTAGAGACAAATACACTAGCTCATAATTCATCCCCAGTCTCTCTTCAAGAGGCTTCATATGTTGGTCCTATTCCTGCCGACCACCCAAATCACCATACTGATTATTCCAGCCACTTACCATGTTTTTCTGCATCTCCATTTTCCTAGGAATGTCTGTCCTGTTTCAGCAGGGAAAGCCCAACATCTTCCTTCAGTCATCAAGTGCCTTCAAACACTGAGGGCCTGATTCTTTTCTGGCTTACCACTTCAGCATCAGGGTAACTCCATTGAAGCTATTCCTGATTTGGACTCGTGTAAGACAGAGGAGAACAAATAGGACAAAACACAGTCCTTCTTTGCACTCCAATGGGGAAATCTACACCACCCGCATAAAGCCTGAGTACTTCAGTTCTGTGAATGTGGGAGGCAAAATCCAACCCTGTGTCCTGGTCCCGGGTGCATTTCTGTGGAGTCCCCATCCCCTATGGCTGCAACGCCAGTCAATGGGCTGGAATAACATCTGTCGTCCCTCTGCACCAGTTGTGTCGAGGCCGGGCTCTGTGCAAATGCAAATCTGCAGCTGCTCCCCTGACCCCTCCTATAGCCCACAAGCCAGCCTGCCCCAAGAAGGGCTTCTGCCTCAGCCTAGTCATTGCTAAGATCTTTTCCATGGAACACAGGGAGTACACAGGCACCTCTGTAGGGTTCCCAGGCTTCATGTCTCTCTACAGCCCCCATGTGGGGCTTATGTGGTGCAAAGCACCTTTATCCTGGCCCTCTGTACCCAGGTGACTCTGCCCCCAAACCTAGTCCAAGTCCCCGATTCACTCTGCTCTCCTCTCCCTCTTTCTGTCTGCGGGGATTTGGCTGGAGACCATGAACTAATCCAATTCCTTGTATTTAGTCTGATGTGGCTGGGAGCAATGACACCATTACTTCCCATATCCAAAATCGCTGACACACTAGATTATTAGCTTTTAGTTAATTTACCTATAGAGCAGATTTAAATCACAGACACCTTCAAATGGTTTGAAAGTTATATAGTATCTAGAGCTGTAGATGGTTATTGGGTGTTCAGGATCAATACCAATTTTGGCCATAGAGGACATTACCCAGGGCTTACTGCGAGGGCTTCATTATTGGCTTTTATGTAACCTACGTTCTATTGTTCGGGCGACAAGATTTCTTGCAGCAATAAACTGCATTTTCTGTGGAGCCTCTCTGCCCTGGGAGCAATAATGCACTATAACCCATAGCCTATTACTTTATGGGAAAAAGCCCAAAGCAGCCAGTGAGATATTTATTAATTATAAATCCCTAATTATTCCACATGTTTTAGAGCTTAATTTTCCTGGATATAAAAACAGTTAGTTTGTCTTCTCTCTATCATGAAAAGATACTCAGATCTTTGGTATCAAATGAGTGAGCCACTTTTGCTTTCATAGGCAGGAGCTCAAAAATCAAACAGTTCACATCCTAATTCATGTTCCCATATCACAAAAAAACATCATACAGATAAATACAGCTTGGCACAGGCTGATCAGGAAATGCCTATGGGACTAATGTTGGATGCGGGGGGAGACTCCACGTTAAGAGTGAGGTTCACTGCTGAAACCTCTCCTTGCGTCACAGCGATATGTAGATCGACATGTCCTTTCTCTCTTATTTTTTCTGGCCTTTATTTTCAATAGTATATGGCCAGTTCAATGGCTGTGTATCATATAATTAATAGAGACCCAGGTCTGACTTGTACTCCAGTCAATTGCGTCTCAGCTGTCACTCTGCAGCAGTCTATCTGGGAAACAGGGTGAAAGTGTTCTCAAAGTGCTGAGTCTGTCATTGGCTACCAATGAAATGCTGAGACAGAGAGGTCAGAGTGAGCAGCAAATCAGACAAAAGCATGCAATGCTACTTGGCTGAAAAAGAGCAATGCCATTCTGGGTGAAGGCATCATGTCATGAAACAGTAGGGTAACAATCCCTCCCCACACGGTACTAATGCCACCACATATGAAATACCTCACCATATTACCAGAAAGGCATTTACAAGCTGGTGGGAGTTCAGAGAAGAGCAGTAAAAATGATCTTGAGGCTGGAAGGTTTAACTTAAAAGGAAACATTAGAAAAGCGAAACTTGTACAGTTTGACTAAGAGATGCCTGAAAGAAGGACCTCTTGACAGTAAATAAATAGTTGAAGGGTAGAAACAACAAAGACAGAGAAGATTTACTTAGTGTGTTACACAGTGGTATAATTAGGAATAATGGGATGGAGAGAATATTTTGGATGAGCATCAGGAAGAATATCACAACATGATTCAGAAGGTTGTGGAGTATATTCCAAGCAACATGGTGGAAGTCCCATTGCTTTGAAAATTTAAATGTAGACTGAATAAAACACTAGAAAATGTACTGTGGGGAACAGTCCTGCGCTGGTAGCAAGGTGGACTGGATAATCTAATAGGTCTTTCCCACTTCTAAGGCTTTCTGGAGATTCCTCTCTTACAGTGGTATAAATCAGACATAACAGCCATGAAGTAAATGGAGTTACATCTGTATAAATGAGAGAAGGATAAGGCCCTTTGACTCTGTGAAAGTAGATTGGTGTGCTTATGGTTTGGAGATGGTTTCTATTCCAATAAATTTTGATTTAGTGGGGAATTCCTGTGTTCCCACACCCAACCTGAGGGGCCCTGACCAAGAGGGTGCCTGCTCTTATATTCCCACCCTGCTGAACCACTCCCCACTTCACTTGACTATCGTATTTGATTACCGTCATAACACAATAAGGAATAGGATCATCAAAGAAATAATGGCAAGTCAAAGTAAATTAACCCAACTTGGACTAGACTAATATAGAACAAGGATCACAAAAATCAGAACTTGAAAAGACCAACTAGATCTTCTTGTCAATTCCTCTGAATTCAGGATTGTCACCCACAGTGCATTTAAATGACTAGACTATCCTGAGTCACTTCCGTCAGTAGGAATGCATACAGCACCATGCAAATTTTTGCTAACAGTTCTTTTTCTAGCATACAGGCAAGAGATACATAAATTCCCCTGACTGTGATGATGAACCTGATTTTCTGTCTAGTAGGCAGGTCCCTTATGTAGATTTACCCTTCATCACCTTGAAAAGGGATCTCTGCCAGGCATACACCAAACACGTATTTTTAGTAACTAATAAACTTGCTATTCTGGTGATCCAACAAGACATACTTTGTCATTTTAGATTTGTCAAGGGCAAAGGCAACACTGATATATATTTAATTAAACAATGGTGATGACAGCTTTGCAAACAGAAATGGTCAGATGATCTGAACACAATTGCAGATTCATTAATTACTGGACTTGCACTGTTTATAAGCCTCATACACTATTTCTGATCCTCTGGACTGTGGGAGAACAAGGACCACAGATTAAGATGAAGGCTTTTGTTTTTCATGTACTCCTTTAAAATTCTGTCTGGCACAAGTTGGCATACTTATGTTCCTAGCTGCAAGTGCCACTCAGAAATGAGTTACAGGCAATGTTAGCAACAAATCTATGCTATTTAACATTTTGTAGTGAACATTTTTGTCTCAAATACAGTATTGTTGGCACTAGAAAGCCTAACAGATGATGAAAAGGATTAGCTCTCACACTCAGAATTAGATGCAGAATATCTCAGGGCTCGCACAAGTATTACTGATGATCTGTATGTGGTCCTTGGTGCTTGTTTACAACAAGCAATAACATCACTGGATGTGAGCTTTCTATAGCTTTGGAAATGTTCCCACAGGGAATCTGTGCTTTGATTAAATTTCTGTGTTGAATTGTCTGCGTTTGTGTAAAGCAGAAAGAAAAATGTTTCCCCTTTAGCACTTATTCATAAAACGCTGTCTTAAAATTACAAAAATATTCTCCATCTACCTATCCCAATTAACTCCATGTCACAGTTCAGGGCAACTGCACTTGTGTTCCCTCTCTATGGTCCAGCAAGGGCTCTCACTGTGGGCCTCCAGCTCCCAGTCATTACCTCTCTGGGGTAGAGACACACGTCTCTCTCCCTTCTGACCTGGGTATTTCCAGGCTGAACAGTTCTCTGACTATACTGTAACCGCCGCAGCAGAAGACAGACTGCTTAACCAGGTCTGCTTTGCTTCTCTCCTCAGAGACCTACATGATGTAATTGTCCCTCTTAAGTTACCATTGAGCCCTTTATAAACAAGCACATTTATTTTTAAGGTGAAAGCATTACAGAGAAACACATTAAAAACAATAAAAGAACCTACCAGAAGTCACCTCCTCTCTCCAACAAGGACTCTAGTTGATGATTAGTCCTTCCAAGCTCACCAGGGGATTTTTCCTGTAGTCACAATTTCAGCTCAGAACCAACACCTAAGCCTTATGGGGCCTCAGTGGGCCAATGACTTTTCAACCCTTTCCTAAGGATTTCCTCCCTCCCCCTTGGACCAGAAGTCCTGTCCATTTGCTAGATCAGAAAGAAGGCCCTGATCAGTTTTAACTCAGGCTACTTAAACAAAACTCCTTTCTTTGTCTGTTGGTCCCTGCAGAATCCAAGTTGAACCAGTATATGTGAGCCTCCCTCCAGGTGGTGGTAGCTCTCTGGAGGTAATACAACCTGAGTGAACTTGTGTAAATACCTGCCACTGTTCTGAGTTCCTGGAGGGCTGTGATTCCATCCATGCCCACATGGAAATACAATTCCTCAATAGTATATAAACACTTGCATTTTTAATACAATGAACTCCTAAAATACTTAAACTTAATTCAATAAGGTTAGTCCAGGATACTGCAGGATATGATCATATCTGTCACACTCTGTGCTCATAGAGTAATGACTTCTGATAGGAATGGTTATGTATGTGGAAATAAAATTAATCAAGTGGCAGTCCATGCATAGGGACTCCAAGTAAAGCAGCACTTTAAACTGGAAAATGCTGCACAAACAGCAGCAAATTTAGAACTACAGCAGGAATTCCCTTTTGTTTCTGCAAAGAGGCATTCAAAATCATGCTAAAATTATAGCAGCTATGGAGCTAGATTATTTGTGTTATTGACCTACTGTGATCACAATCCTTGGTAGCAATAAGAAGAGATGAAACAGAACCGTGCAACAGGAAATGTACATAACTCTTCGCTCAGCCTGCAAATTCTTTGTTTCTGTCAACTTCCCCATAGAGTTGCCAATATGCTCTCATTATATCATAATGTGAGAGTGTACAGTGTTAGTAAATAGTCTAGTAACAACAGATGTGCCACAGTTATGATCAATCTGATTAAATTTCCTGGCAGAAATCACTGCTTTTCCTGTAATGGTCATTTGCAACATGATTCAAGACTGAATCTGTTCCTTTTGAATTAAATGGGAGTCCTGCCACTGACTTTAATGGAAACAGGATTATTCCTCTTGTTAGAGGAAATACGTTGCTAATTGTTGCTTGATGGTTTGGGAATTAAAGCTGGATTTAGCTCCAAGCCTCCTGCACACAGCATGAAGGCTGCCTGTGAAATTCACTGCCATGAGAGGTCATAGAGTCAAATACTGTTACCATACTATAGAAAAAGATACATAATTTGATGACCAGTGATAACCGCTGTGATTACACATGCTAACATTAAACCAGCCTATTGAATTCTCCTGGGATAAACATTCCACAGAGAGTTTATTACTCATTATTAACTTCCATGAAACTTTTCCATAAGGGCTGAACTTTTTGAATAGCAGGCCCAAGAGTCTAGAAAAATTCCCAAAGAAAATCACTAAGTGCCTCTTCAGACGATGCCATAAAGTGAAGCCTTCCAAAGAACCAGAGCAGAAGAGAAGAAAAGTCTAGCACTGAAGAGGACAAATGCTGGTCTGTTGCTGATCTTCTTTGGAAAGCTGTTCTAGGCTGGTGCACCAAATGCTAAAGAACTCACCTTGAGATATTTTGATTTTAAAATGGAACATAGTGGTAGATCTCTTGTCTGCCTAGTGTCTCCACTTACCTAGTGTCTATCATCCAGGGATTTCAAGGTGCTGTACAAACTTTCATTAATTCATCTATCCTCTTAAACCTATTATTTCCCCTTGCTGAGGAAATATTGCCGGAATCTCAGTGCAGTTTTAGACCATCCCACGGGACAACTGACATGATCTTCATTGCACGACAAATCCAGGAAAAATATCAGGAGCAAATTCAGGACCTGTACATGGCTTTCATCGATTTGACAAAGGCCTTTGACTCTGTCAATCACAAAGCCCTGTGGAAGGTGCTGGCCTGATTTGGCTGCCCTCCAAAATTTATTAAGGTCCTAAGGCTTCTCCGTGATCAGATGACTGCCATGGTTCTGTGTAATGGCCTTGAGACAAAACCTTTCATCATCAAAACTGGGGTTAAGCAAGGATGTGTTTTCCATCTATTTAGCAGTCATTTTGGTCCTTGTTAAAGATCACCTCCCCAATGGAGTTGACATTCAGTACAGAATGGATGGACGGCTTTTTAATCTTTGATGTCTCTGCTTGAAGTCTAAAGTCTTCAGGGCGTCCAGTACTGATCTCAGTATGCTGATGATAGCGTCATCCTTACACACACTGAGAATGACCTTCAGTCCATACTAGATTTTCTTGTATCAGAGGGGTAGCCGTGTTAGTCTGGTTCTGTAGAAGCAGCAAAGAATCCTGTGGCACCTTATAGACTAACAGATGTTTTTGCAGCATGAGCTTTTGTGGGTGAATACCCACTTCTTCGGATGCAAGTAGTGGAAATTTCCAGGGGCAGGTAAATATAAGCAAGCAAGAAGCAAGCTAGAGATAACGAGGTTAGATCAATCAGGGAGGATGAGGCCCTGTTCTAGCAGTTGAGGTGTGAAAACCAAGGGAGGAGAAACTGGTTCTGTAATTGGCAAGCCATTCACAGTCTTTGTTTAGTCCTGAGCTGATGGTGTCAAATTTGCAGATGAACTGGAGCTCAGCAGTTTCTCTTTGAAATTTTCTTGCACAAGCTTACTGGAGCCTAGGACTCTCACTCAATATTGAGAAGACTAAAATGCTCTGTCAACCTTCTTCAGGCCTTAGACATGACCCACCACAAATGACCATCAAGGGTCAGACTTTGGAGACAGTTGAGCACTTTTGCTACCTCGGTAGCCAACTTTCTCAAAATTCAAAAATTGACAGTGAGATCCAACACAAGATCCAGTGCACAAGTGCTTCCTTTGGGAAATTTCTCTGATGCATTTTCACGGACCGTGACCTACAGCAGGACACCGGGATCCAGGTCTATAAGACAATTGTTGTTACTACACTTCTCTATGGATGCAAAACCTGGGTGACCTATCGACAGCACCTCAAGAGTTTGGAGAGGTATCACCAACGATGCCTCCGGAAGATCTTTTGCATCAAGTGGCAAGATTGCCACACTAACGCCAGCATCCTTCACTGAAGCCAATGTCACCAGCATTGAAGCAATGATCCTCATGCACCCACTATGCTGGGCTGAACATTGTGTGCGGATGCCAGACTCTTGCCTCACAAAACAAGTCCTCTATTCTCAGCTCACCCATGGTCAGAGATCCCCTGGTGGTCAGAGGAAACACTACAAAGACACGCTGAAAACTTATCTTAAGAAAACTGATGTGGACATCACAAGCTGGGAAGAGCAAGCCACCAACCGACCCCAATGGTGCCATATCATTCATCAGGCAGCGGCCCCTTCAAGGAGAAGCTGAAAAGAGAGAGAGGTGGAAGGAAAAAGAAATAACTTTCTCCCAGCAGGCTGATGGCCTGCCACAAAATGTCTGTACCTACTGCGAGTGGATTTGTGGTTCCAGGATTGGATTCCTGAGTCATCTCAGGACCCATATGTAAATCCATGGTAGAGCTCAGCCTCACATCAAGGGATCGCCAATCAATCAATCAGTCATGGATCTTGATTACCTTTCCTAATATTCTGGCCACTAGACTAAAACATTACACAAGAAAAAGACTTCTCTACAAACTTTAGAAGCCATCCTCACCGGAGCCTTTACAGTGTTGTTATGATTTGGGTTTACTTACACTATTTTCATTAGCAGTGCAATCAGTAATTTGCTAGAGTCTCACCTTGCAAAACAAATTGTGGGGCTTAAAGAAGTTCCTTGACTCACCTTGTGTTTTTTCTTGTGGTTCAATCCCAAAACACATGACATAAATGGTACTGCTGAGGTGCAGAAATGGAAGCAAAGGGAACTGTAATATTTCTGTGAAACAGAGCCCATAATAATAAAGTTCACAGCAAAATCACTGTTTGCTGTTCACACGCTTCTTTTGATTCTTCCTGGTGTATTTTGTTGCGAGTACCAGAGGGAGTGAAGGAGTGATGTGCATGGATAGAATGATCTTGTGCTTACAAATACTGCTTAAAAAAACCAGATTTCACAAACTGTATTTCTTAAATATATTACACACTTTAAAGTTTTATAGGTCCCAAATTTGCTCTAATTTAGGATTAATAGCAACCTGTCAGATAAGGGCTATAAAAACCCTGAACATAGTGCAGTTTACCTGGGGAAAGGAGAGTTTGTTTGGGTTTTTTTAATTGATAGATTATTTTTTTAAAATCAGATAGGAGGCCAAATATTTTAAAAGAAGACACTGCTTTATTTTCATCAAGCTTTGTGAAATTATGATTGATTTTTAAAGACTTGAAAGGGATAGAGTGTGTGAGATTAGTTAGGGACAAACGATAACCAGCTTACATTTATATACCTGCTTTCAGCCTGAAGGGATTTAGGGATAACTAATCTGAACTGCCACCTCTAGGGTGGAGCCCACAGGCCATTTTATTGCACACAGAAGCAATACCCAGCGGTTAGGACAGAAAGTGAAAAATACTTTTTCCAGTTGGACTCCACAAGACAGGCAACCTGACACTGAAGAGCAGGCCCTCACACAGTACCCAGTCTTGAGGGAGGGTTCCCCTCCACCTTATAGACCTGCACAACAGGTGGGACTAATGCCCTCCCACAGGTGCCAGGAATTGAGCTTCAAGGAGCTCCCCAGTTCATAGGAGAAGTGCACATGCTCACACGGAGCAACCTGCTCCCACTGGTGCTTTCTCCATGGGACAGTGCAAAGGCTGTCAGGTCCACAGTCCTGCCTCTTCCCCACCCACTACCGGCCACCTTTCAGATGTGTGTGGGTTCAGTTCCCAGTTCTGCTCCAGATGTTCTGTGTGACCTTGGGCCAGTCCCTTCATCTCTCTGTGCCTACACTTTCCATCTGCAAAGTGCACTTTCTTTCTTCCTACTGTTACTCAGACCTTCTTGTCAACTGTCTATAATGGGCCACTCTCTTATCACTTCAAAAGTTATTTTTCCTCTATTGGTATCCTGCTGTTAATTGATTTATCTCGTTAGACTGACCTCACACTTGGTAAAGCAACCCCCATCCTTTCATGTATTTATACCTGCTCCTGTATTTTTCACATCATGCATCTGATGAAGTGGGTTCTAGCCCACAAAAGCTTATGCCCAAATAAATTTGTTAGTCTCTCAGGGCTGGTCTACACTAGGCGGGGGATCGATCTAAGATACTCAACTTCAGCTACGTGAATAACGTAGCTGAAGTCGAAGTATCTTAGATCGATTTACCTCTCATCCTCACGGCGCGGGATCGACATCCGCGGCTCCCCCTGTCGACTCCGCTACCGCCGTTCGTGCTGGTGGAGTTCCGGAGTCAACGGGAGCGCATTCGGGGATCGATATATTGTGTCTAGATGAGACGTGATATATTGATCCCTGAGAAATCGATCGCTACCCACCGATACGGCGGGTAGTCTAGACATATCCTCAGATGCCACAAGGATTCCTCGTTGTTTTTCCTGATACAGACTAACATGGCTACCACTCTGAAACCTTTCTTTCTCCCACCATTTTTTTCTATCTTGTCAATTTAGTTTTAAACTCGGTGGGAAAGGGTCTGTCTCTTACTGTGTTTTTCAGGCCCTCTCACAATAGGGACCTCTCCATGGGGGTATCCAGGTGCTTCTGTCATACAAATAATAGCAAAAAGAAAAAAGAAAAAAATTGCTTGCTCATTTTCTTGCTATATTTTTCAAAGAGTGAATCATGTGGGAAAATATTGTTTTTTTTCTTCTTCTTTAAATAGTAACAAGACAAAGAAGAAAGACCGAGGATAGGAGTTGGCATAAAAACCCTTCCAGACTGCATCCATTTTTCATATAATTACTAAGGGAGATTTGTCCTAGTTTTGTGAGTCCAAACACCCAGCTAACCCAGCTTTCCTCTGGGCCTCTCGTCTTCATTTCTCTCACTGCCCCTTATTTTATTGCGATTGTGGCTGCTCTGATGCCTAGCTAGAGCTAGACACCCCAGCAGAGTTTTACTGATGGGGCTCATAAGAGGCTTAAGCAGACTTGGACATTCCTGGCCCTAGAGCTTTGCACTTCAGAAACTACCACTATACTTCTGTCTAAGACGGGCTCCATTTACTCCTTGGTCCTGCTTGAGGCCTAGTGTCCTTTAGAATTCCTTCTCTGTGCAGTTGCCAGAGGATGGATGCGGTCCCTTTGCATGCCCCTTCACTGAGGATCCTGTGCCATTGGGAGGACATGCAGAGAACATCAGTGAAGCTGAATGAATTCTGGTGAGGCCCCTGTTACCAGCTTCTAAATGAAGCTGAAATTGCTATAGTTTGGTTAGGTGGTCATCTTCTTTCAAGTGGTAGAAGTGGTGATTAAGTGGTGGAGCCTCAAGACAAGATCAGGCAGCATTTCCCAAGGGACAAGAATGCAGTTCAGGACTTTGCAACTACATTATCCACTGACATCGAACAGGGAGTGAGATTTAACAGATGGGGAGTGGGGAACGGATGCACTCAAGGGACTTTCCTATTGGACATTCACACAAGTGGGTAGGGAACAGAATTAATGGACTACTGCCAAAGTTACCATGGCGGGGAGGGGTGTTTTATTTGTCATTCCTATAGGAACATTGTTGTTGTGTATTCCTAAATTGATGCTGGGTTCCCTCTTCCCCAATAAAGCTTTCCTTATTTACACAGACTCAGTGTTTGTGCATGGGGCAGTATTGCCTATTAAGGACCTGGAAGAGATTTAGTGATCCCAGCAATTGTGAGTGGCGTCTGATGTTGTTTGTCACGTTTAAGAGGGATCCCTAGCTATTTGACCCCCGCCGTAACTGCTGGCTCCCAGCAGAAGTATTACACCTGTTAACTGAGAACAGAATTTTGTCTGGATATTGGTATTGCAGCAAAGCACTAAGATTCCACTCTTATGACAAAAGCCAAGCTAGGGGTAAGCCTCAAAAATTGCATACTTTGCATATTTGGTGGGGAGAAGCTTAATAATGTAGCATTGTTAATCATAAACCACTGAAGGCTCCATTGTGCCTTGTATGATACAGCACTGTGTTGGGGGCACTACAAAGTCAACCACCACCCAGGGGGATCATCAGCAGGCAGCCAGGCCTCTCTGCTGCTACATCCCATGATACAGTGCAGTATGTCGCAGTAGTGTAGAATTTCAGATGCAGTGTCGTAGTCATAAAGGAGAAGCAGGGAACGGAAATAATATAATATTATGGAACTGGGGCTAGCTGGGGACAGCACATATTTTTTAAAAAAGAAGTTGCTTGTATATTTTATTCTTCACCCACACCCTTCCTCTGGTGCTTGTCTAACTAGACTCAGGGCCTCAGGACAGGCATTGCCTTCCTACATTTGTGCACAGTATCCTGCCCGTGTCAGGTGCTACTGTAATATAAACAAGAAACAACAAGAATACCTTGTCTTCACAGCATAAGAATTTATGATTTTCTTAAGGCATCAGAGCCTGTTTTGCTAAGTAGTGGGGGAGGGGAGAGGGCAAAGCCACAGATTTTGTGTTTAAAAGGAGGCATACCATGATGTTAACCACTGTGCTCCCTAGAGACCTGGTTCTGGATCACTGTTCACTAACTTCACTGGTAGAGTTCACCCAGGCTCCTGTGCTTGGATCAACACCCTGGATAATACATACTACTTAGCTCCCCTGGATCTTGGCAGATTTCAGCCACAGTCTCTGGCTCTGGCCTCTCAGGCACATTTTCCTGGCACTGACTCTGTATGTTACTACTTCCAGGGATTGGGACCCGGTGATCCAGCTGCCCTGTGCCCTAGGACTAGTGCTGACTCTCTCCCCAAAGACACCCTAGTCATTCAAGCACAGCTGCCCCAGAGCGCCAGGTTTACAATTTACCCTGCAGGGAGATGTGATAGTTGAAGTAAGAACACACAGGACTTCGCAAAAAGAATTCTAAACCCATTGCTTTATTCAGAGAGCACAAGAGCTATACAGAGCTATGCAAAATAAGAAACCTATATGCAGTTCCCTGCCTCAGTTTCCTCACCACTCCTGAGTGTTCTTTGGGATTTAGTCAGCACCTTCAGAGGTCCCCAGGTCCCCTCTCCTGGACCAGACTCCTCCAGCTCAGTCTTTTCATCCTGTTCTAGTCAGTGAGAGAGAGCTGCTCAGAGCAGACCTGCTCCTTTTATACCTTCCAGTCATTTCTGTCACGTGACCCTCTTGATCAGCCTCAAAGTCCCTCCTCAGTGATCAAGCTCCTTTGCTTGGTTAACACTGACCTGGAGTCTAAACTTGAACAGATTTTATGTAGACTGAAGCCATCCAATAGGTCTGGCAGGGCGAGTCTCATTCAGTCGTTGATTATCCTGAATGACTGTTCCATTCAGAAGCAGACACCCAGATGCCAGTCTGCCCCACCGCCCCCAGAACCTCCTTGCAACAAGAAGTATGATGCAAGAATCCAGTAAAGATTACCATAAGGGCATGAACCGAAAACTCATTACATCAAAGTGCTACAGTGCCAAGTCCAACAAACCATCACAGTGCTTAACTTCCTTTTAAAGAGAAATCTGCTATGCAGTACAGACCATGTCATTAGGATACTCTTACCTAAGCTAGCATGGTTGATTTCTTCTGCACTGGTTTGCTACCTACCACTGGAGTTTTACTCCCCTTTAAATACAGCAGTAATAATGAATATATTGTTAATTAATATTAGCAATGTTCTTAATTTAAGGTAATGTGGTTCCATGTTTTCTGCTATATCCCTTCATAATACATTTGGGATTAATCATCTATGATGTTTTTACATCAGTTTTATGTATGATTTCATTTCATATTATGCACTAGCTTGTGCTTTAACCATCTGTACACACATGTACCCAAGGTCAGTTAGGCATGGAACAAAAGTCCCTTCCCCAGCAAATATCCCCACATGTATCTTCTATACAAAGTTAGAGAATGTGTTAACACAACAGTTACCTCCACTGTGTTATTATTAACCTTCCCTACATCACTCCGGATTTTCATAGATGTCAGACTAGAAAAAAGGACACCCACCAAATGCCAGCAAGATGATTTATTTATCTGAGGGGCAAGGAATGTGATTCTTCAATTAAAGCTATTCCCTGTAGAGCAACAGGATTTCCCTAGCTCATTTACTTGGCATGTGAAGGTTTTTTGTCACCATAACCTCCTCCAGATTTAAGGAATGCACTAAGCAGCCTGTATTTTTGTTCCTCTGGTTTTTCACATTTATGTTTCCTCCTCAAGACCCAGATGACATATGGATATTTTTATGACGATATAAACCTGTGTGGGCAGACCCCAAGCTCCTATCAAAGCACTAGTCTCTGTTCTCAGGATAATGGGACTGTTTCCAATCTCACTTATGCCATTGTCTTCAGTGAAATTAATCCTTATTTATACCACTGGGAGATCAGAATCATCTCCTAGGACTGCAAATTAAAGACAAAGGACCTTTTTTCACTCTTGTTTGAACCTACAGCTGCTCAGAAAACTTCTGTCAAAATGAGACTTTGCATAAAAGGAACACATCCATCAGCAAATGTTTTCTATTTTCCAATCAACTCTGTATACAGCAGTGTCAATTGGGGAGTAACCAACTCAGAATGGTTTGAGAGCAGAATCGGATCCAATGGGTCCCATTCTGGTCTCATTTACTGTAAACCTGGAGTAACTCATTGACTTTGGTGTTAACTGCAATCATAACTGGCCTTAAGGATTTCACTCTACAGTCAATAGGCAGTTTAGTGCAGAAACACATCTCCCCTTTCTCTCCCTATGTATCTTTGACATGATATTCATGATATGTATGGGACACAACGCCAATTCGTTACTTGGGCAGGCCAAATGAGAGCCTCCAGCAGGAAGAGATTGTGCTGGCTAAACAGTATCATCAATATAAATGATATAGAATCAAACTCAGATCACAGGGAAGGCTTTTGTATACATTAAAACATCTCAGAACGGAAGGGACAGTTTAACGTGTTGTTCAAGCACACAGTGTCGGTTATGGGAAGACCATTTAAGCAACTGTAATTAGTAAGGTGACATCAGGTGATAAAGGTATTGGCTTGATTCTTGCCTCCTTTAAATGGTTGTAGGAATAACTTCATTGACACCAGTGGAGATACAATACTGTACCCTGAGGAGAAAGGCGAACCAAGCCTATGTGCCCAAAATGCTGTCATTCAAAATAATGGTTTCTAATTCTGACATGATTTACACCCCCTCTACATACAATCCCCCTTGGGTCAATCAATTTGCACAAGCAGGAAATTGGCACAGAACTGGCCCAATGGCTTGACAGTGTTATTGTGTACACTTGCCACCAGATCACCCCCTCTTGTCAGGACACACATGGCAGGGACTCGTCCTCTCTAGCACCCTCTTGCATCCTGGTTCTGCAATGGTCTGCCACTTCCATGGCCCCTCGCCCTTCAGCAAGGTCAGTTCTCTGTCTTCAATGGCTAACAGAAAACAAATGAAATCGTAAGTCTAAATAGCCACCTAGGCATTAAAGTCCATAATATAAACACAAGTCTTTCATAGATACCCAAGGCCTATGCTGTCAGAATTAGGCCCCTGACCAGCCAGGTTACTGAGGTTAGGGGAAGGAGAGCCTGCCTTCCCTGTCCTGGCTTCAGCCAGCACTGGCCCCTTATAAAAACAACCAGCTCTTTTTACCTGGTCTGCTGGGCTCTGATTGGCCTCCGACTGGTCCCGGCCCTTCTGAGTGCCAGATAGAGTGACCAGATGTCCCAGTTTTATAGGGACTGTCCTGATATTTGGGACTTTTTCTTATATAGGCACCTATTATCTCTCACCCCGTCCCAATTTTTCACACTTGCTGTCTGGTCACCTTAGTGCCAGAGGACCAACCCTTGGGTTCTGCCAGCAGTTTATCATGAGAGGCCTTTCTAGGCAGCCCCTGGAGGTCTGAACTCAATGCTTTTGCCTTCCAGCAGGGCACCTTCTGATCGTGGGATGGACCAACACAATGAGACCTCCAGCAGGGAGCAGTGAACGCCTGGTATACCCTATCACATACAGGTTAGAGTAATGAGCAGGAATTGTATTTTTACAGTCTGGATTGCCTCTATAATAATATACTCCGACTACTGCCAAACTGTGAGGAAGGACAGATCCAGACCTGACTTTTACACCTGGACCCTCTTTCTATAATGAGCCAAACCAAAATGCCACATATGTATATCATTGGGAAGGTCAGATTCGCATCTGAACTATGTGCCTTAGGCCCATCTCTACTAGAAACAAGAAGAGAAAAGTTGTAACCTTTTAAAAAATATATATTGTTATTTACATATTATTTAACAGAGAAGTTTCAGTTCATGTAATGACACTAAAGCATTTAATTTCTTCCCAAGTAGCAGTTGGGAGAGCTGGATAATGTGCCTGGTTCTTTTACAGCGACAGAACAGAGAGATCATGATTAAAAGGGATCCAAAAAGTAGTTTATATTATATATATCTAAAAACCTGGTTAATGTTGCTTCCATTACTGTGGCAGCTCCTTACAATTCGCAGGCTGTGGCTGCTGTATTCATTAGCCATATGACAGCTCAATTCACCGACAGACAATAATAAACCACTGAAAAGGGTGAACATTTACTTTTTTATTACGTATAATGAAGGAATCCCATTCTAATGTTAATAGCTCCATGAATAGCCTTACAATCAAGTTAGAAAGATCACTTAAAGCTGCACTCTACAAGCTGCTAAATTCTCCTCCACCAAAATCCCATCAACAGTACAATGTTAACTGGACCACACCAGCTAGAACAGATGGAAGAGTCCCAGAGGCTGCAGGAGCAACAGGGATGATGAAGTCAAAAAGGTCGTCGGGCAGGAAAATGCTGTTTAAGTGCGTCTTGCATGTTGAGTCTTCTTTCAAGATCAGATAAACTGTAAGTCGCGTGGCCCATTCTAAACTGTGCTGTTTCTTTGGAGAGCCTCTACCGGTCTGCAACGATGCTTTGCTTCTTAATGGGAGGCCTAACAATTTTTAATGACTCTGGTGACAGATGATCCAGGTGGGTCATTTATCTGCTTGTTGAGTTTTCAGTCCAGATTTTTGCAATATATTTAAAAAATAGCCTATTCCTCATAATTCAGAATATATTGAAACTCTCCATCTGCTTCCCTTTACATATCTATAGGGGTCACTTGGAGCTCATTACTTTTGGCCTTGAGCCACAAACCCCACTCCTTGGACACTTTCCTTTCATTGAAGCTGTCATGGCCTATGCAAGAATCTACAAAATGGACAATCCAGGCCTCCTCACAATTGCATTTTTACCTTTTTGGTGTCACTGGGAATAAACTTGTGTCTAAAATATGAATGCGGAACATTAACAAAAGGCTGAGTCTTGCTCTGGCAAGTGTTGCACAGGGGAGCAAGGATGCTGGCAGATGAATCCACAGGTACCAACTTGTATTTTTCCTGGTGGGTGCTCCACCCCCGCTCTGCCCTGAGGCCCCACCTCGCCCATTCCCCCAAAGCCCTGCCTTCACTCCGCCTCTTCCTGCCCCACTCCTCCCCTGAGGCCCCTCTGCCCACCCACTGTTTCCTCCTCTCCACTCCACCTCCCCCGAGTGCCTTCTGCCCACCGAATGGCTGATCAGCAGCCAGCCCCGTGGCCGGAACCAGTGTGGCTGGTGGGTGCTGAGCACCCCCTATGTTTTTCCCCAGAGTAGGCTCCTATGGATGAATCCTCAACTCCAGGAGTCTTGACAGGAAAGCCAAGATAATACCAACTCGACCAGGAAGATCTATGGTGGGCTATAATTTTCTGCTGCACACACCCCACCTGGCAAGTGCAGCCCTATATGTGCTAGCTGGCTAGAGACCAACATTACACATCTATCACTGGAACACCAATTACACTTCTAGCATAGGTAACTGAAAGTTTTTACCATCTGACTCCTGTTCGTTGACCTCTGCAGAGTCTATTATTGGTCTCAGTTCATTTCCTGCTGGGGTCAAGCATCCAGATTACAAAACCGTGAGCATAGTGGCACCAAATGGAAGTTTTAGCTGAGAATCCAAGGATTGGATGACTATATAGACCTCTCACCTCTCATGCTAACCTCCCATTCAGGCTTGAGACACACTGCAGCCATAATATAGAGAGTAGGCACCTGATTCTATTTTCACTTCCATTGTTGTAAACCAGGGATAACACAATAAAGTCAGTGAGTAACATCAGTGCCAAACCATTATCAAATGAAAGGAGAATCAGGACCATGCTGCGTATCCTCTCCTTTTTCAAGAAAGAAGCAGAGGACTTCACATTCTTGTGCTGTCAGTCTTACACCTTTTATGAGCACTGAGTTAACCAGGAAATGTTAAAAGACTAAAATATGTGGATAAATATAGAAGCTATTTCATCTGCAGAAGACGAGCATTGCATATTTCATGTAGCCTGTTAATAGTGGATTATGTATATTCATTGGCTCTTCTGAGCAAGAGATATTCCCCTTTCTCTGCGCCTCTTTCTGCTAAAGGGGTATAATCCTTACCCTGGGAAATAATGAAGCAAAGAGAAGAACCACTACTATATAATGACAACATCCCTTGATTTTAATCAGCTGCTTGACTATGGTTAATTTATCATTCTGACAGCCTTCATATTTTTAAAACAAAAATAAATTATCTTTAACCACCACCATTGGATATTAAAGGTTTAAATCCTATGAACATGTTTCCTACAAACATAAGTGTCTAGACATTAAAAAAAATCCTTTCAGATCTGAATCACTGTTACTGTAAGATCTGGAAGTGGATAGCAGTAATTGCTGGAATGAAGTTTCAGTTAGGACAAAGGGCTTGGCGGCTGCAAATTTTATTGTTTTCATTGATTTAGGATTATTTAACTGATCAGCTGTGGGGTTCTCCCCGCACCCACAATGTCTGAGAGCTGCCCCCACCAGCTGACAGCTCCAGTCCCACCAGTGCTGAGGCATAAAATGTCACATAGGTCTCTGGAAATCACAGAATCCCACATGACATAATCATATCCTTACTCGTAGGTATTGTGCCAATCATGAGAATGCACAGTTAGATCTTACTACAGTGCCACATTAAAAAAATATCATTCTGCAGTACTCAGATGATTCCTCCCAATTACATGTTAATCACATTCATTCCATGGAGCCCTTTCACCCAACTATTTTGAATTAGAACTGTTCAGAGATGTTCACAGAGTGCTCTAATTCATAATCAATGGCACAATATGAATCAGAGTGGTGATGTAGCTAAGTTCCAGTTCAGGTTGGAGCTCCATCACCCCCTTTCCCTTTAAACTTTGATAGGCCACATCAAAAGGAACTCCAATTTAAGCCACATTCTGGCTTTGATTTTACCAAAAGAGAGCCAAAAACATGACCTCCTCATCTCATTTCTACTTATTACCCTGAAATTTAAAAATACATAAGCTTCCCAAAAATATTAGGAATCACAGACATGCCGAGGTAGAGCTAAAATTGGATAACTGAGTTATTTGGCCTATGAGATCAAATCCTCTAATAGTAGTGTTTTTAAATAGACCAGAGATAGTACTGGCATGTGTTATACACCCGCAGATTTCTTTAATACATTCAAATGGGAATCAGAAACACTTTCTTATTCACACATGCTTTATAAAACAAGCTTAATATTACAGAAGCTTAACTAAGAGGAAACAGAAGAAAATAGGTGATTTTTTTTTATTGCTGATTGTTGGATATTGTTTGCTGTTCAGGTACAGACTTTATATATTTGCAATTTGAAGGAGACTTGTTAACAGTTACTTATTTAAAAGTGTTGAAAAAATAAAAACAAAAAACCAACACCCCCTCTCGCCCTCCAAAATGAGACTGTTTCACTCACTTTTGCTCACCTGTTTCCATAGACACTTTAAAGCAAACAGATTCATGTGCAGATGCTAGTGGCATGTAGCAACAGCTGGTTAATTGTTACCTTTCTTTGATCTGTTTCAGATGATAGGAGTAATCAATGAATGTTTAAAGAACTCCTGTATGATTACACTCCCTAAATGTTAATAATGGGGTGAACGAGGGATATTTATTGTAAAGCTTTGCTAATTGTTTTGCAAACAAGCAAATGCAATGCAGATCTTTATTTACATCTTAGGCTAAAAGCTCTAGCAAGATTCTGTTTTTTTAATATGGATTTCTTTGCTAGTAAAATAATCACCTGTATTCCATATTTCAAGGCATTCTTTAAAACTTTCTAAAAGATTTCTCTCAAGATAGTACAGTCAGATGAAAATGATGTAAGAAAGATCTGAGGTTTTCTGACACCTGCACAATGATATGTTGAGTCCATGATGACAGAGCTGGTCAGAAAATGGATTGTTTTTCCAAGGGAAATTTTGACTTTTAGTGAAAAAAACCCAAAAACTTTTGTCCAAAAAATACTCCAAACAATTGTTGTATGGAAATGCACCAACAGTACCTTAAGGCGGGTGTAGTTCAGGTGCCTCATACCCCCATTCTCATCAAGCTCCCTGGCCAGACTACATCTACCATGATGCACCATGGTCTCCCCTCTGTCTAAGCCATTATTGTACATCCTGGGAGTCCTTTACCATGGTGTTTCATGAGAAATGTAATGTTAAATTGAGTAACTCTATAGCTTGGGTAGAAGATTCCTTGCTCATGCCCCTCCAGAAATACCCTGTTACTCAGAGAAAACTGTCTAAGCACCAAGAATCCACTTTTTTGTTAATGGTGAGGTTTGTCAGCTTTACCTAATTACCCAACATTAAAAAGCATTCTGCAAGTATTATAAAGAGCAAAGTTTATAAAATGAAGGACCTTTCAAGATCCACAGGTCCTACACATGCCTATCCACAACATGTTGTGTACCTCACCAGGGGCGGCTCTAGAAATCAGGCTGCCCCAAGCAGCGCGGTGCGCTGCGCCGCCCTTCCCCGGTCCCGCGGCGGGTCCCCTCTTCCCGCGGCTCCGGTTGAGCTCCCGCAGGCATGACTGCGGCAGGTCCGCTCGTCCCGGGCTCCGGTGGACCTGCCGCAGGCATGACTGCGGGAGCTCAACCGGAGCCAAATGCCGCCCCCCCGGGAAAGGGCCGCCCCACGCGCCTGCTTGGCGCGCTGGGGTCTAGAGCCGCCCCTGTACGTCACCTAGTGCAGGGGTTCTCAGACTTTTGTACTGGTGACCCCATTCACACAGCAAGCCTCTGAGTGCCCCCCCCCTTATACATTAAAAACACTTTTTCATATATTTAACACCATTATAAATGCTGGAGGCAAAGCGAGGTTTGGGGTGGAGGCTAACAGCTCGCGACCCCCCATGTATATGCACCCCTTGAGGGGTCCCGACCCCCAGTTTGAGAACCCCTGATCTAGTGTATCAAATTTCCCAACAACAACAAAAGACAAAGACTCACCCTATAGCCCAGGGGTGGGCAAACTACGGCCCGCGGGCCACATCTGGCCCGCGGGACTGTCCTGCCCGGCCCCCGAGCTCCTGACCCAGGAGGCTCACCCTTGGCCCCTCCCTTGCTATCCCCCATCCCCCGCAGCCTCAGCTCGCTCGCTCCACCGCTGGTGCAATGCTCTGGGCGGCAGGGCTGCGAGCTCCTGGGGCAGCGAGCTGCGGAGCCCGGCCTGACCCAGTCTCTGTGCTGCACGGTGGCGGCGGCTGCGTGGCTGTAGCGCCGCCAGCCAGCGGTGCTCCAGGCAGTGTGGTAAGGGGGCAGGGGACAGGGGGGGTTGGCTAGAGGGCAGAGGAGTTCGGGGTGGTGGTCAGAGGGCGGGGGTGTGGATAGGGCAGAGGTGGGCAAATTACGGACCGCGAGCCACATCTGGCCTGCGGGGCCATCCTGCCCAGCCCCTGAGCTCCCAGCTGGCCCCGGCCCCTCCTCGGCTGTCCTTCCTCCCCCGCAGCCTCAGCTTGCTGTGCTGGCAGCACGGCATCCTGGCTGGCTCCGGGGCTGGGCCGCACGGTGCAGGGACAGATTTACAAGTGAACACAGGGTGCCCTGGCAAAGGCCCCCCAACAACAGGGGGACCCAGGGTCGGGCACTCGGGCAACTCAACACTGGCTGCACTGAAATCATATGCAAGCGGGCGGTGCAGATGGCTGGAGCGCAGGGAACGCAGGCGGAGGTCTCAGGGGGAGCACTGGGAGGCCACGCAGCCGGCCAGAGAGAAGCGGCCCTTTGAAGGGGAAACCGCCGCTTCTCTCTGGCTGTGCGGCTGCCCCTGCTCCTGTTGAGTCCTCCGCCCATGTTTGCGGGGCCACATTCCGAAAGGGGCTGGGGCGGGGGAAGATGGATAAGGGGTAGGGTCCTGGAAGGGGGAGGTCAGGGGCAGGGGGTCCTGGAAGGGGGTGGTCAGGGGGTGGGGGGGTGGATGGAGGGGGGTCGGTTGGGGACAAGGAGCAGAGGGGTTGGATGGGTTTGGAGGTTCTTAGGGGGGCAGTCAGGGGGCAGGAAGTGGGAGGGGGTGGATAAGGGGTGGGGGGCAGGCTGTTTGGGAGGGGGCACAGTCTTCCCTACCTGGCCCTCCATACTGTTTTGCAACCCCAATGTGGCCCTTGGGCCAAAAAGTTTGCCCACCCCTGCTATAGCCCATGGGTGAACACTTTTCACAAAACAATCACTTCATATTTGACCTCTCAGTCCTCATCCTCAAAGGAAACTCTGAACAACACCTTCAAAAAACAAGCCTGGGAGCTTAAATTCATATCTTTGCCAGACACTAAAAATCTCAATAGAACAATTTGTCCCACCTTTTATTTAGCTGCAACATTCTGATTACCTTTCCCAGGCCTGAAGAAAAGCTCTGTGTAGCTTGAAAGCTTGTCTCTTTCACCAATAGAGGTTGGCCCAAGAGATATTATGCCACCCACCTTGTTTCTCATAAAATGAAAGATATTTTTAGCCCCACTTCCTGATTGTTAATTTAATGTTAATTTCCCTGCCAACTTCTGTATCAGTTCATTGTTGTGGCTGATCTAAAGCAATTTCTGGCAGATAGCACTCTCCATTACATTGGAAGCATTTTGGTGGGGCTATCATGTTTTTAGAAAGAAACTGATTTCCATCTAAATGAGAATTCTTTACACTGGCATTTCTCATCCATGCTAACAGCAGGAGAGAAATAGAATGACTCTATTCAGAGCCGATCCCCATCGACCCTATCTTTTCCCATCCTATACGGGGAAAAAAAAAGTGCTGAGCACCACCTCAATCTGGGAAATTGGGTAATTGAGGTATTATCTAATACCAGTAACAAAGACAAGAAGTGAGCCAGGAGTCAATGCACAGGGCCCAGTCCAAGGTGCTGAATGTCCTCACTGACTTCAGTGGGAATCAAGGAAACTCAGTACTTCACAGGAATGGACTCTTAGGCCAACCCTATACGAGGGAAAAGAGTATAATTCTAATGTTAGCTACCATACTTGCGTAGGGAAGGCAAATTGCAGTCTTACCACATATTAGCTGATTAAGGTAAATCCTAAACTCCCCCGCCAGGGTTACTTTGACAGCAAATACATGTCAAAACTACAACTTGCCTTGTCTACACTAGGATGTACACATGTGTTATCTAGTGTGTTAAAAATGCATCCTTTTTTCCTATCAAAGACAAGGCCAGAGCCCCTTCCTATGCTCCCTACTCTACCCTACCTGTTATCCAGTTCTAGTTCTTTTCCTTGTAGATCTGTCTTATCCCCTACCACCTCGCCTTCATCCATTCACTCCCCTGGAACTCACTTCCCTTACCGTCCTGTAGGTGGCATTTCTGAATGCCATGCTAAATGAAGTGTGACAGCCTTGTTATTGTGTACATTTACGTCCTGCTAACAGTAGCAATTTGTTATTTCTATACAAACCCCAAACACAAATTACCAGAGTGTGTCCTCAAATGCATATTTAATAAAACCAAAACCAAACAAATAAAGCAGTAACTCCAGGTCACACTCATGCTTCTGTAGTGCTGACGATTCATTGTCTGAGCTGTTTTTTTCTTTTTTTTTCTACCTACACCAACTAGGTGAACTGGAACAGACACAGCCAAGGACACTAGGGTTTATCCTGCAACTCCACCTTATGCTTTTTAAACTTCTGCATACAACACATTTCTATTCTGGCACCACCTAGAAACCTCAGTCAAGATTGGGTCCCATTGTGCCCAGGGCTGTACAGACACTTAAGTAGTCCCTGCCCTGTAAAGCGGAAAATAGAAATAGCAAAGAAAGAAACATTACCTCAGTTTTATAGATGGAACACTGTTGCAAAGAGCTATTAAGTGACTTACTTAGTCACATGGAAATCTGTGCTAGGACGTGAAACCTGGGCTTCTGAGCCCCAGCTCTAGTACCTTCCTTGCAAAATGTTCCTACTTCTTTTCCAAGAGCCAAATGACACCCCCGCCCCCCATGTGGTATTTCTAAGTAAGGGACTGGAAACTCCCAGAGTTTGGACATAAGAGTTTCCAGCTGATTGTTATCTTGGGGGTGAGAGACAAAGGTTCATATTCCCCCCATACACACACAGCTTCCTGGCCTTCAGGTCCCTAGAGAAGCCTGGCTCCTGTTTTAGTCTCGATTTAGTCTAACAATGCTTGGTGTCAAACAAGTCTGCAACGTTGTCATGAAGGAATGTTCGTGGGTGGTGTTTTCCAACCTGTGAGACACAGAGGTCTCCACAGAGCTGTGGAGGCAAAGAGCTCTGCCTAATCTTGGCTTTACCCTGTCACTCACTGCAAATCAGCTCTGATAGCTGCAGATAAAGCATTGGCAGCTCCCTGAAAGAGCCATGGCTTCCTTTCCTCCTCCCCTAGTCACTCTTAAAACAGCCAGCCACAGGAACAGTTTATGCACACAGAGCTGCACATGCAAACGTCTCTCCCCTGCTCTTTCAGCCCTCAGTTTAGAGAGTATATACAGCCCAGGCCCCCCGCGTCCCCTTTGGCAGGAGCAAAAAAGAAGGAAAAAGTGCAAACAAGAGGCATTCTGAGGCAAGAAAGAGAAAGAATAGCCTAATGTGGCAGCAGAGAATGGGCACGTGGTAGCACTGTGGGTGAGGACACACAGCTACCCATCCATCACTCTGACAAAGAAGTATCAGGAGACACAGTCGAGAGGGGCAGGTGTGGCTCAGTCCCAGACAGTGGTGTAAGAGTGCCAATGCACAAAGGTTGGGAAGCGCTGCTGCAGGGCTTTCTAGCTTCACACAGATCCAGTTAGCTGAGTGTCCTACCACAGGAGGAAACATAAAAACGTAGCCAAATAGCTCCAGAGAGTTCTGGTGCTGTGACAATGGGGTAGGAGATATTTCTCTCTCCATGAGAGAGCAGAGTTGGAATCATCTAGGCAGCAGGAGTGGGCTGGTCTTGGCAATAAAAGTAATTCTCTTCTCCAAAATTGTTTGCAGATAAAACTTTGAGATTGAAGCCATTAAGGGAAGATGTTTTAACAACAGAGATTCCTGCAGAAGGAAGGGGATTTTCTGTGAAAGAAGTTTGGACTCTCAAATAACAGGTAGCTGAGAATGTGTTTTTATTTACGATGAGCCAGTATAGGGCCTGATTGTATAGTATTAATATCTGGAGGACACCAGCCTCTGATCCCTCTAACACATACGGTGAATAGCTCTGACTCCTACAAATAGATCCATTGAATTCAATACAGCTACTTGGAAAGTCATTGTTAAAGAATGTGAATGAGGTGGGACAGACCCAGGCCAGTGGGGTCCAGGAGTCTGGTAGAGGGCAAATATACTGGTCACTGGATGAGTAGTTTTCTGTTCCCTGAGTGACCAGAGCAGGGGCTGCACTAGAGTAATCAGGAACCTGCTAGAACCAATTAAGGCAGACAGGCTGATTAGAACACCTGCAGCCAATCAAGGCAGGCTAATCAGGGCACCTGGGTTTAAAAAGGAGCTCACTCCAGTCAGATGAGGGGGAGCCAGAGGAGAGGAAGTGTGTGTGAGGTGCTGGGAGCAAGAGGCACAAGGAGCTGAGAGGGTGTGCTGCTGGAGGACTGAGGAGTACAAGCGTTATCAGACACCAGGAGGAAGGTCCTGTGGTGAGGCTAAAGAAGGTGTTTGGAGGAGGCCATGATGAAGTAGCCCAGGGAGTTGTAGCTGTCATGCAGCTGTTACAGGAGGCACTATAGACAGCTGCAATCCACAGGGCCCTGGGCTGAAACCTGGAGTAGAGGGTGGGCCCAGGTTCCCCTCAAACCTCCCAACTCCTGATCAGACACAGGAGGAGTTGACCCAGACTGTGGGGAAGATCACTGAGGTGAGCAAATCTGCCAATAAGTGCAGGACCCACCAAGGTAGAGGAGGAACTTTGTCACAGAGGGTTAGAGAATGGGACTGCCCAGTCATTGCCACATTTGCTACCTTACAGGATCAGCACCCCCCCCCCCACCGCAAAATCTGTGATGGCAGGAAGACAAGACTGGCTAGCATGGAAGAGGAAAAACAGAATCAAGGAGAATGTGGAAGAATTAGCACTACAGTGCTGTCAACAAGGGACATGTGGCATCACAGCATAGCCAATATGGCCTGGTGACCCCTCTGCATAATGGCAGAGAGAGGAAAGGCTTCAGATTCCCTTTCTGTTTTGCTTTTGTCTGAATTGCTGCTATTTCTGTTGTGATCGATGTGTGTTCTCCTCTTGTTCTGTGGCTTTGCAGTGTTGCATTCGCCAAAAGAGAGTCTGGTATGTATTATATGTGAATTAACTGTGTCAGTGTGAAGCAAGGTGTGGGCATCCGGATCAACCCTTGGGGATACAAAAGGACAAATTTAATAGCTCGCAGTAAGAAGCACGGGGACAATGCTGCTGCAGAGGAGAAGGAGGTGATAGTAAGCAGTGAAGCAGGTCAAACCCATGAGGGAGGGGAAACTGAATATCTCATGAGCACTAGGGATTTGCTTCAATTCAGTTGTGTTTTAGACCCTTAGCACTCAAAAACCTTCACATTAGCCTGCACAGTTACGTCGAACACATGCATTCATGGGCATGTGTGTGTTTCCAACCCCCATTTTGACCTGAATGGCCAATTTTGAAGCTCCAGCACCAACAGTGGATAATTAATAAATAATCCATAGACAGATTTGTCCACTTGGGTTATCGCTTGAATATTTCAAGTACTGAATAAACTCACCCAATCCTTGCATTGGGTCTCTGGGTACCATAGCAACACAAGTAATAAAGATGAATCTTTTCCTCCAAAATGCTTTTCCACCACCAGGAGGAGCGCCGTGAGTGTTGACTTCTCTGTGAAGCATTTGTGCAGTGTCAATAAAATAATTTTAGATCTCACTCTTGGTTTGCAGAACAGAAGCTGGAACTCTACGTCCTCACCACCAGCTTCCCACCTCTTTCCAATCAGCGTGGCAGAATAAACACATGCTGCAATGTAGTGTCAGTTTAACATCCAAAGATGTCACTGTGCCCAGTTAGGAAGCCAGAGTAATTATCTAAGCAAGTGATTATACAATAAGACAAGGGCATTTGGTTCGCAAAATAATATTGCCCCTCTGGCCAACCAGTAGCCAAAATTTGGTGCTGTGCATGGTGTTTTCCATTTGAATGACCAATCAAAGACACAGAGTTGGGGTACATTCTTACTGTATCTGTTTATTCACAAAAATGTACATGAAGTCCTGTTTCTCTGAACAGTGGTAGGAATATGCAGCCTGCAGACAGCCCCAAGTCAGTCACTCAAGCTCTGTGCCAACAACAGATGACTGTTTGCCTGTTTCTCTCCAGCTTTGGCCTCACAATGCCTCTTTAATAATCTTCTGGGTGGTTACCTGCTTGTATCCACCCTTTCTACAGAGTGTTCCTCCTACGTCAGTGACTTTTAATAGCACATCATTATAGTATCCAAAATTTGGAGTGGGGTATGCTCTTGCTTTGTTGCTTTAAGACATGGGTGTAGGTTCTGTCACACTGTGGTACATATCACTTTACCACCTGCAGCATTTTAGGTGAAACTGCAATAGTAGCCTGACTTTCAAGTCAGTTGTAAGTGCTTGTTAGCATGTATTCAGTGTGACACATCATGCTGTATTGCTGCATGATCACAGGAAGATCTCAACAAAGTGAAGGAGAAAACACGAAGGATGTGTGGAACTTTCATGATGAAACCAGAAATGATGCAAAACTCACCTGGCTTGGGTTTTCACTTCATACTTGGAATTCAGCCCTGGTTCATCACCCTTTTAGACAAATCTGGACCAGATTATGGTTCTGCATAAACCCATGTGAAATTAATAGGTTCAACTGAGTTTCACTTGGCCTTTTGGGGTTTGTTATACCTTGAAACTCAAGCAAACTCAGGAGGATGTACCTGTTAAAAAACTGAAAAATGAAAATGTTCCCATTAATTCCTCTGAGCCAGCTATGGAGTTTCACACAGGTCCAGGCAGGGCTTTTTGGAGATGACATTTAAAATGACACAGAATTAATATTCTAGGCATGAGCCATGAGTTTGAACCAAAACCCAGGCTCTGATCACTCCAAGGTTATGGAAAAGTTTAGATTTGGATCCAAAGGCTGAAGTTTGGGCATAGGTGCTGGAACTAGGGGTGCGGGGGGTGCTGCTGCACCCCTTGGCTTGAAGTGGTTTCCATTATATACAGAGCTTACAGCTTTGTTCAGCGGCTCTCAGCACCCCCACTATACAAATTGTCCCAACACCCCTGGGCTTGGGTCCCGCCTGTTACTTTGGGGTACGCTCATTTATTAGAGTTACTCTTTGGAGGGGTGGGGGTTCTGTAATTCTGTCAATGTACTGCTTGTGTCACTTGTGTTTTCAGACAGAGCTCTACGTCTCCCTTCTGCAAGTTCCCTCCCAATGGAGCTATCTGCAGGACCTAGGTTCCCCAGGGATGGGTTCCTCCAGCCCCAGAATCAGATTCACACACACACACATGAACAGAGCACATCTGAGTGAACTGGGTCAATCAGCACTCCCAAGCTGACCCCTTATATGTCCCTTATATGCCCTTGGACTCAGCAGGCTGGGTCAAATGTCACTTCCAAGCTGCCACCCTCATATGCCACGGGCACCGCACTGGAATAGAGTACACCTGAGCTGGCTGGGCCAAGCAGCACTTTCAAGCTGCCACCCTTATATGCCCCTGGACTCAGCACACCCCTATCCCCACTTTCATGTTACAATTGTTCTGGTAGTAACCCACTTGATGAGCAAACCTCACAGGATTTTGGGCGCTACAGGGATATTTAGCTTAGGTAAGAGAAGTGTTGCTGCAGAGCAAATGGGGAAGCCAAAAACACAAAAGAGAGAGAGAGAGAAAGAGAAAGAGGGAGGAAGGGAAGCAACTAGCTTAACCATAAAAGTTATTTATTGCCAGGTAATAACCATGCAAGAAGAGGCAAACAAACAAAACAGTTACAATATTAAATCTAGCTTAAATTGGATTACAAAAGTCAGGTTTAGAAAACCACACAAGTCAGGGTTAGAAAGCTATACCTAGAGTAGAAAAAAAAACAGAGAGAGAGTTGGGTTCTCACCACTCCATGAAGCTTGAACTGGTTGCGGTTCCCAGATGGTGGTGATAGCAGAGGGTCCGAAGTGCTGGAGACAGACAGAGCCCCCAGCACAATCAGTCAGGAGAAGATGAAGTCCCAGTGGACCTGAGGCATGTTGCGCATACACTAAGAAGACTGCAAGCCTACAGGAGGCAGACATATCTTGAAGCTTTTTAAAAAACAAGTTCAGAAAGCTGAAGGCATTAAAATATAGTGATGCCACAGTGTATATGCACTATATACCTCCATCTAGGAGTCTGAAGTTTAAAGTAGTTTCAAACAGATGTAAGACTTACTGTAAATATGCTGCCATCTGAAACATCCCCCAATAAATTCAGCTTTAAGCTCTCAATATGCTTAGCTATTTCTCTCTCCCTCTCAATCTTTTATTACCTGGCTGCTGTCTAAAGTAAAATAAAGGTGAAAATGTTTTATAGCTGTGAAATGGGAGCTCTGAATGCTTTCCAAATCAGGACTTAGTTTTAAGAATTCTTGTGCAAAGGAAGCTGGTTTTGCAATATGAATGTGCATTATTGGCAGCGTTTCGCTTTAGAAGAAAATACTGAAGTCTCTGGCAATTATAAAAAAGGGGAATAATTGGAGTAATCTGAAAAATAGACTACAGTTTGCATTCTTATTACCTGGAATAAGCCACAATGTTACAAATATAAAATATTCAGGAGTTGGAAATATTTCAACCAAACTGAAGAGAGACAGTTAAAGAAAGTGTCAAGCAAATTGTTTCTGTGATACCTCTGTCAGGAGAATCAAGATCACACAAGCTGTGTCTCCAGCTGGTATGGTTAGTAGCAAAGTGACTTTGAAATAATTTGATTTTTGTCTTTTGTTTCCCTTTTCCATATCTTAAATCTGCATCATAGTTCATGCTGTCAGGCAAGCTGCAAGATGAAAATATTCATCTTTATCCCACACCATCTCATATGTAAGGAGTCCTCCTGCCATCCCAATTGGCCAAGCTACTACTTGCCCTGCATTCACATTCTTCCATAAGTTTCAGTTCTTCAAGGATGTCCAGTGAATGAGTAATTTTGAATGAACAAATTCATAAAAAAAATTCAAACCTGTATGTGAAAATGTATGTGAAGCCGGGGGCAAAATTTGTTGAACAACTGTTTGCTATGAATGGTTCACCTCTCTTTACATATGACATGCAAAATTACCTACAGTGATAACATTTGCCTCCACTTTATATACAATTTACTTTAAGCCCATTCTTATTCATGATTCTTCCTCTGTATGTTTCCCTTCAGTGAGCAGTGACAGTGATGACATGGATTCCAATATGCTTTGCAGTACAGCATTCACCATGTGGTCAGAAGTTCCATTAAGCTAAATTTCTTTGTTTCAGATTTATAATAAAATCTATGAATGTTAATAGCCACAAAATGCATCTGCTGGTTGGCATTTATAAAGTTCATCGGGAGCACTTACACTTTACACGTCAGATGAGACTGTACAACATTAGCCCTGATTTACAAGCATCATTTATCAAAGACAACACCTGCTGCAGTGCAAATATCATACAAGGTCACTTTTTCCATTTAATACCTCTGCTGCAAAAAAATCGACTAGTTTTCTTTTTCCCCTTTCCTCAACATTTCTGAAGAGAACTCTATTTCATTTTATCATCAGAATGTACATAACCATATCTAAGTTCACATTTCCAGGATCTATATCATGGGACAATCATACTTTCACTTTCATCTACTTTGCAAATGAGCAGCAAATTCCTCCATCAATACCCCAGGAGGAGATACCAAATAACTTCCATTAGCATTATTGGTGGTTGCTTGAATGAATCCCCATGAACATCATTGAGAGTACAGATATCAAAGTGTACTCTTAAAGTTTCAATTTATGTTTAATTGTGTAAGTTAAACCCACCCAAAATCCAATGGAAGATTTACTTCCCTTGCGAAACCTTTCTGAAGGAAATGTAGTCAGTTTCCTAAGGGAAGAAAACTGAGTCAATATTGCTCATAAGAAGTCAGATGATTTCCACTAATAAACTAACAACACACTTCCATGCAAATAAATAAACATTACAGCATAACAATACTAAGGCTATAACTTAAACCCACAGCTGTAAAGCAAGGATATTGAGAATTAAGGCTTATCAATTCCTCTTCTCATGTTGTCATATCCAAAAAAATAATTTGAAATAACCAGTTTTGGCCAGTAGTGTAAAAATTTATGCCTCTGGTTAATGCAAAGCCTCCTTGTTGTCATCAGATATGTTGCCATGATGACCATAATATATCACCTCAGTTATACCCCTGACAGAGTGATGTGACATTCATTCCTCACAATTGTTCTGATTCATTCACTGTCCTTTACTGAACATTGGTAGCTTTCTGCTAATAAAGTGAAAAGGCTGATGTGCTCTTGACAGGCTGCCCATAAAAGAAGTCAGGTGGATGAAATGAGTTAGAAGATTAATTGATTGGTGTTGGCAAAGGGAGGAGAAAAGCACATTTTGTGGGTCTTCTTATTCGTTGATTTATACAGTGCATTTTGCAAGCACAAAGATATTTTGCAGAATTGCAAACTCGATAGAAAATGTAGGGCCCATTTTTGAAAACCCAGTCACTTTCATTGTATCTGCAATTTTTCTAGTACACATAACTGGAAACACAAATTATGTCACAGACATCTAGGTAGCTGGTCTACAGGTACCAAGTATATAGAAGTCCAAATGATGTCAATTGCACCCACAAATAATTGGAACTAGGCCCTCTCACTCTCCACTTTGGTCAGCCTGGTTGGCTCCTCCTTCCATGAAGAAGCTCATGTTGTATCCTCCTCCACTTGTTGCCAATAGTGCTAACTGGGAGCAATGCCTGTGCTCACAATACAATTGTGTCAGACTCTGAAGTGGCACAAGATGCTGAGAGTGGTGGAATGATGCACTAATTAAATGTAATTCAAACAAGAAAAAGCAAAGCCATTGTGGCTGAAATAAATGTCATTAAAGTGCAGATGGATTTGGCCCAATGTTTTGTAATTAAATCGTTGTGGGTTTTCCATTCAGAACAAAGTGCCAGCTCATTCACTTATTAGATGCCAGAGCTACTTAGCTTCATTTCATGGGTCTTGCACATAAATTGTTCATGAGATTCACTGGTACAGAGAAGCCCCTGAATCTATATATTAATTTACGTCACAGGGGTTCCTTTGGCTCCAAAGCACAGATAGAGGGGTCTTAACTGCACATAGTTGCTAGCTAGCTATTTATACAATGCCAGTCACTCTAGTATCTGAATAAACAGAACTAAGTAGGTTGTTGATGAGTGGTTCTCTCTTCCTCTCATCCACTGGTAGGAAGGAGTGTTCTACATTAGTCACAAATGTGTGTGGTGGAAGGGCAGAGGGTAAAAAGTGTTTTATTCTTATCCTCATTGTTGTAAAAGAAGGCAAACAAATGGATCTTGCACTTTGAGTGGAAGACAGTAAGATTTGAAATCAGCCTGATCTCTTGAGGAAGGAATTTCCATGTGCGGAGATAAAGGAAGAAGGAAGCATGCATCAGGACCCTAATGGGGCCCTGGGTGGTCACTACTTCCCACCACCCAACACAGATGTAATGAGGTTAAGTGGTGTCCATATAAAAGAAATTAAAACTACTGATTATTCCTCAAGAAAAGTTATTAATGACTTTCGACTATAAAGGCAACACAGACAAAATAAGAAAAGCGGAATTAAATACCAGCACTAAATAAGGATTAATATAAATGGCAAATTATACTGAAGGCAAGCACAAGTACATGTAATATTATGCATCAGGTACTTACTACTATTTTTAATACTGCAGTATTTATATAGCCTGAGGTCAAATTATCCCGACACTACTATTCTTAATACTGTAGTGTCAACACAACTTGAGATCAAATCAGCTTGAGCAACCCAGACTTCTTTACTCCGTAACCTTACCCTGCTTTCATCCGAAAAATACGTTATCCTTTAGTCGGCCATTTGCTCCACTGGCCAGGTGCCAACAGTCACAAAGTGCATGTTCTTTCGGTTCAGGGGTGAAGGTTGGGTTTAACACACACACACACACACAGAGGTTTGTGCCTTCCTACTTTTTATCTCATCTGCTGGCTGTGTTTTAAAACAGACCAACCAATCGGGTTAGGCCAAATGTTTACTGTGGTGGTTGTGGTTACTTTGATATCCAATTGTTTTGGTTTTATAAGTGATGCACAAGGAGATAACTTATCTTCATATAGCCCATTGTCTCGACGGTGGGTAGTGTGATTTTATAAGCTATGCCTGAAGGCCTAACTTATTTCACCACAAAGAAATCAGCATAAAGCGTTATCTGGTTGCAGGGTCTCTTGACTGCAAGCTGCAGCCTAATTTTGCAAAGCTTGCTTTTTAAAGCTAATTTTACAAGGCTGCCTGTCCAAAAAAAAAAAAAGGGGGGGGCTCTGGTTAAGCTTTTGAGATGTGGCTAACTAAAGCTAGGCACTAAATCCATATGTACATACATATTTTGATGTGTCACTCCATATTTGTAATGAAATATGCTTAGGATATGAATATGACATAACTGAGACATACTTTATGCAAGATGGCTCGTGTGAGATATCATTGGAAACACTGTGATTTACTGAACGTGATTTTCCCCTTTGTATGCCTGTATCATTTCTGTTTCTGAAGTTAGGAATATTGACTAGGTATCTGTATTTCAACTATGCTACTCTGGGTGACTGCTAACACTTCAGGTACAACAGTGGAAAAGCCAGACAGGGCGGATGGCCCATCAGCGAGGACAATGGACTGTGAAAAGCGTGGCCTTCCTGTGGATGCTCCATACTGCCACTGACTCATGGATGCTGTGATCCTACAGAGTCAGGTGGTCTTGTCACCTGATACTAAAACATTACCTGGGACTTCTTGTAACTTTCCACTGCAAGGGAAGCGGGGTCAAGTTTGGGAAACAAAGGATTCCTGCCTTATGTAAATCCTATTTAAGGGTGGGAAGGAAGGCAAACAGGACTCCTCCTCTCCATGGCCTGTCTGCCCAAGAAGGAAAACTGAAGGCAAGGGGGGAGTCCAGACTGAGACAGGGTCCAGTTTGAAAAGGAATATAACTGGAACTCTGAACCACAGAAACTTTGCAAACTGCCTGTAACAATATCTAGGGTGAGGAATACTATTTGTAACCAATTTCTTTAGTGAAACTAGCTTAGTTTGCATGTTTGATTTCATTTCCTTAGTAATCTGCTTTGTTCTGTTTGTTACCCCTTTTACCACTTAAAATCTGCCTTTTATAGTTAATAAAATTTGTTTGGTTTATTATTAAACCGAGTTTCTGTAATTTCTAACAAGGGGTGGGGGGAAGAAGGGTGCACACCTCCACATGGAGGGAGGGGGGGGCAAATTTCATCATCTATCTGTGGGTCTGCACTCCCAGGAAGGTGGACATCTGAGTGCTGGAGCAAGTCCCTGACACTGAGTCTTCCCAGAGCTGATCTGCAGTTGGGTGTGGCCCTGCCTGTGTGTGTGTTAGAGCAGGTTTTAAGAGCCTGGCTCAGCAAGACAGGTTAAAGGGGGCCCATGCTGGCAGAACAGATAGACTCAGTGGTATCTCAGCACTCAGATGGCTTCCCAAGGGGTCCAACCCATCACACCTATATTCACATTGAGTACTGCACAAGCAGTCCCATTCATCTTAGTGCAGCTGCTACTCATGAACTAAAATGGAAGCTAGGCCTTGTGAATAGGTCGTTTAGAGTAAAATGTGTCTTCACCACTAGTGCTCAGTTCTACATTCTCTGAGAGATACAATCATATCATATTGTTTCTATTTATTGTAATATTCTTGTCTATTCAAATTAACCTGTGGATTTACTATCTGGAGAGAATGGATCAAAGAGCTTCAAAGGATTTAACAGAGGATTAAGCATTGATGTGAATAATAAGACTATCATCTGAGGTTACATTGGCTACAATACAGATTTATATAAGGGCTACGAGCACTCATACTTGAAAACATAGTCTAGTCACTAAGGGGCAGGTTGCATGCTGGGATGAGGAACTAAAGAGGCATATAGCATTGAGGAAAGTGTACTATTTTTTAAATAAATGTGTACCTCTGGATTATTATCATCCGCCTGCTATACGGGAGGCAAAGAATTACCGGTAGCTCAATACTGGGAGGTTCTACACATCTCCAGAAAGGAGGACAATTACCATAATTCAGTTGCTGGTGCTCAGATGGACAATACAGTGATTCCACTTCTGGTAGGCTACCTCTGCCTTCCTGGCAAGACGCAAGGGCCTAGGACAAACCAAAGGACTTTGAAATGGCTAAAAGACTCACAGGTGCCAACGCTGTGGATGCTCCGGGGCTCAAGCACCCATGTAAAAAATAAAAAGTGCTTCTCAGCACCCAAGAGCCAGAGCTTGAGTGTGGAATGTGATGAGTTCTGGGCTGCTAAAAACTTCTGCCCTTGGGGCAGGAAGTTTGTTTATAAACAGAGGCAGGGTGATTAAGATAAGAAAAGGCTTGTCATTAAATTAAATTAAGGATCCTTAGATGACCCTGAAAGCATTGCTTCATCTATCCTTAACACTGGGGGGTGACTGAGAGAAGAGGAACCCGCAAGTAAAGGCTACGGTTTAGGTAAGCTAATATGCATTACAGGCCTTTTGTTGTTTTAAGAATTGTCCCCTATGTGTTTTGAGCAAGCGGTTCTGTCACTGCATTTTCATACTGGTCACAACAGGCTCCTGAAAGACAGTCAATGGCGGGGGCCAAAACCCAGCTGGCCCTTCTGATGAAACACTGCTGGTGAACAACAGTGCTGGGGACCCAGTCTAAGAATGGGGTGAATTGTGGTTTCCAACCTGAGAGAAGTACAGGTATGGGCCTGTCATCACAGAGACACTGAGTGAGGGGTCAAAGGTTCACCCTTGGAACCGTATGTGACAGGGTGTGCTGAGTCAAGAGCTGACTCTGCATCCTGTCACTCAAATCCCCATCAACATAGGTTAATTGAGACCTAATTGGAAAGTCAGTCAACGGACTAGAGCTACAGCTGAAGGGCTACTTAGAGGGGGAAGCAACCCCAGCAGCTGAGCATGTAAATCGGAAATGGGGAAGCTGAGAGCCAGAGGAAAGGCAGAGCTGGCGGCTGCTAGCTTTGGGGAAGGGAACAGAAGCAAGGGGAAGCTACCTGGGGCTTGTCAATATCAGTACAGGCAGAGGCCTGCTTGAACAACAAAATAAAACAGGGTGGTGGTGAAGTGGTGTGGTCTGTCCTTAAGGCCTGAAAGGAGTCACTGGCGACCACCCCATGACACCATAACATCCGTTTCTGCTCCCCACTAGGCTACATTTATTGCTGTTTTTAACAATAAAAGCTGGGAGGTTAACAGGCAGGGTCTGTGTTTCTGTATTTCCTCTTGTACAAGTTCTGAAAATCCTCAGCCACAAGAAAACATTATTCAGACTTCAGACACTCAAACCATAATAAGTTCATTTTGAGTCACATGGTTCATTACAGTGCACTATTTAATTGCTTCCAGTAGAGACTTGAATCTGTCAGCATGCTGGTGAGCCATTTGCTCATCTGCAAACCAAAGTATTGCTCTCTAGTCTCTGTAATAGAAAGTCCACCCAATGCTACTATAATATGTGATACAAACTGTGTCTGGAAACCTCACATATCTTTAATGGTCTACAGTGTACAGACAGACAATTAAATATCAGCAAGGGAAAGATGAATGCAGAGGTCTGAAACTGCCAATAGATGTAACAGAGAGACACGGTGAATGAGGTAATATCTTTTCTTGCCTCACTTTCGGTTAGTGAGAGACAAGCTTTCGAGCCACACAGAGCTCTTCTTCAGAGTCTCTCTCACCAGCAGAAGTTGTAATATTTTTTATTGGACCCTCACCCATCTTGTCTCTCTAATATCTTGGGATCAGCACGACTACACTTACACTGCATACAATAGATGTAATTAGCGCCTACAATGACAAGCGCCTGGTAGCACACACGGCCTAATTGTAGCCCCAGGGTAACTCCGCTGGTTTCGGTGGAGATTAAACCAGCGATGATCTGTCCAATACGCTGAGACTATAAAACTGAAGGTGAACTTCATCCCAAATGAAACATTCAGTCACTGCCTAATTTTTAAACCACCCAAATCTGGATATAAATAGACATCCTAATGTTGGTAAATCCACATGAACAATGAGCACTTCACCTTCCACATGAAATGATCTTGATGGGCTGTAGTTGTTGAGTGAACTAAACGAAGAGTTCAGAAATCATCCCGTTACAGACCCAATTGGGTCTGTTCTTTGCCTCAGATTAAACTATGTTAAATTTTAAGCTGTTCTCTCATTGGTTGAACTTCATTCAACTCCAGTCTGCAGAGGTTGTCAGCCTGTCTAACGCACTGCTGTAGCAACAAGGTTATTCAGTTGTTCAAGTTATTTCCTAAGGGAAAAATGCTCAGGTAAAGTGCTTTTCTAAGTGGTGAGTGCCTAAAGAACAGACAGCACATTGCAAGAGAGTGAAGGAATAACTGATTGAATATGCTATTATATACATGTCTGCCCAGATTGTTACCGTTTCATCTCTCACACAGTGGATACTGGCAGAGATCTCTTGGAGTCAGTAGACACATAACCACTGAATTGGCAATAATCTAGTTACTAGACCTGTCTGCCACTTGTTTATAGCTGGTAAAATGCCATAATTTCTATTTAGAATATTATTGTGCTTGAGCATCTGAATTCATTGGATGAAATGCTAGTATTTAGATAAACTCATTCGCTGTACCTAAACTGGCCAGACTTAGCATGCACTGTATCACTGCAGGAATTTGGAAGACTAGTATCTTATTTTAAGATCAAACATTTAAAGAAAAATAAATGTGAAATTAACTTCAGAGTGTACTAAGGCAAAGCATTGATTCAACAAAGCACTTAAGGACAGGCTGAACTTTAAGTATATGCTTAAATTATGACAACACAACACTGAGGACACAGAACACATGGTCAGAAGGTGGCACTTCCAGTTTTCGCACAGAACCATCTGTAGCAGATGCCTCAGGCAAGGCTTTTTGTATTCCCAGTCCTGTCTGTGCACTGAGTGGTGAAATAGGTACTTGGCAAGGCTAGCGAAAGCAACGGGAGAGCTGCCATTCACTGAGTCGGTATCAAACTCATAGTCACGAGCTCACTGGCCCAGTCCTGAGGCAGAGATGACACAAAAGCTTCTCACCACAAGCCATCATAAAGAGTACACCGCAGGCTCACGTGCTTTGGCAGGCTTTGTTGTGGAATGGGGAGGAAGGGGATTTATTTGCATTTTGGTGGCTTTTGCATAATCCGAACAACACTGATAACATTATCTGATTACAAATCAAACAGATTCTTATCACATGCCCACCCCAATTATAAATCTCTGATGTATGATAAGTACATAGAGTCTAAGGCCCACACCCTTAGCGCCCTGTGTGGATACCAAATGTATATCCATGGATATAAAGTGGATATCTGAGGAGCTGCAGGGCTCTATCGGGAACGGCAGCAGCCTTTATATCTGTGGATGTAAATTTGGTATCTGCGCAGGGTTCTGCAACTTTGCTGCATTCAAAACTGCCTTTGGCTGCAGCGAGAGTTTCAGACAGACCATAGCATCCAGACTCAGAAGAACATTCACTCACAGCTGCAGGGTCAGAGTCTTTGTCTCACTGGATTTACTCTTAGCAAAGCAGAGAATGGGGAGACATCAGGGTGCCTATTATGGCCTGTGAGTCTCTCTCTACCTCTTCTCTGGCCCCATCCATCAGCTGAGTGTAGCTGAGCACAGCATGCTCCTGCCTGTCCTCATGCCTATCCCTGACATGCCCCTTCTGCTGAGCATTGTGGGGACGATAGCATAAGACCCAGGTATGCCAGCTTTATACCTGTTGGGCACTCCCTCTTCCAAGGGAATCTCCTGCTAGAGCGATGCAGCCAGCCCCCACTCTCTTTGTGCTGCCCAGGAGAATGTGCCCATTGGAGTGCTGAAAGAGCTAGGTACCATTGTCTCTATGTAACAATTTAAAGGACAGATCTTGCAAATTGTTGGTCACCATCAGTGCCCCTTGACTTCACTAGCTAGGGTACCAGATAGGCACCATGAAAGGTTCAATTACTTAATGACATCACAGTCACCTGTCACTGTGCATATGCACCTTCTAGTACATAAAGCAGAACCTTTCAGATCAACAAACTCAGGCCTGTATCGCATAAGCTAAAGGAGATCTGTAAATTGTGGCAGAATTAGGGCTTGTTTGTTACACCCTCTTTAGATCAGCTGCCAGAAAGCATAGCTATTTGATCTGTCGCAGTCATGACATTCCTTCCAGCAGAGAACAGAGGTACTTACAGATTCGGGGCTAGTCTACACTTACCGCGCGGGTCGACGCGGTGAGTTCGACTTTCCGGAGTTCGAACTATCGCGTCTGATCTAGACGCGATAGTTCGAACTCCGGAAGCGCTAGTTCGAACTCCGGTACTCCACCTCGGCAGCTGGAGTTAGCAGAGTCGACCTTGGAGCCGCGGAGTTCGGTTCCGCGGCGTCTGGACGGGTACGTAGTTCGAACTAGGGTAGTTCGAATTCAGCTACGCTATTCACGTAGCTGAATTTGCGTACCCTAGTTCGACCCCCATTCTTAGTGTAGACCAGGCCTCAAATACATACTTCCCCCTCCGGTTATTAATACTTATCCCATCTAGAGTGCCTGTATGTTGAAGACACTTTATGTTGAATACAACATCTCTGTAAGATCAGTAAATATTATCAGCGAGCTTCTAAGATGGAAAAAATAGGCAGAGAGGTAGTAACTTGCCCAAGGCCACAGAGAAGTTACTGTTATAGGTAGGCTTAGAACTGGGGACTGCTGGTCTGATTCTTCAAACCCTAGTGCATCCGTCTCTTTGACTCATTGTTGACTATCTGGGGTGCACTTCCAACAGTTGGGATCAATCTATATTAAAACCATGTGCTGGAGACAGACTTCATGCTTGCCAGCTAAAATGCCCTCAGGCATAGAAACCAGGTTCCAAAAAGCAGAGACATCCAGCAGCACTTGAGCTAGAGTAGAATACTATTAGCGCAGTAGTAGAGGCCTGCATATTTGATGTGGAAGTTGGTTGGATTCTGTCCACAGTATGGTAAGTGCTGTTGACAAGCATCTATTATTGATGGCCAGGTAATCCCCACCAATATCATTTTTCTCTGCAAGGCCAGAAGTTAGGAACTTTTTCCTCCAAAACCCCAGGCCCGTTGCCTCTCAAAAATGCTAAGCAGGATCATGGCCTTAGTTTGTCTACAAACAAACATTCACTGGAGTGTCGTATGCCAGAGGGAGTCTTAAGCCTCGTCAGTCAGTGTTTATGGAATGGATGACATTTTGCCTTCTCTGGTTCCTTCTGGGTCTTGTGCTGACTCCTACACATAGCTAATCCATGCAGCTTAACCAACATCATACTATAAAAACATTTGTTTTTTATTTCATCCTATATCTCATTAACAAAAGTGCTTAGCATTCAGACAACTTATTTGGTTGGAAATCTTCTCCAGAACTATATGAGTTCCCTAAAGATTATCAGTTCTGTAAGAGTACTTTGTTCATTTGCAAATAAGGCGACCTACAAAAGGAAAAAGTGTGTTTATGCTTTGATATGATGAACAAAGAATGACTGGAAGTCTTTTTCAAAAGAAAGGGTTTTTTCCTGCTTCTTTTGTAACCCTATAAATGCCATATTGTCTTTTCTGTTCTGCTGGAGTATTCCATGGATGGCAAGAGAACTAGTGGGATTATGACTAGGACCTTCCCAAATTCATGGCTGGGAAAAACACATCCAGGCTGTGAAATCTCCAAGCCATGCAAGCTTTGCAGGTGTGGTGAGGTGGGTCTGCCTATGCCCAGAGCAGCTGCTTAACCCCTTCCTTACTGGTCTGGGGTTTGTATGTCAGGTGCTGCCTCCTGATAGGTCAAAGGCAGGATCAGAACTGGGCTGGGGGTAGTGCCGGAACCAAGATCAGAGTCTGTTGACAAGCCAAAAACTGTACTGTAGCCAGAACCCAAAGTGCAGGCCAGAGGTCAAAGCCTGGTGGTTAGAGTCTGAGGGGGTGGGGGCAGGGCTGGAGCAAGTTCAGAGTAGTGCAAGGACAAGACTGGAACGGGGCTCGGGTCAGGCTGGGGCAGGAACAGAAGCTGGAACTGTAGCTGGGAGCTGAGAGAGTCTGATATGCTCTGAGGCACCAGGAGGGTTCCTAGCCAGTTAGTGCTGTTGCATAGACTGATCTGCAGCTCTGGTGGGCTTGAGGAAACACCTGTGCCTCAGTGGGGGTGGGGGTCATCTGAGCCAGGCTCTGCTCAGGGATAGGCGGCTGCCTGGGTGGGAAGGGTAAGTTAGTACAGTGAAGCTGTTGCTGCATGCCTGACTGGTGACTCACTGCAGCTCTTTTGGAGGGGCAGCTAGGGAACAGCCCTGGTTTGGTGGGGGTTTGCCTCACGGTATACCTTGTCACACTGACCATGCTACAGATCATGTTAATAGGCAAACTGTAACACAGAGGTTAAGTTTCTTGCCCAAAGTCACTGTAGCGGGGCAGTCACCCCGCTCCGGCCGTGAAAGGGTTAAAAGCCAGCCCTTGGAGAGGGCTGGGGCTGAGAGCCAATAAAAACAGGCTGATTGGGAAGGCAGCCACAGCTGGGGCCAGGCCCAAATAGGAGATAGCTGGCCCTATAAAAGGGCTGTGAGCCAGGTGCTGTGTCAGTCTCTCTCTGGCTCTTGGGAGAGAAGGACCTGGCTGCCTAGGGCAGGGGGAGCTCCAGCCTGGCAACTTCCCAGGCCTTGCTAAAGGCCAAAACAGATACTGGGGTTGCAAAGGTTCAGCCTGGGGTTAGGTAGAGGCCAACCCCCCACCACCAATGATGAGTGGTTTACAGACTGCAGTCTGCCCCAGTGAGCAGGGGCTGGATGATGATTGGCAGTAGCCACTGAGGCAAGGTGGGTTTAGAGACTGAGGGTTCCCCTAGGAGGGGAGACACAGAGTGGGGGTACTGCAGGGGTAGAACCCCAAGGTAAAGGGTACTGGAGTCTGGGCAGGACATGGGGCCTCAGGCAGGTAAGCCACTGGCCAGCAGAGGGTGCTCTGGGCTGAAATTGAGCTAATTCCCAGGATAACCAGCAGGAGGTGCTGCACAGGTGAGTTTCACTTCACTACAGTCACACAATGAGTCAATTCCATAGCTAGGATTAGAATTCAGGACATTCATTCACAATTGGAGCTGCTTAGTAGAATGGACCTTTAGAAAGACCTTGGTGGTATTTTACCACCTTCCTCTGCAGTATGGGGCTTGGGCCACTAATAGGTTTACACTAATGTAAATGGTGGATTCTCTGTAACTTGAAGTCTTTAAATCATGATTTGAGGATTTCAGTAACTCAACCAGATGTTATGGGTTCAGTACAGGAGTGGGTGGGTGAGGTTCTGTGGCCTGCAAAGTGCAGGAGGTCAGACTAAATCAGGGATTGGCAACCTTTGGCACACGGCCCATCAGGGAACGCTGCTGGCGGCCAGGATGGTTTGTTTACCTGCAGTGTCTGCAGGTTTGGCTGATCACAGCTCCCACAGGCTGTGGTTCACCACTTCAGGCCAGTGGGGGCTGCGGGAAGTGGCATGGGATGTGCTGGCTGCTGCTTCCTACAGCAGAAAGAAAGAAATCTGAGCATTTAAGTCTAAACTGTTTGAGCAACTGCCATAGGGATAGAGTACCCCACCAATCATCTGAACAATGCTGTTTTGCTCTGTTATTTGCTTTGTAGTGTGCAGTCCCCAATGCTAACCACATATCCAGTGGCCAAGCCAGCTAAAAGTAGGTGGCTACTGTCCAGCATGCTGTTTTGTCAGCCACCAGCACTGGGGACGGGGGGAGGGGCACCACAGCTGTGACTGAGATTTGGGCATGAACCACCTGAATCAGATGGATATGGGAATAGATCAAGAGTGTTAAAGGGAAGCAAGAAAAGAAGGTAGGATAAGCAACTTACCATTGAGGTTTCTCTTGAATGAGATGGGATTTATTTTTGGGGGGTTGGGTTTTTGGTTTTTTGCTTCTCTTACTGTATACTTGCCTTGTCTAAAGGACAGAAGATGAATTTGATTATCTGGCAATGAAATCGCCTAGCACTACTTCACTCCCAATAATAACTCACAGGGCAGTATCTCATTAAACTTGCCCTGTTGCAAGGGTTAAAAGCCAGCGTGAGCACACACCCACCCCACATCTGAATGGCATACTCCATCACACACTGCTGCATTTTAACTGTCTCGATGCCAGAGTCGGGGAAATTTGGCTGCAAAACATCCTTTTGGGCTGTGGAGTGCTGGGGCCACCAGGCCATGGCCTGACCACTTGCACCAGGCTGCAATGCCATTCACTCAAATTTGGACAGAGTGGGTGTAGGGGCTGATGGATCAAGGGGGTAAGCCGCTGGGTGGTGTGCTGGAGAGGGGAAGAGAAGGGTTGGGGCGGGGGGAATCTATGCCCCTACACATGCTCACTTTAACTGGTGGTGCACAGCTCTGGCCTTTTCTGCATTAAGGACTTTATTCAGGAAAGCATTTGAGTGTATGCTTAAGTTCATCTCTATCAAGAACAGCATTTAAGCACCTGCTTAAAGTTAAGCTGGTGCTTAAGTGTTTACCTGATCAGGTATGCTTTCCTGGGTCAGGGCCCAAGATCCTATCTTATTAGTCAGTACAATCCGGCTACAGGCACACTATAAATTGATATTACACACAGGGACAGGGAACATTTTAGGCATAGGCTGGATAGGCAGTTGCATAGACTGCCAGATTTTTGTGGGGAAAGGCCCTCCAAAAAACTACAGTGAACTAAAACCATTTGACTTCTGTGTGAGAGCATCTAAAAGGGATTTACTGTGCTTTAACAAAAAGGGTGAAGTTAATGCATACAAGTTAATGTGTCTTATCTTTCCTGAATGTCCTCAAGTAGACCAGACCTGAGAGGTAAAAACTTTGAGGGCACTGTGTTTTAAAGTATTAGGCAGAAGACTGGGAGCCAAGAGGCCACATCTGTTTTTATCCTGATTAAAGCACTGATTACAGGGAGACTTTGGCCATGACACTTAGCCGCTACAAGCTTCTCTAACTAAAGTTCTTTACCCCAAACTAGGTACATTTTGTCAAAGTCATTTATTACAAATATTTCACCCAGCTCTATGGCAAGGTCACTCAACTTGTCAGAATTAAGGAAAATTGGAGATGCTGATTAGATTTGTTGTATTTCAGCTTGGTATGCTATGAAAGCCGCCTTTGAATCATGTTTTAGGCTTTCCAGTGCCAGAATGTGTCTTATAGAAAATGATGGGTATTATAGAAAATGATGACTGAGAAAATGAGTTTCCAGCCTAAATTATACCATCCTCTCAAAGTGAGCACTAGGCTATTTGAACATCACATAGGAAACTCACATTCAGTTGACCTTTTGATATTGTATATTCACTGCTTAATCAGATGAAAAAGTGGCCTAGCGTATCTTGAAAATATTGTATTGAGAACATTGACCAATTATCATATATTTACATATACTCTGGCAGCTTCTGGAGGGCCATTCAAGTATTTACCCATTAGCATAGTAGCTGCCTCTTTCCTACTAAATGAAAAAGACTTCAAAGTTTTCAATTTACTGAATAACATCACTCAATAGTATCAGAGGGGTAGCCGTGTTAGTCTGGTTCTGTAGAAGCAGCAAAGAATCCTGTGGCACCCACGAAAGCTAATCACTCAATATTAATTTTCCAATAATATCCTTTAAAAGTGCTTTTTTTTCCTACAGTCTAGACTATACTGCAAGTTCAAAATAACAAATTAGAGCAAAGTGGCAAGAAGGAGACCTGTGTTTGAGTGCTGACAATTGTTTGCCTTCTCAAAGCATCTGTAACCCTTTTCAGAACAAACCAACCACGCCTTTCCTACCTCCTGCAACGTTTACTTTGGCTCCTGAATCTTGAAGGCCAGCATGATGTTGCAAGTGAATGGTATGTCATGTGTCCCTGTGAGGAAATGCAATAACAACAACTACAACCCACCAAGATCTGCTGCCATTAAAATTATTGGGGTAGACCATACACCGATCCCTGCAGGACCCCACTTGTTATGCCCTTACAGCATGACTGTAAACCTCTGGGAACAGTTTTCCAACCAGTTATGAACCCATCTTATAGTAGCTCCATCTAGGTAATATTTCCTTAGTTTGTTTTTGAGAAGGTCATGTGAGACAGTATCAAAAGCCTTATTAAAGTCAAGATATACCACATCTACTGCTTCCTCCCACAAGGCTTGTTACCCTGTCAAAGAAAGCTATTGGGTTGGTTTGACATGATTTGTTCTTGACAAATCCATGCTGACTCTTATTTATCACCTCATTACCTTCTAAATGTTTGCAAATTGATTGCTTAATTATTTGCTCCATTATCTTTCTGGGTACGGAAGTTAAGATGACTGGTCTGTAATTCCCAGGGTTGTCCTTATTTCCTTTTCTATAGAATATCACTATATTTGCCCTTTTCCATTCCTCTGGAATCTCTCCTGTTTTCCATGAATCTTCAGAGATAATTGCTAATGACTAAGAGATCTCCTCAGTCAGCTCCTTGAGTATTCTAGAACGTATTTCATCAGGCCCTGTGACTTGAAGACATATGATACCTACTGTAGCAGGGTGACCACCCGCTCCAGCCTGGAAGGGGTTGGAAAAGCCCTGCAGAGGACAAGGTAAAACCCTTAAAGGCAGATAAGCCAGGGGCAGATAGAAGTCTCCCTCTAGCTGTAGAGTGAGATGGGCCTGGCTGCAGGGAGCTGGACACGTGCATGGGGCTAGACAATGACTGGCAGTAGCCATACACTGAGGCAAGGTGGGGATAGTGGGTTTCATCACTACAGTGGGTGGGCTTTGTCTGGGTCTAGGTGGAGGAGACAGGAACAGTGTTGGCACTGGCAATGCAGCCCTTCCACTACATCACTGAAGTGATCATGAAAAGTTCTCTTTCTGCTACTGTCATCTTAGGAAACAGGAGCTGAGTTTAAGGGCTGCCAAATATATACTTAAGAGTGGGCACTGCTGCTGACAGTGCAATTCTCCTAATGCTTATCTAGGTAGTAAACAGTAAATTGGTGCATTGTTTTAAAGGATGACCTTAATATGTGACTAGTATAATTGGCAGGAAAGACTATAGTTCAGTGATGTCTATTGAAAAAAGTCAGTGCACACCTTTTTGTAGCTTTTCTTTCTGCAAATAGAAGGCCTTAATAGAGCTGCATGTCTTCAGATTTCTTGTCCACAGCCCATTTAAAAATATAGATTATAGGATTTAATCAAATTCCTAATAAGAATAATTTGTGTCAAAATGGTACATGTATGTGCAAATTAACAGCAAAGGTTATTATAGACATCTGTCTCTATAACAGAAAAAATATTTTAAAAATAACCCTAAGAACAAATATTTGTCAGTCATCTTTGTACTAGACCAGTGGTTCCCAAACTTTAGTGAACCCCTTTCACTAAAATGTCGTCTTGCGAACCCCCTCCTAAAAATGAATATTTCCAGGAATTTTCTCCTTTACCTGAGTATAAATTATAAAAGCAGTGATCTTGGAAATATAAAATTTGTTTTTATGACATGCTTATTACACACTTTATTGTTAATTATTATTTATCATTACAGTATTTTTATTAAATTATGAAAACGGCAACACTCTTCCAAGATCTCACTTTCATAGCTTTTATCACTTTGAACAAGCCTTTTATAGGACAAGGCTCCTATGTTTCATCAAGGAGTATCAGATGTGAAACAGCATGAAGGTATTTAAGAAGCCAACTCAAAAAGTTCCTCCTACACAAGCATTGAAGTCTTGAGCAGTCCAGGCAAACAATGCACGTTACAACAAAGCTTAGCTGCCTATTTAATTTTAAAAACAGCAATATATATCCACCTCCCTTTCCATTTCTTATAAGGAGTACTGAAGTTTAAATCTCCTCAGTGGGGTAGATATGCTTGCTTTGATCTGCTTAGCTCTTGGAAGTCCAGGGGCTCCGGGCTGCTGGCCCCGTGCTGCCCAGGGTCCCTAGGGACAGCTCTGTCCGCCATTAGGGAATTTTTTCCTGAGAACCCCCTGTAACATTTCGCAAACCCCCAGGGGTTCACGAACCCCAGTTTGGGAACCACTGTACTAGACTAAGAGCACACAAAAGCAAGAAAGAACCAAAGTAAATTTCTACAAGTGAGCATATAGAATGTGATTCCCCTGTGACAGTCTGTAGTCAACTGAGCACAAAGTGGCTGCCTGCCTCAGCACAAAGCATGGTACATAGACATTTAAAGATGTAGTACACAGAAAACTAAGCCATAGCAGGTACACAGCTAAGTGCATTTCCTCATGCAATTTTTATATTCTATATGTGTAAATAAAAAAATCCAGCAGTCTCTAAGGACAAATATTTTCTACCGCTTAGCATACAACCTGACTGTGTTGTGTACACTTTCTCAATCACATTAGTAAATCTTCACCGTGCAATGCATTATCAGAATTTAATAGTGTTACCTTAAAGAGGAAAGCTATACATGTGCATGTCGGCCTAATGATATATTTACTGGCATAAAGGCTCAGATCAGCAGCGCTGCAGCAGCCTTCTGTCACTCCACATTCCACAACAGCCGTCTCTGGCACTTCCATTTGGACTGTCACATATGTTAATTGGACGATGGATATCATGAATTTCTGCCCCTGCTTTTGCAACAGACATCTACAGATGGGAGATGGCCCAGCTAAGCAGAATGTGGCAGGAGCAGCAACACACAAGCAGAAACAGTTTTGCCAACGTTTTCCTGTATATAGAGTATGCCTGTTAGAACAGGCACTGATGGTGCCCGCTGTAAAACTGAGGAACAGTTTCTACTCTAACCCCTTGTTTCCAGATGCTCATAACTTTTCCAACCATCTTCTGTGGGGGCTACACTAGTCCATGCTGGAAGATGAGTTGTGTGTGTTATGTTGGTTCTCAGGGTACTCAGGACTGTCAGTCCCTAGAGGCAGAGGATAATAAGGTGAAAGGGAGTCTTTCTTGCAGTAGCTGGGAGTCCGCCACCAACAGACTTTCAGCCACACAAGCACTCTCCTCTGGACTGTGTCAGACCTATCCTTGCTTTGCAGGTTAACAAGCGGTCCACCCCAATCCGAGAGACCCTTTGAATCATTCCCTTCTGATATCCAAACCCTGACACTAGGTACTCACAGAAATTCCACATCCTCTGCACCCAAAGTCGCTGTGTATCCCAGCTTACCAGTTTTACCTTAAAACACCACACTCCAGTAAACCACACAGCACTTATAATAAAACAAACGAAGGTTTATTTAAGAGCAAATAACGATTTATCAAGAAACAAGAGAGTAATGGCAACAAATGGTTACAATTAGGGCTGTCAATTAATTGCAGTTAACTTAAGCAACTAACGCAAAACAAATGAACTAGACTAAAAAATGGTCACAATTATTCTCAGTTTTAATCACACTGTTACACAATAATCGAATACCAATTTAAATTTATGATATATATTTTTGGATCTTGTTCTACATTTTCAAATATATTGATTTCAATTACAACACAGAACACAAAGTGTATGGTTCTCACTTTACACTACAACAGTGCCATGTGAATGCCCGTTCTCACTTTCAGGTGATACTGTACAGTAAATAAGAAGCGGGCAGCATTATCTCATGTAAATGTAAACACAGGGCCAGTGCTACCATTAAGGTGAACTAGGCGGCTGCCTAGGGCGCCAAGATTTGGAGGCGCCAAAAAGCGGTGCCCCCAATTTTTTTTTTTACAGTGGTTCCTCCCCGAGCTCACGGTTGCTGCTCCACTTCTCCCACCTCCCAGCCTTGCGGTGCCAGGGGTGGCGTGCTCGGGAAGGACGCGGAAGAGAGGTGAGCTGGGGTGAGGAGGTGCCGCACAGCTCCCCGGGGGGGGGGGAGGGAACTGCCGCGGGGGGGAGCGCCTCAGGGCGGGGAGCTGCCACAGGGCGGGGGGGTGGGGAGGCGCAAGGTGGAAGTTTCACCTAGGGTGCGAAACTTCCTTGCACCGGCCCTGCGTAAACAAACTTGTTTGTCTTAGTGACTGGCTGAACAAGAAGTAGGATTGAGTGGACTTGTAGGTGCTAAAGTTGTGCATTGTTTTGGTTTTGAGTGCAGTTATGTAAAAAAAATCTACATTTGTAAGTTGCGCTTTCACAATAAAAAGATTGCACAACAGTAATTGTATGAGGGGAATTGAAAAATACTGTTTCTTCTGCTTATCTTTTTTACAGTGCAAATATAGCCCACACACCTCCTGGGTGTGGTGTTCTGTCCCATCTAGTGGCACTGAGACCACTTAGAGAGAGAGAGATAAAACGAGTCTGTTCTACAGCCTTAGCTAACTGAGAGTTGGCTTTTAGCAGGTGCAGTAGAGGCTCATGAACTAAGCTCCAGAGATCCTAGGTTCAATCCCACTCTCCGACGGCTGGGGTCTGTCAGTGTTACACAAATATTTGTAATAAAAAATAATAATATAAAGTGAGCACTGTACACTTTGTATTGTGTTGTAATTGAAATCAATATATCTGAAAATCTAGAAAAACATCCAAAAGTATTTATAATAAATTTAACTTGGTACTCTATTATTGTTTAACAGTGCAATTAAAACTGCAATTAATCATGATCAATTTTTTATCTCACAATTAATCGCTATTATTTTTTAATGGTTTGACAGCCCTAGTACAAAATTATATCTTAAAAGACAAACTGGGTCTCTACTTACTAATAGCTAATTTTTCTGTATAATAATGTAGGTTCTTCCCTAAAGTTCAGTCCATTGCAGAGAGGGCTGGTTTCACAAGAATCAGGATCCAATTATTCATGAAAGCTCCCTAATCCTCAGTGTATGTATACAGCGTGCTTCTCCCTCTTCTGTGTTATGCTGAAACAGCTTTTTGTTTCTATTCACAGACAGGGCAAACCCCTGTATTGTTATAAAGGTTTTTTAAAACCTTTAAGTGGTTTTCAATGTATGTCATGGCCTCTGATGGTTTCCCATTCAGAGTCCTAGAATTGTTCAAGGTTACAAATTGAGCCTTTCATTGCATCACTTGCCAAAAAGGGCAGGGTGCTAGCTCCCCTTGCCAGAACGGGCCATGACCAAGATATATTATTGCCTGGTGACTAATTTCTACTCTGAGTCCACAAAGCAGGCTTTCACTATAAATACATTACAGTAGAACCTCAGTTACGAACACCTCAGGAATGGAGATTGTTCATAATTCTCAAATGTTTGTAACTCTGATCAAAACGTTATGGTTGTTCTTTCAAAAGTTTATAGCTGAACATTGAATTAATAGAGCTTTGAAATTTTACTATGCAGAAGAAAAATTCTGCTTTTAACCATCTTAATTTAAGTAAAACAAGCACATAAACAGTTTCCTTACGTTGTCAAATCTTTTTAAAACTTCCCCTTTATTTTTTTGTAATACTTTACCTTTAACACAGTACTGTGTTGTATTTGCCATTTTTTTTTTGAGCTGGGGAGTATCTGCTGCTGCTGCCTGATTTTGTACTTCCAGTTCCAAATGATGGGTGTGGTTGACCAGTCACTTTGTAACTCTGGGTATTCATAACTCTGAGGTTCTACTGTATTCCTTAAATATTACCCATACATACATTTCGCAATGATTATGAATCTTGACAAGTTACAAGCTTTCTGTAGATACCTCACATGTTAGTCTTTATGAATAAATATCCTGTAAAATGTGTTTGGTGCAGTGAGCTTGTTGGGTCTGAAGTGAGAGATGTTTCAAAGAATAGGGGACTCTTCGCCAAGGAGTCTCTGTCATATGTGTAAAGATGAAACAAAATCTCCTCATATATTTCTGAATGATGGGAAGGTTGGGGTGGGAGGGGAGAAACAATCTTTTCTCATTATCAAATAATCCTAACCAGTACATTCTAGCTAGTAAACTTTTTTCAGCAGAACTGCAACAAAACTGACTGAAGTTTGAAAACTGTGGTAGAGATAGAGCTCTTAGAGGACCACTGGACCAATTGCTTTGCTTGGTTTGGAATAAAAATGGCCTTGGAAACTGAGTACTGAGCTTGTTCAGAAAGTGACCTTGATTCTGAACGAGCAAACTAAAATCATAGAATTGTAGGACTGGAAGGGACTTCGAGAGGTCATCAAATATTTTCCTGGGGGCAGTCAAAGTCCTTTCTGTTAGCCAGGTTGTCATTTCTGCAGGATAAATAACTGCAGATTATTGAAATCTGTTTCCTTTTCTGTTTAAACTTATTCTTAAAAAAAATAAATCTAGGAATGCAATCGGAAAAAAACAAACTGAAATACCATTGCCATCTCTGTCACAGGAGCATTAGCAGTTCCTCCACTCAGCTAGAGTGTGGCTGGCTTCACGAAGGGGATGCCAGGACTGATCCATGCCACCATCATCAGACCTTGCATCCGCATACAATGACCAACCCAAAATCTATATAACATGCCACATGACACCACCCTGCAGCTGATGTCTAACACCTCATTCTGGGAGTTAAAGCAGCTTCCACTCTCATCCACAATACTGTGGATATGTTTGAACGGGAAGTGATAGGCAGTGGCGAGTAAAGCCCAGGAGATATTTGTTTGTTGAAGAGTCAAAACTGCCTATACAGTTTTGGAATCGCTGATCCAGATGATGACCAGGTTTCGCTTCCAACCCATTAATGAAGGAATGAATGACACATTGTAGGAACTTGGACAACCTTTATCAGGCTGCATACAGCTGGTGGCTGGATACTGTGCTCAATGCACCTGACTTTTTGTAATGCAGATCCTAGCTCAAACCTACATAAGCCACAGGGGGAAAGGCACCAGGGCATCAGAATATAATCTCTGTTCAGGAATGGTGATGCTGATCAGGGTAAAAGAGCAATCGCAGCTGTCTATGAGGAAGCTTGTGCCTGCCTGCACAGCTCTCAAATTTCCTGGGCCAGATCATCTCCCCCTATATCTGTAAATGTGTTCTTGTGCACAGAGCTCTCCTTTCTTCTACGTAGAAGGGGGGCTTAGCTGCCTTTATGGCACCAGCTCACCCCTGCTTCCCAGCTCAACCCAATAGAAACCGCTCTGTGCAGCCTGGGACCCACACTGTGGGATGCTGCCCTGTATAGAGCTTCCTACAGATCCCCAGGGATTCACCACCTTTGAGGGTGGACCTCACAAACCCTTTTCACCACAGGCCAATGAGGGAGAATCTCCAGAAGGGATTTGCTGTATAGATTCCCCCTATATACCTTTTCTGCAGATTTTAATCGAGAAAGGGCTCATTATGATTACTATTTATTATGTTTTATGTAGCACCCCTAATGTGCCAAGTGCTTGTGACGGGTTAGATCACAGAAACCCCCTTGGGAACTGCCAGACTGATGGGCCAAGACTACTTCTGCCCCTGCCTTCCCTGCCAGCTCGGGATCCCAGCACCCTATCTTGCTGAGCCAGACACACTCGTCTGCTCCAACACAGAGTTAACTGAAAGCAGCTTACAGAAGTATCTTTGTCTTTAACACTCAGATACCCAACTCCCCTGCCCCAGGTATTAATACATACTCTGGGTTAATAAATAAAAAGTGATTTTATTAAATACAGAAGGTAGGATGTAAGTGATTTCAAGTAGTAACGGACAGAACAAAGTGAATTACCAAGCAAAATAAAATAGAACACGCAAGTCTATGTCTAAGAAACTGAATACAGATAAAAATCTCACCCAGTAAGCTTCCTTTTACAGACTAGTCTACCTCTAGTCTGGGTCCAGAAATCACTCACACAACTTGTAATTATTGTCCTTTGTTCCAATTCCTTTCATGTATCCTTGCGGGGTGGAGAGGCTCCCTCTTTAGCCAACTGAAGACACCATGGAGGGAGGGGGTCTCCCGGGGGGTTAAATAGACTTTCTCTTTTGGGTGGAGACCCCCTCCTCACCCCTATGCAAAGTCTAGCTCCAAGATGGAGTTTTGGAGTCACATGGGCAAGTCACATGTCCATGCATGACTCAGAACTACAGTTAGCAGCCATGGTTCACATGCTACCTTGAAGTCCTCAAGTAGACTTCTTATGTGGATTGGAGCATTCCAAGATCCATGGTTCCTTAAGTGCTTCTTGATTAGACACTTAACTTTGCAAATTCCTTTGTAAAGAAGCTGACCAAATGCCTTACAAAGCTTACTTAGAAATCAAGCAAGTATACAGCCAATATTCATAACGTCAAGTACAAAAATGATATATGTGTACAAATAAGATGAATAGATTCAATAGACCATAACCTTTACAGAGATAAGTTACATGGCACATGTAGCATAAAACATACTCCAGTTATGTCATATTCCCATAAAGCATTATGGGCTACATCTTCACAGCGCTATCCACTCATTGGACACTGCCCTGCCCTGTAGAGTTTGCCAGCCAATGCTATTAAGACCTAACTGTAGCACTGAGTTAACAAGTCTGTTAGAATTATGGTAGCTTCTTTCCGGATAAGAAAACAGTACACAGGGCACATTAATCCCCCTCCTTCTTACACTGAAAACCCCTTAAATACAGCCTCATGCTTCCCCTACAAACATGTAACACACCACACACCTAACCTGTGTGCATATGTCAACAGTGACTATCTGCTGATGCTACTGAGTCTGTAAGGAAGGTTTGTGTCATACACTGAGGAGGGTGTGAATTTTGGAAGTTTCTTGTACACTGTGGTGAGTTTTGGAAGTTCCTTGAGGTATCATAGACTCATAGACTCATAGATTTTGAGGTCAGAAGGGATCATTATGATCATCTAGTCTGACCTCCTGCACAATGCAGGCCACAGAATCTCACCCACCCACTCCTGTAACAAACCCCTAACCTATGTCTGAGTTATTGAAGTCCTCAAATTGTGGTTTGAAGACCTCAAGCTGCAGAGAATCCTCCAGCAAGTGACCCATGCCCCATGCTGCAGAGCAATGCAAAAAACCTCCAGGGCCTCTGCCAATTGGTATCTGTTGCCACTGGTGGAAATAAGCCGTTGGGGTAAAAAATGGATCAAAAATGTCCTAAAATTTACTATTTCCTTGCTTCTTAGCATTTGTGATGGGAAATGTCACATTTAAACTGACCTTGGTCCCTTTTAAAGAAAGTTTCTGTTTACAGAATCTAGATTGGAAAAAAATGTGTATGATGTTTGTATATTTCTCTCTCCATACACATCATCCTTTAGATTTAGTTTTCAAAAATCTTTATTATCTCTCTCTACTTCAAATTCATCCTCTTGCCATGTTTTTAAACATTCTGAGAGCTGCACTGCTCTGATCTTTTCGCTTGTGTTACATCAATCCTGTGCTATCTGAGCTCTTGGCATTTTTCTTTTCTATGATAAGGATGTTTCTTTTCAAATTAACACATTTCTTACCAGGTTACAACAGAAAAAAGTGCTGGCTCCATTGACACTTTAATACCGTATCTTTTTTTATGCTTCATTATGGGATAATTCCAAATGTTACATTTATTTAGCAACCAAAGCTACATGGGTGATTTGGCAGGTCAATATTAGTAGGTCTAACTGCAGTCATTTTTTACCCTTTAGAAATAGGTCTCAGCACCTGAAGGAGTGCATTCAGGTTCACAATTATGGTAAGTATTTGATCATTCATTGTCACTGCTAAGAACAGCTTTTGCGCCAATTCTCCCAAAGACTTTTCTTTACAGTGTGACATGACTAACTACTTTAGCCTTTATACTCCTCATTTAATAATGTCATCATGAAGCAGTACCTTGTCATCTTCATAATAAGGTCAATGCATGGGAAAAACAAAATAGAGCAATCAGGCAGCAAATTTACCATAGGAGATGTGCTTGCACCGAATAAACGGTGAAGGGTTGGCAAAAGTTCAACACCAGATGAGAGAAGCCCAGAAGCTAGTAAAACCCAGGTTCAACGTATACACCAGCAAAAGGAACAGGTTTGACAAAAGGTCACAGAGTTTGGGTGAAATCCAAAACAGAGTCAGTTCTTCAACTGATATAAATTGGTGTTACTCAACTGAAGTGAATGGAGCTATGCCAATTTACCCCAGCTGAGGAAATAGCCCATAATAAGGAAAGGAGAAGTAATAAGAAATCCAGAAAAAGTTGATCCTAACCATCAGATGCTAGAACCCCCTCGAAGACAGTTTAATACAAGGACAGATTTACTGTAAAGCCAGGTTCTGCTCTTGTTGACATTAGTGTAAATTTAGAGGACTGTCACTGAGAGACAAATATGGCCCACAGCATTTTTTAAAAAGCACTAGGTAAGTCAAAGAATGATTACAAACATCGTGTGTTTAGGAAGATGACGAAGCCAAAAGATTTGTCACTATCAGCCTCAGTTCCTTAAGCAAACTCCATGAGAATGAGAAGTACCTCAAACACTTGCACCTGGCAGTTTTTTCAAAATGCAGCCTCTGTCTGTGCACACACAGTAGTTGAACTTGTGCATGTCAGGGTTGTGCATATAAATTCTGTCACTTCTGTCACATCTGGTAGAATGTACCACTTGCTCTATGTGCAGATGACAGTACTAAAAAATGGAGACTGGAGGAAGCACCTGTGAAAGTTGGCTCTGATGCCAATTTATGAATAAGATCCAATTACTTCAGATGCTTCTCTGGAGGCAGTGCAACTCTCTATTGCCTACAACCAAGGGCAGTGCATAAGTGGCACAACCTGATCCAAAATGTTGCCAGCTCCAACAATACCAGGATTGATAAGCCTGTAGGGATTTCTGCGCCTGCTAATAATGTAGCCCTATTGGTCTAATTGAAACATCTCTCTCTGATTCTTCTCCAGATTACCGCAGGCCAGCATTTTCTCAGTATGACAATGGCGTTACTACATGGCCTGTTCAGATAAGTTGCTCATTAACTTCAAGCAATAAAAGGACCTTAACTGTCTTTGAGAAGGGGTATACACACCCCACATTGGACAGCCAGAAGTTAATGAGCTAATGAGGGCTCAAATCGCTCCACCCTTTTGTGCCCGTGAGAAACGTCAGGATTGGAGGGAGAGCTTAAGAGGGAGAAACCCAGCTCAACTAGACAGACCTTCCCTCCTCAGGTCCTGGAGAGAGGGCTGACTAAAGGTAGAAACTCACCAGACGACCACTACCTGACAGCCCCTCCCTGAGGGAAGGGAGGGCCAGATGCTGATTTACCTTGAGATGAACCATTTCCCTCTATTACCTGTGAACTAAGGTTAGGGTCACAGCCCGGCCAGCATCCTCTGAAGGAAGAGAGCCCTGCCCTTAACCCAAACTCTGGATGAATAATTTCTGTTAATTCCTCTTCTGTTTGTTGACTAATCCTGAAGGAGAGATTCTTTAAAGTGACTTGGGTGGAGCCTAAGTCACAGAAAGAGGTCAGCGCGATCACTGGCAGGAGATACCCGACTGGGAGAGAGCTGCTATGCCGATCCAGGCCACAAGGAGGCACTAGCTGTGAGTCAACACTTCACACCTTGCTTCTTAAAAGTTTTCATCACAAAGCAAAATGAAGCAGAATGAAAGCCACCCATACAAACATCAAAATGAGTTTCAGCACCCTTGTTTCTGGGATACCAGAGTCACTTTTAGATGATGATTGACTCAAAGAAAAATAATTCATATAGTCATGTATGATGCAGGCATCAAACCAGATTTGTCAAATTTTCAAATCACACATGTGTATTGAGAACTTTGAAAAGAAAGGAAAGATGCAGATGCACAGGGAGTAGGAGATGGGCAAACACCACAATCTTTCATACTAAGAAGGAAGTGGTTAAAAAATACAAAGCACTTTGAATCATAGAATCATAGAAGATTAAGGTTGGAAGAGACCTCAGGAAGTCATCTAGTCCAACCCCCTGCTCAAAGCTGGACTAACACCAACACCAACTACACCAACAACAACACTTCCACAGATCTAAACAATTAATCTCATGTAACCATGGAGTTAGGATAGGCATGTGAAGACATGCAAAATGTAACAAGTCAAACAAGATGTGGGAACTAAAAACAGTTTGGGAGTACAGCACTCATAGCGTTGAAAAAAACATTCTCGGTTACAGAAACTGGGGACTGTAATTCAGTGGTTAGAATCCATTCTGAGTTCAAGAGCTCAGCTCTCCATTGGTCTGACACAGCCTGAGTTTGAGGAGCTTTGGGGCAGGTTATGCCCATCTGTTGAGTGGACATGTGATAGAGCCCTCCGCTACTGTCTTCTTGCACAAATGGCTCTAACACCTCCAGTTTGTAAACACCCATATGTAGTTTTTGTGTTATCTTAATCAGCACTCCCTTACAGTCCTGTGCAGCAACCCTACTTACACTGACATACAAACATCATCCCCTCTTGCAATAGGGACGAGATCTCCATGCAGAGATCTTCCTTTACCCGGGTCCTGCTAGCCCTCTCCCATATTCTCTCTTTCCACGTCTTTTCTGTGTGCCTTTCTACTCTTTTGGTTCATGCGTTAACAAGCTCATTAGCTCCCCCAGCTCAGATTGTCTAGTAATTAGCCTTAGCTTACATCCCTCAGGCCCTTTTCTGGGGAAACTAACTGGGTTTACAGTGACCAGAGTGCTGATTCAGCTGCTGCTTCTTAGCACGCAGTCACAGGACACCACTCCCAAAATGAAAAGGAAGGAATTTTTGCTAACTAAGCCCCATTCTCTTATGGTTAACTATACTTACAGTGCAGTTTTAAACCAAACTCTCCAGTTTAAGACCAATTTGCCTTATTTTCCTGGAAGCTACAGGAAGACAGACAAGACATCAGGCTTCACAAGGCTGTAACTTTTTCAGCTTGACACAGATGGGAAACTATCAGGCAACAATTTTTTCAGTGTAGGTCAAAAGGTCAACCTTCATCTGTACTACTTGAGGGAGGGCTGCAACCTGGTCCCATCACCTTTGTTGGAACCTCACTGCCCGTTCCTGGAACAAGGGTTGAATGTGGGGGCAGAAGAGGTTGTCCACTCTTTGTAACAGACACATAAAGCCTCTGGCCCATTCCTCGCCTGTGTAGGGGATGCCTTTCCCTCTTCTTCATTTCAATTTCAGTTTATTAAGGACTAGGCACCTGCCATGCTTTGTGACATTGAACATATTATTGCCCAATTCACCTTGGCTGCTGAAAGGAAGGTGAAAAATCCCACAGTGCCCAGGCCAACTCGGTAGCAAACGAAAATTTCCTGCCCAGTCCCCAGAAAGTGATTAGCACAGTGCCCGCATTAAAGCCCCAAAACCCAGCCCTATTCCAATCCCAGGGGAGGAAGTGAGTGCACAACAGCATCCTGGGTTGAGAAGGCTTATAAATTGGGTGTTTGGGAGCCTATAGGCTTTTGCTGAATCCTTCTATCCAGCCATGAGCCACAAGATCACAAGAAGGCCTAATGCCCACAGGGAAGGGAAGAAAAATGGGAGAGGGGGCCCAAATATTTTCTTTCTTGTTAGCCCAGACAAACCCGCCTTACATCTGAGCTTGTGGGTGGGTGAGGATATTATGTTTTCTCCTGTGTTGAATTATACTGCATTCAGAGTGTTTGCACAGTACCCTGTCTACCTTAATTGGGGGCTCATTAATCATTATTAATAATTATATGTGGGATTATTTATTCCTCTGCACAGGAAGGAAATAACATCAGGAGGATGTCAATCTGCTTCAAGAGTGATGAGAAAAGAATGAGCATGAAAACAACGCGTGTTTTAAAAAATCCTTGTGGAGGGAAGCTGCTTTGGCCAGCTGAACATTTATATTCTTTGTCTGTTTTTCTGTCATTCATTCTGAGCACATGTTGAGATCAAAACTGTCACAAATCTACTACAGCCTCACATATCTCATTCCCTGGAAGGATGAGAAGATACCAAAATGGTTTTGGATATCTATATTAAGAGAGGTAATAATATCAGTATAGCTCCGTCCACCCAGTAGGATCCTCAAGCCTTTTGTATACAGAAATCACTTTCACCATCACTGAAATGCAGCTGATTCTTGTGTATAGTGTGGCAGCACTTTAACAGTGCACAGGAACATTCTACAACAGTTTTAAACAAGATGTGAAGACAAAAAGCAATATGAGATTGAAATTATAGGGGGAAACTAGTCGGTAGATTGTAATTATTCAAACTGGATTTAGCCAGGACACAGATGCTATTACATTTAGTCTTGCAAAAAAAAAATCCACAGGCTTATCTTTAATTATTATAATAGGCAAGACTTCCGTTTATGAGTCAGCTGAAAAAAGGCACCTCCAGTGGCAGAGTTTTCCAGCTCGATGATGTGGCCTTATTCAGTACTGACTCAGAGGGAAAAGTGCCACCTAATGAATTACCCAGAGCTCTTATTGCAGCATTTCCTTAGAAGTCTTCTATCCAAGATCTGAGCAGCTACAACTCTGCATAATTTGGAGGACCTGAGAAGATTGCTGCCTAACATTTGGCTGAAACCATAAGAAATAACAAACAAAGCTGCATTTTAAAAATATAAACTGCTATCCTGCTATTTTGTACTTTGAAACAAGCCAAAAATATTTTGGAAGTGACAAAAATATTGCTTCTTGAGCAAGATTCTGATGATTTTCATGGCTGTTTGCTTTTCCTGAATTTGCAGACACAAGGCCTGAGAGATTCCTGAAGGTTTAAGGAGGAAAATTAACTTGTATTCTGTTGCTACAGTCACAATTTGGGGGTATTCATTTAACCTGTTAAGAACCCCATGAACCAAAATGTTTGTGAAGCATCAAGTAAAGCTCTATTATCAAAGAAGATACTATTGTCTCTTATGTTTCGCAACATAAAGATCAAAAGATCTTAGCCTGACACCTTTTCTCTACAAAAATCACGTTTGACTTATGTCCTTTGCTCTGATTTTAGTTGGTTTTTGCATTTGCAAATATTAATCAACTAAATACTTCCAAAACTCTGTGATGAAATATGACAGCATTAGAATTACCTTGCTACAGCTACTTTCTTCTCTTCCATTTTTCTATTTCATTCTATTGTGGTTTTTTTTTAAATAAAATACCTAAAAGTCCTCACTTGCACAACTCTGGAATCTTCGAAACATCAATATGGGTTGAATTGAAAAATAACCACATTAATTCTAAATGTTTATATTGAATTTTATATATTGAGTTATTAAAATAGCATATTAATTATTTAGGAGGTAACATTGATTTATTCCCCAATAAGAAAATACATTAAACAGATCTATTGAGTAAGAAAAAAAATTACAGTGAACTTTTGCAGCTAGATCCTTATTATTCGTTCCATGCCCACAAGTTAATCAATAGCTTATCCATCACGGGCCGCCACGAATGTCAGTATATATGAGATTTTAACTATGAGATATGTATTTATAGTGTCATCTAATTTATTACTGCCTTCCAGGATGTCACAATATTTGCTACCAAAGGAGTGAATGTGCTTTAGATTTAAAAGAAAACTGCTATATAGGTAGTGAAATAGCTAATATCTTAAAGGAAAACAATAGCCAGACAGAACAATGAACCCTGTATGGGTCTGAGCAATTATCTGAAAACTTCTTCTAATAACTTTCTTAGCGTGTCTGACAATCCAGATGACACTGTGGAATAGATGATTCATGTTTAACTCTCTATCAATTAATTTTCTACCAATACTGGAAATAGAATATGTAAAGCAATGCAAAAACATGCAAGGAAAGACCAATAAAAAGAACATACTACAGGATACTTCAAATCCCATAAGACCCTTTCGATGGGAACATGTCAGAAGGATATCGTTGATAAGAAACATGACCAAGCTTTGCCCCTGAGGGGGCAGATTATGGCCTGGCAGTGTTCCCTCACAGGGGAATACAATGGAGTAAGGATTACTAATTCCCCTCCCACACCACTGGGAGGAGAGTGGGTGGAATAGGCAAAGCCCTCTCCCACCAGCCAGCCAGCACAGCTGAGTTTGGTGTCACAGGGGCAGATAGAGGGCTGGCATGTGGCGAGCCAGCTATTCCTAGGTGCCAATTCCTATGGGGCTGAAGCACCCATGGAAAAAAATAGTGGGTGGTCAGCACCCACCGACAGCCCTGCAGATCAGCGGCTCCCACTTCCCCCAGCACCCTGCTGATCGGCACCTCCCACTCCCTTCCAGTTCCTTCCGCCTGCCAGCAGACCTGTCAATCAGCCCCTACCCTTCCCTCCCAGCACCTCCCGCCCACTGTGATCAGCTGCATGCAGGAGGCACTGGGGCAGGAGGGGAAGGAGCAGGAGCAGGAAGAGGTGGGAAAGAGGCGGGAATCGGTGGGGCAGAGGCAGAGTGGGGGTTGAGCACACCCTGGGAACAGAGGAAGTCAGGGCCTATGCAGGTATCAGATTGAGATTCTCTGAGACAGAGTCTGGCTCCTACTCTGCTCTTTGGGCAGCACAGTTACGTAATGTACTTTACATAGGTCTTGTGGCAAAGCTGCAATTTAGCCCTAAGAGTTTTTGAGGGAAACAAAGAAAAGAGTGAAAAACTGAAGCACCATCACGTCTTCTGAGCATAGATGATTCTAAAGCGCTTCTTAAGTGGGAGGGACTGTTCCCATAGGTGGGAGGGACTGTTTTGTTTACTAGGAATAGAGCAGTTAACACAAAAATGTTAACAGTTTCATTATATATATATATATATATATATATATACATATATATATATATATATACTTTTTTGTCATGGTGTTTTCTCAGTGAAACTGTTGAGACCCAACAGTGAGAGAGATGGCATGTTGGTACCAGAAGGTCCCTCAGCAGTTTCCTTTAAAGTTGAATTTAAAAAAAACCCACCATTTTGTTCTGAAATGTCAACTTGAAACATTTTTTTTTAATTTCCGTTCTCCCAATTGGAAAGATTTTTTTTTAAAAATAAACACTTTCCAGTGGATGATGTTCCAACATGAACATTTTTCATTTGAAATATTTCAGCCAGCTCTATTTAAAACTCTCCTTTACATGAGATTGGATTTCTATCAAGTCTCACGAGTTAGATATAAAATATCTGTTAGGAAAACACTGACTTTATGAAATTAGTCACATATGAATTTATGAAACTGCTCTCCTGGCATTCCATACTATGTAAAATGTGAAAATGGTTCAACTGAAAGTATGTTTCAAACCTAATTTATGGTATATTTTTGTTGTAGTTTTTTCCTAATTTATCAGCTAAATATCTAATACACCTTTTATCTCAAAGAACATAGCATACTGATAAATTAAGCCTCACAACTATTGTAGACAGAGTGCATTGTGAGGTCCGTTTTCATGTCCAGTCTTAACGATAAAAGCAAAAACAACAATAAAAATTATACTTCTTAACAGGCCAAGTCCACTAGAGTCACACCAGGAAAAAATGGGTCCCATTCAGCTTATGAAGACCTATCAGGACTGCAATTTATTTAGTGAAATTGACTATATCAAATGCAGTCAATACTTGCATACCTTTTTAGCACAGAGGTCAGATCTACGTAGAATTCTACACTTACCATTACTGAGTGATGTGAATGCTTTACTAATATATCTATATAATAAAGGACTATTGGTTGCTCCCTGAAGATTATTAATAAATGAATGATTTAGGACTCATCCATTTTTCTCCTTCATCTGGCAGATTATATCTGACTTGCTGAGGGATTTAATAAAAGATTAAATTGCTTCTTTCACCTTAGTGTCTGATTTAAAGAAGGTTTCTACATACTATCTGTTTTTCCAGGCTCACAGCAATTTCAACTTATTCCTTAGGAAGGTTTCTCAATATGGATTGACCTATTGCAATTAGACTTAAGGCAAATTCTGCCCTCAGTTACACTGGTGCAGAAATGGAGTAGAATTTGTTCCTTGGGTTCAGGGTTCAGTGTTGTAGAAATCTTAGGGAGAAGAACATCAACCGTTGGATGTGCCTGCCATGTTAAAACCAATCATTTTTGGTGGGAGGGTAAAAAGTTTGGATAGGCTTTTCTGAAAGCCTTGTTGAGCCAAACTAGGTAAAAGATTGCAGAACGCTATCTTGCCCTGTGTCACAGCCCGGCTGGCCCTTTCAGGGAAGTCAGACTCAGCTTTGTCTGTGACAATCAACTATCCTCCAAACTGATCCTAATCAGCTGGGAATCAGGTGGCCTTGGTAATGATTGGACCCAGTTGAGAAGGTGAAAGGGTTTGCTCAAAAGACTGAAAGTGCTCAGTTAGTGGGAGAAGTTTAAGGAGGCAGCTCACACCTAAGAAAGGTCCTGATAGAAGAGGGTAGCAGAGGTGAAGAAGATTCCTGCCATGGGCCTCTGAGAAGGCCAGCTAATGGACAGAAGGCCTTTGGGGTAGATTGGAGTTGAGGTTCCAGAGTAGTGGAAGGGACTCCAGGGAAGAAGCCCTTTGTTAGGAGCTGGACCCCCCAGGGAGAAAGTGCTCTGAAGGGGAGTGGAAAGGACTTCACAGAGCCTGGAAGGGGGCTAAGAGTCTATAGAGGAATGAGCCCTTGAAAGGGGTAGAGAAAGACATTGGTGAGGCCACATCTGGAGTATTGCGTCCAGTTTTGGGCCCCCACTACAGAAAGGATGTGGGCAAATTGGAGAGAGTCCAGCGGAGGGCAACAAAAATGATCAGGGGGCTGGGGCACATGACTTACAAGGAGAGGCTGAGGGAACTGGGCCTGTTTAGTCTGCAGAAGAGAAGAGTGAGGGGAGATTTGATAGCAGCCTACAACTATCTGAAGGGAGGTTCCAAAGAGGATGGAGCTTTGGCTGTTCTCAGTGGTGGCAGATGACAGAACAAGGAGCAATGGTCTCAAGTTGCAGTGAGGGAGGTCTAGGTTTTTAAGGTCCGGCTTGATAAAGCCCTGGCTGGGATGATTTAGTTGGGGTTGGTCCTGCCTTGAGCAGAGGTTGGACTAGATGACCCCCTGAGGTCTCTTCCAACCATAATATTATATGATTCTAAGTGGTCCAGGGAGGCAGCTAGGAGATCTGAGTTGATGGACCTGGTCTGTTCTATGTGTGAAAGTAGAATGAATTATATTGTAAAATAGATAGGATTAAAGAAATGCTGTCTGTACCTTTAAGCAAAATTGCTGGAATGCTGCAGTCCAGGTGTCAGGAATACAGACATTAACATAGAACAATTGCACCATTTAAGGGCAATTGGTGAAGCATTAGCCTTAAATCGATAAAAGTTAGTAAGGAAGTAGGATATGCATGCTGTGCCCCAGATGAATTTTACTGTTTTGTTCTCTTTGTCCCTTTGTTTAATTCCCGCTCTTTTATCTGTATAAATAAGACTGTTTGGGTCTTGCATGGCCACTCACATTATCTGGGTGTTATTGGCAGAGCGCTGTGCTAATAAAACAGAGTGGTCTGACAAATTGTGAGTCTTGATTCTAACTTTGACATCTGGGATCCCTGGACTGTAACCCAGAGGAGAGGGAGAGCCTAGGTTCCCCTACCAGCCACTGGAAAAAGTGGTGTGAAGACTCAGGAGACCCGTGGTGGAGGAACTATTTAACCGAGACTTGGGCTAAAGACTTAGTTTGAGGCTGTGGGTATCAGTGACTAGTCTTTGGGTGGTCAGGCAGGAGTTGGACCCAGTGATTAGAGCCAACAACAGGAATCAGCACGCAGGGTTAGGATTGGGTTACCTGAAGTGAGGCAAGGCAGGAAGCAAGGCTGGAATAAGCCTGGCACAATGAAGGAGCAAGGCTGGGAACAAGGAAACACAAGAACTACCACAGCCATAGACAGATACTTGGAGCTGCTGCTGGGCTTAAGAGCCCATCTGCTGACTCTTCCAACCAATCAGGCAGTGTATTATAGGTCAGCTGTGCTTGTTAGATTGCCCAGAGACTGCAGGCCCTGCTTCCTGACAGTGGGACTATTGTTTGTTGGATTTCCTGTTACTCTGGAAGGGGTGAGATTTCAAAGTGACCTGGATGGAGTCCAGAGTCACGAGATGAGGTAGACCCCTATAAAGCTGGAGCAGCTGCTGGCCCAGGGTGCTAGATGAGAGCCTGTTATACAATGCCCCACCATGAGGGAGTGTGCCAGCAAAGAGTCCACTCTTCTACATCCTGTAAGCATGCATATATACATACATATATTATTTAAAGTTGATAATTATTTCTGTTGTCTAGTGGCATTGCAGTATTACCCAAAGGCTCCACTCAGGAATGGGGCCCCATTGAACTATGTATTGTTCAAACATATAGAAAGATATGGTCCCTGCCCCCCAAAAGCTTACAATCTGAGCTTGGATGACAGCAAGCACAAAATGGAGTCAATGTGAATTGAGTGTGTTTAGGCTAAAATATAGTGGTAAGATGACTCTGAGGACGTTTATGTGATATCAAGCTGACACAGCAATGAGTTAGAAATTGCTTAAAATGGAAAGAAATGTCTACATTTGGTATATTGGAAATTATCTTTATTGGACATTTTTAGTAGGCTAGTGATAGCTGGTCATGTTCTTCTGGATATTTTAGAGTGAGAAACACAGAGCTTTTTCAGGTCTTCCAGGGTTCCGATCTCATTGGCTCATTTCATCCTCTACCCCATAATACTTTTCCTTTAGATCTTAAGGGGATTTTCCAAAATATCCAGGTCACAGATAGACCAGAGAGGAGCTAGAAAGACTAGCCACCAGATTTGGGGGCAGATATCAGGAACTTGTTATGGATCAGCTGGAACCTAACCAATCTTTTGGGATGCAAGATTAAAGATTCTCTTTCATATGTCATTTAATTGGGCCTATTTTTCCTGTCTTTCTGTCTCCTGTCTAATGGATTCTAAATCTGGCCAGCTTTGACATTACCTTAACTCCATGATACCACCAGAATGGCAAGCTAAAATATTGACACAGTCCTGTACCCATTTGAAAGAAAAATAGTGGGAGCATGTGAGCTAGTTGTTAGGCCAGATGAGGAAGTATGCTGACAATGTCCTAAGTTTTATGAATAGGAAGAGTTTCTGAAGAAACCATTTTGGGGTTTGGTTCTCTCAGAAAGAGTTTGGACTGGAGAAGAAAACATTTTAATGAGTGAGAGGAAGAGTAGCACTCCTAGCAAAGGCTGATAGGCATGTTGGAAATTCCCTTGCTGTTAGCTATACTGCTCCACACAGGACACCAGCAGCAAAAGAAACATGATCCAAGGCCATTGAAGTCATTGGGAGCACTTTTATTTATTTCAGAGGTGCTGGATCAAACCGGGGGAGAACAAAGGGTAGGGGCCTTATTTGTGCTGGTTTGTACTACAGTACTGCATAAAGGCCATGACTGTGATGAGGGGCCCATTATGCTAGATACTGAGAGACAGTCTTGGCCATGAATACCATGCAGTTTAATAAAGAAGACCAAGGGTAGAAAGAGAAACACAGAGGTGAAATAACTGGCCTATGATTAGTGGCAGAGCTAGAAGTAGAACCTAAATGCCCTAATTGCCAGTTCAGTGGCTAATTCACTGACCCACCTCAATCAGTAGCTTCTAAAGTCACATGTATCTTTATGAAGCTCTGTAAATAATGATAAAAAAACTATTTGTGCATTTAAAATATTTCTGCTCGTACTCTGGCTGCAATCAATTTGCTCATCACTGCTTTTCTTGGAAAGACTGCTACTTTTCTGCATTTTTCCGAAGGAAATCAGAAAAGAACTGAAAATCAAAAGCAATTTTGATAATTAGCTTGAAATTATTGTCTGTGGTTCCAGCATATTTTACTGTTGCAGAATTTAAAAAAAAATACTAAAAATCAGAAAACTAAATATAGCTAGATAAACAATGTTGTTCATCTCCACACCATACTTAGTAAAAAGACTGGTTTCAGAGTAGAGATTAGATGAGAGAGAAAGATTAATGCAGATCAACTTAATATTTTGGTAATACTTTTACGCAATGATGCTACTAGCAATATTTTTGACATATCCCTGCCTCCTGTCTAGCTCAGCTACGATCCACATTTTTGTTTTTACTTTTTCCATGCCATGGGCCAAATTAGATTGAACTATATCACATGCCAGTAGAATATAAAAGTAATCTATTCATTTATCAGGATTCCACTTTCTGAACCCGATTAGTTTTCATTGTTTAAGAAATTATTCTTCAGGGGTCTCATGTGAACTTTTTAGCATAACCTACTAGAGCTTCAGAAACTAAGTGACAAGTGCATTACAAGAGCTCTGAGTACTGGATAAGGTGATTTTGGCCCCTGCTGCAGGAGCTCTCACCCCCACATCTGCCTGACTCCTAGCAAGAAATTCATCCTGTCCCCCAAACCCCCATCATCGTGTCCCTATCCAGCCCCCCCAGTTCAGCACCCCTCAGTTCAGATCACCACGTCATCCGTTCAGCCCCCCATCAACCCACACCGCCCTCCCTACTGGCCCACTGAGGGAGGCAGGGAGAAACCTCTCTACCCTTTGTGTCTGAAATATTAACACCTCCTCTTCCTCCCCAACCCCCGAAACAAGGGTTAAGGACTAGTGAGTATGGAATTGGAGCAGAGGCCCAAGGTGAGATTGACAGACTATTGTTTTCTGGACTATTGGTTCACTTCAGCATGGGTGGCACTAGATGTGACCTGGCCAGCGGACCAAGTTGCAAGAGAAAGCAGGTCACCGCAGGGCTGGACCAGCTGCCAAAGAAAGGGAGGCTGCTATGCTACCACAAGCCACAAGGTGGCATGCTGCTGGTGAATCACACTCTCACAATGACTTGCCATCTTTTGTCATTGTCCACTGAAAGGTTTGAAGAGCTGAACAGAGGGAAAAAATGAAACTCCCTGATGAAAATACAAAGTAATATCCCCAACGTTTTGTCCAAACACCCACTCAGGCAATAGCAATCTGCCTCCCTAAATTCCCCTTCAGAGTCAGTTAGCTATGGTATTCTTCATCCCTTCCAATCTTAAACTGTTGTGTTATGTTGTCATGTGCTGTCAGTCAGCTCCAATGTCTCATCCTGGGCCTAGTAATGACTGACTTTCAATGGTGAGGAAAGTGATCAATATGCACATTGTATATAAGTGTTTCATGCACTGAGGTCTTTCAGGGTGGAGGCTGCCATGCAACTGCAACGTTGCTATGGGTTTCCTGAAATAACAATAGTGCTGAAAACTACTGTGGGCTAGATCCTTAGCAGGTGTAAATTGCCCTAGCTTCACTGGAGTCAATGGATGTTGCACCAATTGATATCAGCTGAAGATATGGCCCATTGTGACTATACATAATGCATTGCTCAAGGTTCAAATTCTGCTTTCAACTATACTCATGCAACCTCAATTGATTTTAAAATCCCACATTACCCTGTGTGGTCCAGCTAACCTCACCACAAGAATCTAATGACATTTGAGTAGACTTCACTGCAAACACACTTTTACCCTATTATCTGAATAACCAAACAGTATTCAGTAGATTATTTGGCTATTTAGGTGTAGTTCAGACAGTCATACCCCTTGGGAATGACCCTTCAGATTAATGGTAATTCAGGACATGACAGGCACCCAGAATTTGTCATTTCTACTTCAATTCTTCTTAGCCTTTCAGCAGTTTATTCAGTTTAAAATTGGCACCAACCAAATACCATCACCGTAGTTAACAGTAAGATGACTTTGTTACCTCAGGCTGCCAGTGGACAATATGCAGCATTTCAGGAGTGGGGTTTTTGTTTGTTTGTTCTGAAAGACAAACAGGCCAGAGAAGTCAGAATAGCAGCCGAGATGGCAGCATGCTCTTCTAACTTGAGTTTATTCGATGGATTGGAAAACCCACAGAGCTTGTCAGAATGGGACCAACAGTAATGGCTCTGGGCAACACTTTCTATTCCATTATGTTGGAGTCTCGGATCACTCAAAGAGATTTGTTCATGACTCAGAATTAATGGTTTATTTTCTTTTCTGGGCTCCCCCAATTGATGTCATATATTGTGTGTTTGTGTATAGTATGCAAACAAACAAAGCTCAGATATTGTTGCTAGTATTAGTAAGTTCCCTTTTCAATCTTACGGATGTCTTCTGACAGTTTCTCTTTATGCTGTTTTTAAGGCCAGATTAGCTTTGAGTGGACTTAACTATTAAATGGAGTCTCCCATGCAACCGTTGAGGTGTGTGTGTGAGCAGCTGTTGTACACTACACTACCCTCTCAGTCTGAAAACTGCCTCTCAAAGGCTGCAGGTAGCTGCTGTGCTAGAATCCAAAACCAATGAAGTCAGTGGAAAACCTCCCATTGACTTCAATGGGCTCGGGAACAGCTCCTAGATCAGGGGTCTCAAACATTTATATGGCAGCTAAGCTCCCCGTCCGCTGCTCCCCAGTGTTTGGGGCTGGGTCTCTCCCCCTGCCCCACCTGCTGCCCCCACGCGCCTCCCCCGAGTGTCCCCCGGCCCCCACTTGCTGCCCCGTCACCGCCTGGGAGCCTGCAGCTCATACAGACTCCCCTGGGCTGCCCTTCCCTCACCTAGTCCTGAGCAACTCCAATACCCCAAGCCTCTCCAATGCTCCAAACCCTTCATCCCCAGACCACAGCCTCACCCTGCACCCCCTCCTATCCCCAAACTCCATCCCAGAGTCTGCACCCCCACCCCTTGCCCCAGCCCAGAGTCTGCACCCCAGACCCCCTCCCCCACCCAAACTCCCTCCCAGAGCCTTAGGCAGGTGGGGATGGAGTTTGGGGGAGGGCAGGTTCTGGGCACCACCAAAATTTCAACAAACCTGCCACCCCTGGAAGAGGCAGAGCAGGAGTGGAGTGGTGGTGTAGCCCAGTGCAGTGGGGGGGGAGGCTTTACTGAGTGTATATATTTTATTAAAACCGCTTGGAAATGACTTCATTGAAAAAAAGACCACTCGTGGAAGAAAAGAAAGTTTTTCAAGACAAGTGGGAGAATTTATATGTTTTCACAGATGTAAAAGATAAAATTCAATGCCTTATTTGTCAGCAAATGATTGCTGTTCCCAAGGGGTGTAATGTGCATCGGCACTACGACATGATGCACAGTGAAAAATATGATGCATTCACTGGAAAAATCCGAGAGGAAAAAGTTCAGCAACTTAAAGGAACATTTGCCAAGCAAAGAAATTTCTTTTCGGGAATTAACAAGTCTAGCGAAGATTCAGTAAGAACAAGTTTTGTGATAAGCGAAATGATAGCTAAATCATCGTGACCTTTTACAGAAGGCTTAGTCATAAAAGAATCTCTTATGAAGGCCAGCAAAATTTTATGTCCTGATAGGAAGAAAGTTTTTGAAGGCATAAGCTTGTCTACCAATACAGTTGCCTGCAGGATAATGGATTTAGCTTAAAATGTGCAAAAACAATTGATTCAAATGGCAAAGGACTTTGAAGCATTTTCAATTGCTCTTGATGAGAGTACAGATGTATCAGATACCGCACAGTGTGCAGTGTTCATTAGAGGTGTGGACTGCAATTCGAATATAACTGAAGAATTGCTAGACTTAATGCTACTGAAGGGTACCACAATGGGACGTGACATATTTCAAGGACTGGAAGAGTGCATTGAAAAAGCTGCGCTGCCATGGAACAAACTCGTATCTTTGGCTACGGATGGTGTGCCATCAATGTGCTCTGAAAACGTTGGTGTGGTTGGATTATTGAAGGCCAAACTGAACAGCCTCAATATACACCTCTACCTCAATATAACACTGTCCTCGGGAGCCAAAAAATCTTACCGCGTTATAGGTGAAACTGCGTTATATTGAACTTGCTTTGATCCACTAGAGTGCACAGCCTCGCCCCCCACTCCCGAGAGCACTGCTTTACCGCGTTATATCCAAATTTGTGTTATATCGAATTGCATTACCTCGAGGTAGAGGTGTACCAGGAATTAGCTTCACCAGTATACATTGTATTTTGCACCAAGAAGCCCTGTGTAGTAAAAGTCTACAAATGAAGGAAGTTATGGATGTAGTTGTTAAAACTGTTAATTTTATATGTGCACGAGGGCTGAATCACAGACAGTTCACTTCTTTTCTAGCAAGTATGGACAGCAAATATGGGGAACTTCTGTATCACACTCAAGTTAGATGGCTGAGTCGTGGAAATGTTTTGAAGCATTTTTTTGCACTTAGAGAGGAGATTGATTCCTTCATGAAAATGAAAAACAAGGAGGTTCCACAGCTTGCTGATTCCACTTTTATCTGCAACCTTGCTTTTCGAACATGTAACTGATCACCTGAATGCACTGAACTTGAAACTTCAGGGTAGAAAACAGGTGATAACACAGATGTATGACAGTGTTAATTCATTTAAAGTCAAGCTTACTTTGTGGGGGAAACAGCTGACTGCTGGCAATTTGGTTCATTTCTCGACTCTGAATTCCTTAGGAAAAGTTGAACCCAAATCCTTGAAAGAATATGCAGAGATCATTCCTAACTTACACAAACAGTTTGATGCGCGGTTTAAAGATTTCAAGGCACTTGAACAACATTTTCAACTTTTTTCCACACCATTTGCTGTTGAAATTGACTATGTTCCAGATGAAATGCAGATGGAGTTAGTGGAGCTTCAGTGTGACACCATTTTGAAGCAGAAGTCTACAGATGTTGGAATTCCAGAATTCTACAGGTTTCTTGCACAAGAAAGATTTCCCATGTTATTCTCTGCTTCCGCAAGGATAATGGCAATGTTTGGAAGTACATATATATGTGAACAGTTTTTCTCTTCCACGAAGATTAACAAATCTGTGTTAAGGTCAAGGTTCACTGATGAACATCTGAAAGCAACATTGAGATTGGTTTCGTCTCAGGCTATCAGACCTAATATTGATGCTCTGGTTGATGCAAAACGCTGCCAGCTAAGTGGCCAAAAATGAAATGACTGTCAAAATTAGCACTGACTTTTCACATTACAGTTAAAGAAATTGTTGAAAAAGTTAATAAATTGACTTTTAATAGCGTACTATATTTTAATACTATACTACTATATTACTCTTCTTTTTTTTCTGCCTACCTCCAGACGCTTCCCACCTCCAAGCTGCCAAACAGCAGTTGGTGGCGCTTAGCACTTTCCAGGAGGGAGTAGGGAGGAGCGGGGAGCCGCGCGCTCAGGGGAGGAGGTGGAGAAGAGATGGGGCACAGGCGGGGCCTCATGGAAGGGGTGGAGTGGGGGTAGGGCCAGGGGCAGCGAGGAGCGGGTGTCAGTGATGCGGCCCTCAGGCCAATGCACTAGTCCTCATGTGGCCCTTGTGGTCATTTGAGTTTGAGACCCTTGTCGTAGATGACCCCAAAAGAAGCCTTACACTGGCTAACCCAGTGAGAGATCTTTTAAGCATGTCTCATCTGGAAATCACTCTGCATATTTTACAAATAGCACAATGTTTGATTGGGTAGGAGATGCAACTACAGTAAGAAGGCAGCCCAGTGCGGGAACAGCAGTATGTCTTGTTCATCACAGTTCCTCAACAATGCATGTCAGTATGTGGCATGTAATCAGTAATGTGTTAGTATAGTGCATGTTTAGTAGTAGTGCTATTGTATTATAACATGATCCCATGATGGTGCTTATGTGTCAATAATTCTAACCCTATAAGCATTTGGTTTTACCTGCTTGGGTTTGATCCTGAAAAGTACAGCTGTCTAAGCATTGTGTGTGTAAATGCCAGGTTAAAAAAAAGTGAAAAGCAGACCATGGAGTACAAGGGAACTCAATCCTATATTAATTAGTGCTTTAGAGAAGCCTAATGGAAGGAGTAATGCAGAAATGTGTAGCTAAGTGCCTCTTCAGCACGAGGACTGTGCTTAAGCCAATGTCATCTTAAAACCCCGTTCTCCACCCACACCCTTCTGTCTCACTTTGCACTTGGGAGGTGGTGGAATCTCCTTCCTTAGAGGTTTTTAAGATCAGTCTTGACAAAGCCCTAGCTGGGATGATTTAATTGGGGATTGGTCCTGCTTTGAGCAGGGGGTTGGACTAGATGACTTCCTGAGGTCCCTTCCAACCCTGATATTCTATGATTTCTCATATTGCAAATGTGGATTTCCAGTATGCTGTATGTGTTCCCTATGCTGTCAGGTTCAAGCAACTGATGCCAGAATGAGACTATCACAGTTTTAGGGTGACTGCACCTGTATTCCCCCGTCTGTGGTCCCTCCAGGGCACTCATTTAAGGTTTCTGGCTCTCAGCCATTACCTCTCTTCAGAGAGTGTGACACAAGTCTCTATCCTTCTGACTGGGGGGTTTAAGGCTGCACAGCTCACTGGTTTACACTGTGATATCCCCAGCAAGTCAGTCTGCCTAAAGACTAGCTCCTGCACTTATCTTTCTCTCTGAGGGTATGTCTACATGACGAAATTAGGTCGAATTTATAGAAGTCGATTTTTTAGAAATCAATTTTATACAGTCGATTGTGTGTGTCCCCACTTAAGACCATTAAGACCAAAAACATTGTCGCGGGTGGTTCTGGGTACATATCATCAGGCCCCACCTCCCCCCCGTGAAAGCAACGGCAGACAATCGTTTTGAGCCTTTTTTCCTGGGTTACCCGTGCAGATGCCATACCACGGCAAGCATGGAGCCCGCTCAGCTCACCGTCACCGTACGTCTCCTGGGTGCTGGCAGACGTGGTACTGCATTGCTACACAGCAGCAGCTCATTGCCTTTTGGCAGCAGATGGTGCCTAGACATAAATGGGAGTGACTTCAAGTCATCCTCTTTTTAAGTTTCATCTCATGGAGATTCAGTACTGCCTGCCGTCGTACTGCACCGTCTTCTGGAGAGCAGCCAGGAGACGACGGTGGCTAGCAGTCGTACTGCCCTGTCTGCTGCCAGGCTATATTCTTAAGGTAAAAAGCATTACAGAGTGAACATATAGGAACTTTCATTGGTAAACTCTAAGCATGCATATGAAAACAGAGGTTACCCATCAGTCTTATGGGGCCCTGGTAGGCCAAAGTCTTTCCACCTATCCTGTAAGGAGTTGGGGCACTTGGCCAGGTGATCCAGTCCATTTGCTGGATCAGAAAGAAGGCCCTGAGTCAGTTTAAATGCAACCTTTTTATGCAAAAAGGCCTTTCTTTATCGGTTGGTCTTTGGAAAATTCAGTTTGAATTATTATATTCAAACCCCTTCAAGTGTGGTACCTCCCTGAAACTGTTTACAACCTGATGATTCGCCTAGATGATCCTACCCCATTGTTCTTCATTCCCAAAGGAGCTGTGGAAACACTCCCCCATGGAATACAATATAATCATATATACAATCCTTGGCCCACAGTGATACATGCAATATGTTCCCCCAAAGATACTGCATGTGGCTACAATATCTGTCAGAGAGATAGTGGTTGTGGCTCATGTTATATTCTCCCTATGATGTTTTTGTGCATCAACTAATATTTCTAGTGTACTGAGTAATCCGATTCTTCCTGTAGTACCTAAATATCTCCTGCATTTTCACTTGGTATTCCTGCCTAAATTCTTCTGCAGTGTTTAATAGTTCTGTTGAACAGTTGACATATTTCACCCCAGAGGTAGCTGGAATTCAGTGGCAGATGAAGCATATACAGTAGTCTATATATCTGCTTGTGACAGCAATAAAATGATCCTGGTGTTCCTGCAAAAGAAAAAGTTCTAAATCAGTATGAAATATTATACTGCATTACTTATGAAATTTTTTAAATAACCACTTCAGAAAACAGTGCCTGGGCGCAGGAGGATGTTTTTGCTACTCACTGCTGTAATTGCTCCTGATCAAAAGACACTGTGATATATGTAGTGTCCTTTTAACTCAAACTGCTTGCTTCAGAAAAGCACTACCAATAACACACACCATAGTGGATATCAGAATGGTGTCAGAAGTTAATAAAAACAATCTCCTTTTGATTGAGACTAATGTTTTCAAACACTTTAGCCTGTCCTTCAATTCCTATCAGCTACTCTGCAGACAGGAATTAATTTTCTGTTTCCCTGGTCTTTAATAATGAATGCAAAACTAATTTAAACACTGGCTGATTGGATAATGTGGTAAGCGATTCACGCTAGAATACCTCTAACTTAATGGTATTACTTAGCTTTGAAGAAGATAATGCTACAGTTAAGTTCCTGTCAGCATTTCCCTAATCATGATAATAGCAATATTACCATACAATTTTCTATAATAATAGACACCCTTTACCCCCTATTTGGCAGGCATTTAACCCTGTGATAAAAATCCCCTCTGAGCTGAAACCTTTGGCAGCACTCAGAAAATAAAAGCAGTGCTGGGTTGACCTCAAAGTTCATTCAGACTGGAACAACCCTTTGAAATATCAGGTCTGAACTACCTGTCTTTAGTCAGAAAATTAGTGTCAGCAACCTCATGATAACAGGAGATAGGTCCCAGCTGGAAATCCCATAAGGCCACGTCTACACTACAGAGTTAAGTCGACCTTAGGTACGTCAACGATTATAAACTGCTGTAATTACACTGCTTTTGCATGTTCACACAACGCTCCTTGTTTCGGCAGAGCACATCCAGTGTTGATGCTCTAGCACCAACAGAGAGAGCAGTGCACCATGGGTACCTATCCGATTGTGCAAATCACCACCTTCTCCCGCTAGGAGTATTGGGAATGGATGGCAGTGCATCATGGGGGCAGGATTACTCATCTTTGATGTAGCTTTCTTTGTCCCATAATTCCAAAAGCTTCCGACTGTGTTTCATGCTGTTTTTCAGCTGCCCCTGTAAACTTTGCGCCCACCATCTCTATCTGAAAGCATGGATCCTGCACTTCTCCAGTCTTGTAATGAGTGTTATGAACACAATGTGGCTTATCCTGCAGTATTTCATGACCTGTGAATCTGAACAGGAATCTGTGGTGTCTGCCCTGCTGCGTGCCTTGGAAAGAAACAATTAAAGATTCATGTTGGCATGCATAGAGCAGCTGCACTTACTTACTATTGAACTGGAGACACAACCATCAAGTGGTGGCATCAAATTGTGATGCAGGTGTGGGATGACAAGCAGTGGCTACAGAACTTTCATATGTGCAAAGCCACCTTCCTTGAACTCTGTGTGGAGCTCACACCTGCCCTGTGGCACAAGGACACCAAAATGAGAGCTGCCCTAGTGGTGGAAAAGAGTGTAGCAATCGCTGGCAACTCCAGACTGCTACTAGTCAATCCTGGATCAGTTTGGAGTTTGGAAGTGCACCGCGGGGGTTGCATTCATGCAAGTGTTCAGGCCCATTAATTGCCTCCTGCTCTGGGAAATGTGCAGGAAACAGTGGGTGGCTTTGCTGCAATGGGATTTCCTAACTGCGGCGGGGCAATAGATGACATGCATATCCCAGTTTTGGCCCCAGACTATCTAGCCACAGAGTACATCAACAGAAAAGGCTACTTCTCTATGGTATTGCAAGTGCTGGTGGATCACCGGGGTCGTATCACTGACATCAAGGCAGGGTGGTCAGGAAAAATGCATGACGCATGCATCTTCAGGAACATTGGCCTGTATAGAAAGCTGCATGCAGGGACTTTCTTTCCAGACCAGAGGATTCCAGTAGGGGATGTGGAAATGCCCATAGTGATCCTGGGACACCCAGCCTACCCCTTATTCCCATGGCTTGTGAACCCATACACAAACCTTGACAGCAGCAAGGAGCGCTTCAACAACAGGCTCAGCAGGTGCAGAATGACCGCAGAATGTGTGTTTGACAGTAAAGGGCTGCTGTTGCTGCCTTTTTGGCAGGTTAGACCTCAATGAGGAAAATATTCCCATGGCCATAGCAGCCTGCTGTGCTCTGCATAACGTTTGTGAAGCCAAGGGGGAAAAGTTTTCCCAGGGATGGAGCACTTAGATGGATCACCTGGTTGCTGATTTTGAGCAGCCAGACCCCAGGGCTATTAGAGGGTTTCAACAAGGGGCTATTTGAATCAGGGAGGCTTTGAAGCTGTATTTTGACAATAAGCCCCAGTAATGTGTCTTTCTATAATGAATTGAGCCAGGTATTGTTTACTTGCCACATTGAATGACCCCTGTAATGATTCCTGCCTGAGTGTTAAGTGTAGTCTCCAAATGGGTTGCCACTGTGCATGAATTTCTGTTGCAACTGCCCTGTGTAGGTCACAAAATAAAAAAAAATCACTGTTTTGTAAGACTGAATTTTTATTAAACATATAAATATATAGATTAACATTTCTTAACAGGGACATGACAGTGCGCAGCACTCTCTGAAGAGAGGATCTCACAACTGTAAGTCCAGCTGTCATTATGGAAAATGTCCCTGGGGTGCAGTGCAAGGGGTACTGCAATGGGCCAGGAACATGGGAGGAGTGCATGTGGGGAGTTTTGGGAGGGCAAGGAAGGCAGTTTTGTATGGGCTGCAGGAGGAGTCAAGAACACGTGTTCCACCTGCAGCGCAATCAGGGACCTCAACATCTGTTTGGTCCTCCATGTACTTTATCATCTGCTCCTGACACTCTATTATCTGCTCCTGGCCCTGCCTCCTCTCCTGGCTATCCATTTCTAGTTTTTGGTTTATGGTCTCTTTCCACACTCTGTGCTCCCTGATCTGACAATTGCAGCACTTCATGAAACATGTCCTCCTTACTCCTCCTGTTTCTTCTCCTTATCTGATGGAGACGCTCCACTGGTGAGTCGGAGCTGGCCCTCAAGGGCACATGTGAAGAAGAAAAAGAAACAATACACAAAGGCAGTATTGTGGGTGCACTCAGACTTGAATCATAGAAGTTACCCACAGCTCCTTCACACTTTCCCTTGGCTAGCACGCAACACAGCTAGAGCACTAAACATTGTGAGTTGGGATGGGGAGATGCAAGATGGGACAAAAGCATGGGTGGTTTCAGAAGGGGATCAGTACAAGTACCTAGGGACACTATTCTGAATACTGGCACCATTTCCCACAGGACTGGGTGATGAAAGTTCAAACCACAATATTGAGGGTAACTGAAGGTGCAAGTGTGCAACTCCTGCACGCATGTGGCTTCAGACCAGGTCCACATACTACTCACCTGTGTGCTACTTTGGTTCCTCCAGAAGTAATTGCCAATTGACACAGTAAAGTTTCCTACAACAGGGGAAGAAACAAAGCAGCTCTGCTAAGGAACATTTGGCAGAGGATTGCAGAGTATTTGCAGGAAAGTTTCCTAGACATCTCTATGGAGGATTCCCGGGAGTCCTCGGTGTTCATTAATAAACTTTTCTGCAGGGCTCCCACTGCATAACTGCACGGAGGAATGCAAAGCAGATGCAAACAGTACCTCATGTTGTTAATTTCAATCCCTTCTCCCACATGTACCATGTAACAAAATAAAGGACACCTCTACCTCATGTAACCGTCCACTATCAAAGCAAAATGAGTACTTACCAGAGCCCCCGTCTCCTGATTCACGCACACCAGAGTCAGACTTCTTGGAACTGGCTAGACCCCTCTGGAGTAAAAAAGAGGTCTTGGCTTGCCACACCACCTGATGAGCGTGTTGCCTGTTCCACAACCTCCTACAACTCAGCCTCCTCATCCACCACTTTCATGCCCCTTTTCATCCATGTCACAAGCAATCTGCTCGTACGTGTCATAGTTCCTATGGCTGGATTGGAGCTGTGACTGCACAGCCTCCTCGCCCCACAAGACCCAACAGATCCAGAAACTCCAGTGTACTCCAGGCGGGAGCGTGTTTGCAACAGAAAGCCAGCATGGTCAGCTGGGAAAATGCGATGTGAGCTGTCCATGCCCAGCAAACAGGAAGTGGAATTTCAAAAATTCCTGGGGCTGTAAAGGGGGAGGGGTGCATGCCCGTGTACCTGGCTGCAGGGCAGCGGAGTAGAGCGATCCTGAAGTGGGACACCTCCTGGAGGCCAGTTAGGGCAACATAAACGAGCACAGTGTCTACAGTGACACTGCTTTGTCACAAAAAGCTCTATGCCACTCATCAAGGTGGTTTTATTATGTTGGTGTAGCAGGAGAGTTAAATCGGTGGGAGGAGCATTTTTGTGTGTACACCTCCACTGTGCTGTTGATGAAGGTTGACTTTTGTTGACAAAACTATGTAGTGTAGACAAGACCTAAGAATAGTCTTTGTCATGTCTTGTCTTGGGACTGCCACTTCTAATCCTAGCTAGGTACTAGATGGGAAGAAATAAAAATATATTTGAACCTTTTGGACCTTTAAATAGATTTATTATGAAATCAGGAAATGAAATCAGCGTGAGATACTGACATTTTCCCAGGTGGTTTGGCCACCTCTATTCTAAAAACTGTCAGAATCCCAGCCATAATCGCTGCCCAGTTAAGACATGGTTGGGGGGGGGCATTGTTTAATTGGTTGGGTTTTAGTTTAATATTCTTTGGTTTTTTAGAAGGTTTGAACTGAGCATTGTTTCACCAATCAAGTGTAAGGACAAGATCTGTAGGACTGCACATTGCTCCTGAAAAGACTGTCTTGGAAACTCAAGTAGCAATACGAGTCTGCTTTTGAAAAATCCTCTTGCATATTAATGATTCATTTATTATGCTAGTTTTGAATCTTTACAAGCATTTTATGAATCAAGTTGGGGTGGAGGCGGGGGAATGGAGAATTTGTAATTAATAAGCTCTTGCACTAAATCCTTTCCAAAATCACTAAGGCAAAGCTTTTAATATGTAAACATTCCATGTCCGATGTACAGCATAGACTGCTGGCTCTTATCTTTTACTGCTTTCTTAACCCAGTGACTGCTGCCCTGTGTAGTAGATATGTCCCACTAGAATGCACTACTTCTGCTGCCAAATGTACCAGCTATGCTCTGATCTTCTGTTACTTCAATAGAACAAAGGCAGCACAATAAGAGGAACAAAAGTGAGGAAAGAAGCAAGAGGCTCAAAGGGGAATATGTTTGATTTAAATGTGTCCATTGACACTTGCATTGCACATTATCCAAAGGGAAATAATCAACGTATGCTTAAAACTTGCCACCCCAGAGTCTGTTCCTACTCCCATTTAAGCCAATACAAAGTCTCCTCTTGACTCTAATAGAAAGAGAGTCAGGACATGTGTGGCCATAGCCTTTTGTCCAAAGAGCAAATAGCTAAAGGTGTAAAAACAAACACGTTTTTTATTAAGTATATCAGAAGCTGGAAAAGAATTGGCGGATCAGCAGGGGTAAAGGGAGCAATTAGGGAAGATAAGGTTTTTGCTGAGAAGATAAATGACTTCTTTGTATTCATCCAGCAAGGATGTTGAGGAAATTCCTGTCTCAGACCTGCTGTTTTCTGCTTACAAAGGTGAAGTGCTCTCAGACAGATTTAAATTAATAATTTAAAAAGCAATAAGTCACCAGGCCCACATCATACACATTCATAAGTTCTGCAGGAACTGCTGGTGATAAAAAAATATGCAATTGCTCATTAAATTGACTACAGTTCCCTAGGGCTGGAGAGTAGCAAATATTGTACCAATATTTAAAAAAGGCTGGAGGGGAATTATGGGAAATTACAGAGTAATAAGCCTTATACCTGTACCTGGAAAATGAGCTGAAACAGTAGTTAAAAACAGACTAATAAAACAGTTGGAATATCATCATAGGATCTATCCAGTGCACATTCTGCAACAGACAATCATGTCTTACCAAACCCTTAGAATTCTTCAAACAGGTTAATAAAGTGACAGATGATGGAGAACCAGTAGACATAATTTATTCAAACTTCCAAAAGGTATCTGCCAAAGTTCTGCACAGGAGGCGTCTACAGAAATTAAGTAGTTATGGAGGCTACAAGTACAATGTTTTCAGGGATCAGGTATTGGCATGAAAACAAAGCATCAACTCAGTAGTTTAAGCATTGACTTGCTAAACCCAGGGCTGTGAGTTCAATCCTTGAGGGGGCCATTTAGGGGTCTGGGGAGTGGGCCTGCTTTGAGGTCCTTTCTAACCCTGATATTAAATTATGAATTTTCACCATATCTAAAGTTTAGCAGCCGCATGTGTCAAGGGGCCTAGTCCAGTGTTTAGTAAATGTATTAAAAAACTGGAAGGTAGTGAAGTAGCAAAATTTGCAGATGACTAAAGTAAATACCTATGTCAGGATTAGAGAGCATGATGGAGAACTTCAGAGACCTAAAGAAGCTAGAAGAATGGGCAAAACAATGACCAATGAAATTCAAAGTCATGCACACTGCAGGAAAAAATTCAAACAGCTTCCCACACCTTATTAGGTTCCAAATTAACTGTATCAACTCAGAGAAGGGACTTGGGTGTTACTGTAGACAGCTCAGTGAAGACCTCTACTGCAGCTGCAGTAAAAAAAGTAAAATAGAATCCAAAGCAGAAAAATACAAAGGAATAGAATGGTTAATATGCAGAATAGTCCATTGCCTTTATGTAATCAATAGTGTAGCCTCCTCTCGATTCACATACCTAGCGGCGGTCCGGATCTTCAGTGGCACTTCGGTGGTGGGTCCTTCACTCGCTCGGGGTCTTCTGCGGCACTGAAGGACCTGCCGCCGAAATGCCGCCGAAGACCTGGAGCGAGTGAAGGACCTGCCGCCGTAGTGCCGCCAAAGACCCGGACCGCGGTCAGGTGAGTAAAAATTAAAAAGTTAGGTGCTCTTCTTTAGGGTGCAGGGCCCTCTTAGGCGTGGGGCCTGATTCAGGGGAATCGGCTTAAAGCCGGCCCTGGCTATAATACTGGTATAAGGTGCTTTATACTGGTATAGTTCATTTTGTTTCACCCAACCAGAATCATCTATGCTAGCATAAGCAGTTTAATTCTGGTATAATTGTGTCTACACTCAGGGAGGTTTGCGGTTTTCACCATGCCAGCATAATTAAAGCAGCAGAGCTTTTAAGTGCAGACAAGGCATTGATGAAACTAGAGATAGAAATGACTTCTGAATCCTCCCTTTCTGGGGATCCATATGGGCCTCATCATTCATGAATGTATTTTCACAGCACGTCTGAGGTGAGGAAGTGTTATCATGCCCATTTGACAGAGCAGGCATGGCTCAGAAAGACTAAATAATTTGGCCAGGATGACAGGAAATATGTCTTAGAGCTAGGAGTTAAACTCTGATTAGACATGCCAAACCTATGAAAAAAACACAGAAATTGGGCTTATTTTTTACTTAATTGGCTTGTGACTTGCTTGTTGGCTAGTTTTTGGCTTGTAGCTTGTGCCTTGTTGTAGCTTGTTGCTTCTTTTTTTTATTGGCTCACGGCAAGCAGGGGCAAGGGGGGAGAGAGTCAGGAGTGCACAGCGGGCCCACCACAGTCCCAGACTGCACACTGGAGGGATCTAGTCACATAGAGTGTTGAGGTTCTTAGAGACTGGCTTGATCTGGCCTTGTTTTGAAATGGGATTAGCTTGATTTTTGGCTTATTGTGAAAGTCAGGGTGCTTATTTACTGCGTGAAAGTTGGCAACTGTGACTCTGATCTTCTCAGGCCTAGACCAGTGCTTTAGCCACAAGTCTTTTCTTCCTCTCCTAATGATGTTTCTCCCAGCATGAAGCTGAAGCACATTGGTCGGTGAGAGACCTTGTGGGAAAGTTCATGCAGTGTGGTTGTAGCTGTGTCAGTCCTAGAATATTAGACAGACAAGGTGGGTGAGGAAGTATCTTTTATTGGACCAACTTCTGTTGGTGAGAGAGACAAGCTTTTGAACTACATAGAGCTCTTCTTAAGGCCTGGAAAGGTATACCTGTTTTGGACATTAACAGAGCACTCAGTGTGCCAGGCTGCCACCTTTTAGGAGTGCATAAAATATTGTAGAAATGTCTTGAAAAATGTTCAAGAAATCCATGTGGTTTTCATAACTGCTAATGACATTTATTCCTGCTCTGGTGACACAGGTCTTTGCACATGACTAGGAGAAATTAGCTAAAGATGTTTCACAGCAGCTTGTGAACTTATTTAAACTGACAAAGTTCTTGAAGTAGCTCTCTGAGTCTGGAAAAGTGGAGATATTCACTAAGAAAGCAATCACTGTTAATTGTAAGTACTTGAGTGGCTTGTGACTTGGTTTTGTTCAAAGTCTGATTTTCTTAAATCAAATGCACATCATAGTTAAGGGAGCAGAAGTGCCTCAATTCTAACCCCCTGGAGGGGTTTGGTCTAAATGTTTCCTGGCTTGGTCTTTTCTCAATGGTGATTTTCTTTTAAAGGTTGAGCAAAAATGTATTTAAAAATGGAATGGACATATCTGATTTTCCCCTCTGCCACACACTTTGTATGCAGCTCATCTTCTCAAGCAGTAAAACTGGATTTTCAAAAGGAGTCTAAGGGAGTTGGATGCCCAACTTCTATTGGATTTCACTGAGCTTTGGGTGCCTAAGTCTCTTAGGCCTCTTAAAAACCTAGCGACATTATGACATAGCGCAATGGGTTGCAACGCCACTCACTCAAATTTGTTATGATGGAAGGGCTGCCGGAGCAAACCTGAGAGGTGCCATGATGAGTTAAAGTGAGAGTGGGTCACTTGTGCGCATCATGTGGAAATTTTCCACTCCTGTATGAACACACACACTCACACACCACATGTTGTATATCTTTATATTTCAGTGTGTGTATGCATGGATGTGCACGTGAGGGTGGATAGTGAAATGTGCAGAGCAGCTTTGGATCTTTCTGCATTTTTTAATGTTTAGTCAGTCACATGCACTTTCAATCCATTATCATGCACAATATCTTTCCAACTGAGTAGGATTCACTTTAATACAATAAAAGTGATTTGTCATCAAAATAGTTTTATAGACTAGCTAGGCAAATGGAGTGATGTGATTAGCAGGTTATCACCCTTTCAATTGAAAGTCAAAGCTCAGCTGTCACAACAAAGAGAACTGTAAAACATACACAGGAAGATTTAAAATATGGCAACCCACTATTTTATCAGAAGGCAGACAGGGCTAATGGCTCATGCTAAGTAGTTGTGTAACTCCTCTGTCAGATATTTTGTGTAGTAATAAGGGTGAGACAATGACATTCTTCTGTGATGCTCTAGGGATACTAATTAATGCAAAAAGGGTTTTCAAAGTACTAGTAAATAAGTATCATAATATTCCTTCCTAAAATATGTCAGCAAAGGTAGATAGGTAGATAGGCAGAGATCACCTTTAATAAACAAGGCTAAACAGAATGTTACGAAGGATTAGGAAAGGGATAGAAAATAAGAGAGAAAATATTAAATGCCATTATATAAGTCCATGGTAGGCCCATACTGGAAAAAGTCCTGAGAAAGGCAGCAAAGATGACCAAGGGTATGAAACGGCTTCTGTACAAGGAGAGACAAAAAAGGATTAGGGTTGTTCAGTTTAGAAAAGAGACAACTATGGGAGGTTATGATAGAGGTCTATAAAATCGTGAATGGTTTGAAAAAAATGTGAATAGAGATATGGTGGTGACTCTTTCCCACAATACAAAAATCATGGGTCACCCAATTAAATTAATAGGCAGTAGGTTTAATAGAAACAAGAGAAAGTACTTTTTCACATAACTAATGGAACTCATGGTTATAGGATGTTTTCAAGGCCAAAAGTATAATTGGGTTTAAAAAAAGAACTAGATAAATTCATGGAGGATAGGTCTATCAATGGCTATTAGCCAAGATGGTCAGGAATGCTCACCCTAAAACTCAGACAGTCAGAAGCCAGGAGGGGAAGACAGGGTGGATTACTCCTACTTGCCTGTTCTGAAGCTCTGGTACTGGTCACTGTCAGAGACAGGATACTGGGTTAGATGGACCGTGGGTCTGACCCAGTATAGCAGTTCTGATATTCTTATGTGATGTACTTTTACACCTAAAATAGCTGCAACTGCTACATATATCTTTGACTTTGTTAAAAAATCATTTTCCATATTCCCATTTGCTATGTATTGAATCTAACAAGAGTCAAACATTTCATATTTAAATCCTATGATTCATCTCTATATTTTCATGCTGGGTGTCTTGGTGAGGTTAAAAAACAAACATTTTCTCCTGCATGCCTCTTTCTTTGATTCTCATCTCAGTGACCCTGCTTTGTTATAGAACATAAAAGAAGCCATGATGTAAATTAAATCCATATCTGACTCCACAGTCAAGACAATTATCATAGTTATTTAGATTTAAATTACAATAAAAGTGTCTATACAAAGATCTCTAGAAAGTAAAAAGCCTACCTGGTTACTGCTGTAACATGACCATTTGATAGCACCTGGTAATGTAATAGCATCTCTGCTGTGTGTACTCTGGAGTACTTTTAATAGGCAGCAGGTTTAAAACAAACAAAACAAAGTATTTCTTCACACAACACCCAGTCAACCTGTGGAACTCCTTGCCAGAGGATATTGTGAAGGCCAAAATTATAACAAGGTTCAAAAAAGAACTAGATAAATTCATGGAGGATAGGTCCATCACAGCCATGATGGGCAGAGATGGTGTCTCTAGTCTTTGTTTGCCAGAAGCTGGGAAAGAGTGACAGGGGATAGATCACTTGATGATTACCTGTTCTGTTCATTCCCGCTAAAGAACCTGGCATTGGCCACAGTTGGTAGACAGGATACTGGGCTACATGAACCTTTGATCTGACCCAGATGGTCATTCTTATGTTCTTATGAGACAAAGAATGGATGGATACAAGTTCTTGGCAGACAAAACAACTGAGGTTGCCCCCAACCCACCACCTTCACCTCAGTTGTGTGCAGGGGCGGCTCTACGTTTTTGGCCGCCCCAAGCAGTCATGCCCAGGAGGCGCCCTGGAGCCGCGGGAGCAGCGGACCTCCCGCGGGCATGACTGCGGACAGTTCGCTGGTCCCGCGGCTCGGCTGGACCTCCCGCATGCATGCCTGCGGCAGCTCCAACAGAGCCGCCGGACCTGCGAACCGTCCGCAGTCATGCCTGCGGGAGGTCCACTGGAGCCGCGGGACGAGCGCCCCCTCCGCAGTCATGCCTGCGGCAGGTCCGCCGGCCCAGCTTGCCGCCCCCCCGGGAAAGGGCCGCCCCACGCGCGTGCTTGCCGCGCTGGGGTCTAGAGCCGGCCCTGGTTGTGTGTGGGATGAGCGTTAGCCAGCTCACTCTCATCTATACCTAAGTTTCATTGGCTGAGGCCTGAACTGCATCATCCAAGCTAGATGAGGTTGGGTGTTGTCAGAGTACTGAAAACACTGAACCTCATGCCACCTTAAAAGTCCTGATGCTGGTCCCATTTACATATTAAAATAGAGGGCACCCTGCAGCACCCAATGCTTTCCCACTTCTTGTTTGGTGAGACAATAATTTGAAACATCAACATATTCACAAGCTTATCACTATCAGTTATCAAGAACCAGAATGAAGTTGTGATCCAGAATTTCTCTACAGTAACTGTGCTTGTGAATTCATTATCTCATTTTCTGTATTATTAACTAGTTCTCCATTTTTCCCCACTTTCCTGTAAGCTATCTGATAAAACTGAAAGAGTGTCGATAACATTCTCCATAGTGTGGAAGCCTGAAAGAACAGCATATTATAACTTAATTGTTGTGTTTGCTGGGCAACCAGCTCTGCTGACAGTGCTGATAATGGAATTTGCATACAAGTATTATACCAAATAATCTGAGTGTTATTTTTCTTTGTAACCCAAAATGGAGCTATTGATCAGTATTATCTGGGTGAAATCAAGGTTCCTGAAAGCAAGGCTATAACCTCACTGGGTAGACGTAGGTACAATAGCATTTGCATTGATTAACTGATCTCTAATACATAATAGTCAAATAACATCCAGCATTTTCCAGCATTGTTACTTTGATAGGATGCAGTATTTCCAAACAGGCTCTCCATGGCCTGCATGCATGGCACCAAAACTTTTGTGCCCAAATTTGACATAGCCAGCCAGCCAGCCACTGCTCACTGAAATCATTAAAGCCTCCTTCAGAGAACATCTCTGCACATCTCTGAAGGACAAATTTTGCTTACTAAGCCACCTCCAGCCTCCCATTCCTATGCTAGACCATAATAAAAATGGTAATGACTTTAGCTGCATCTTACTTCTGCCAATATTCCAGACCACTGACAATTAGGATCCAGGCCTGGCCATGACACAGAGACAGCTTTGGTAGCTCTGATGAATGACTTTGGTATGACTTTGGACCCAGGCCACTCCTCAATGCTCATCCTACTCATGCTCTCCAGAGCTTTCAACACAAGGTGTGACCTGTGTTGGAGGTCTAGCCCTAACCTGACGTCAATCATTCCTCCCCATCAAATCTCAGGAAGTAGTGAGAGGCAGCTGCTCTTCACTCTCAGAAGCTCTCACATGTTCCTTAAGGGCCTATCTCATCCCATTCTCCTTTTAAATATATATGAAATCTCTAGGAGAAATTGCTAGATGACAATGACTGTACTACCACCAGTGATAGCCAAATTGTATGTCCATTCCTAGTAGACAGAGGCCTAGACAGTGTGAGCCACATGATAGTCACCTTAAGAATGTAACTCCCTCTCTGTGGAGCTCTCAGTCAAGGCCAGTCAAATCTTAAGCATGTATAACACAGAACATAAAACCCCTGAGTGAGACAAAAGGCTGAGGACATCACTCCTGTGGCCGGGATCTTTAGTACCTCTCCCAGGACACCCCTGGGTCCAATACAAGGTCTTGGTACAAATCTTGAGAACTCTTAGTGGGTTGAGCCAATCCATTGGTACCCTTCCCGGACCACAGCAGCCATCAGGAATATGGAAACGCTCCTGGTGAATTTTTCCAGAGCAGGAGTCAAGTGATACCTGACACTAGGTTCTGTGAAACATAATACCCAAGGACATCGGAACAGAATAGTCTTCACAGAAGGATGCAAACTATTATTTAGCAGGAGTATGTCCCTGATATCAGACAATAAGGAGAACATACAGGAGGAGGGAGGGATAGAAGGAAATGGGGAAGACAGAGGGAGAAGGAAGTAGAAAGGAAAAACATCAAGAGCATGCAGGTGACTAAACCCTAGGAGAACAAGGGCAGAGCCTAATTTGCATGTGCTTCTTGTGTTCTCTGTAACGTACTCAGGTACTATGGGGAGTGTTGCTCAATAAATACCCTAGAACGATAGATTCCACTAGAATTTAAAACATGTTTGCATCCTCCCCTCGCTATTTAAGAGATCACATAGAATACAAACATAATGCCAGGACCCTTTCAACATAAAGTCGCTAAGGGCTAGGTATTTAGTGCTCAGCACCCACAATTGGGGCCAGATTTTCAAAAGAGCATGGGGAAGATCAACCTTCCTGAACCTGCTGCAGGTGCTAATCATGTTTCTGTTAAGTGTAATCATTTGTGGCACCGGCAGCATGAGGCCCTGATGTTGGAGCTGGTAAAGGAGTCCCCAGTGCACCTTAGAACTTGTTCAGCATCGGAAGGGAAAAAGAAAGCGCCTTCACTCTTTAAACATTGAGCAGTTGGTTTAAATATTGAACAGTGAAGCAGTTCTTCTGGTTATCAAAACAGTATTAAAGCAGGTTGAAACATGATTTATGCTGTCGGTGGAGCCGTTGTCACTTGTCTCTAGGACACTACCACAGTGAGGAATAACAATGCTTTGCACTTATGTAGACACTTACATCAGAGGACCAAAAAGCATTCTTAAAACCATCAATTAATAAGCAGGGTGGTTAAATCAGTGAAGATTTCTTGTTGTTTGTGTGCAAAATATAGCTTCTCATGACATTTTGAGTGGCCAAACAATGAGCCATAAGAAAAGATCAGAGAGACTGAGGACTTGACTTATGAGGAAAGATTTAGAAAGACAGATGTGTCATTTAGCGAAGAGGTGGTGAGACATTAATCCAACCTACAAATAGTTGCAGAATGCAAACTCAAAGGGTATAGAAGGATTATTTAGTATAGTAACAGCAGCATAGTACAGGTATGGAAATAGAGCTAGGAGAAATGGGATGACGTAAACAAACAGAACATCAGGAAAAACTTCCTGACAGTGAGATATATCAGGCTGTATAAACGTGTCCCGAGGGAAGTGGTGGAAGCTCCATGACATTAGACTTTTGATCATCATTTATGACCCTAAATGAGAGCAGGGTCACACTGTGCCCAGACACACAGTGGGAGACAGTCCCCGCCCTGAAGAACTTACAACCTAAATGGGCAAGACAGACAAAAAGTGGAAGACTTTCCTACGGTTACACCCAGGTCAGTGTCAAAGCTGGCAATAGAACCCTGGCTTTCTGCTTCCCAGTCAACCCACTGGACCACACTGTTAAAGACTTAGAATGTTGCTTTAAGGTTACAAGTCCTGCATGTCAGGCAGACGGCCTCAATAACCTAATAAGGTTTTCCCAGCTGTCCCTTCTACTATGATCCCCACTTTTCACACAAGTTAAGGAGTTGCAATGATCTCCCTTAGATTTCTTTCAAAGACTTTATGATGCTGAGAAATCTTCATGAAGCCTTAAATGGTCCTTTCTTCCCTGCATGGTGACTGAGAAGAGCTTTAACTGGTAGGGATACCATAGTGAGGAATCAGAACTGGCAGTAGATTAGAACATTAAATATGCTGACACTGGGCTGCCAGATGTGCATTATTTATGCAGACAAATGTATTTTATCACACACCAGTTTCCATGGACCACTTCTAATTTTACTTTGAAAACAAAAGACTGGATCACAGCCTTAAAATACTGAACAAACCCCACCACCAGCATTCTCAGCTGGTGCGAGTGGTTACATGATGTAATACATAGTGTTAATATTTTAGATCAGGGTGAAACCACATTAAAAATGGAGTTGGAGGGAAGGAGGAACAAAATAACATTCTGGGGAGGGCTACAGAGCCCCACTATAGTGAAATAACAGATGCAATTTTCTGTACGTAAAATATTGTATAATTTTAGTAAAACTTACTTACTAGAAGTGAGGTTTAGGTTGTTATCCAGCACAGCACATCAGTTTACCTACATATAAGTGAGCTGTTCCCTTCACGTTAAGTGCGTTGCTGGATCAGGGTCTTAAGTTTCCTTCCCTTCACACCACTCACTTTTCTTCCATTGTGTATATTTATTTTCTTCCTTTCCATTTTTTCCCATCCCTTCCTTCTGGCTTCAATTGCTTGCCTTTGTAAGTTCTTCTTCAGTTACCAGAAAAGGAAAATCGATATAACTGAGAGCCAAATGAAGTGTCCCAACTAAACAGTTCACAGGAATGAATGTTTCATCACCGGTAAATGTTTAAACTACAAAAACCTCTGTGGCACACAATCACCTCCCTTGTTCAAGGATCACTAAAGACACCCAGGAAATACATCAGCCTGGGAATTACTCCCTAGGAACTCAGATAAATCAGGATTTCCCCACCCCCCATAGAATGTTCTTCAGAACAAAACCCCCAAAATTTCCTCCTCCCCCTCCCCCATTCATCCTCTTAATTATTAAAGTTGTGGTACCACCTAGAATGTGCTGGGCACTGTACAGCTGGGCAGAGACTGTCCCAACAAATTTACCGTCTAAATAGACAAGACAGGAAAGCTATATTCCAGGGAATGCTAAGTATAGTTCTGTTCCTCAGGTTTCTTACTTCATCCCACCTTCTTTCTTCACCCCTAGCCAGGTTCAAAATGCTTTGACGTTGCTGCTCCAGTGTGATGTTCTCCTTGCCAGCCCATCCCATAGCCCAGACTCAGGTCCAGCATGACTGCCTTGGAGAGGAAAAACAACAAGAAGAATCCAGTCATGTTAGTGGAAGTGTCTAATGGGCAGGTACATACATGGCCTCCCCTGCCCCCTGCCTCCCCTTCTCTCCCTTCAATGCCGCTATCCCCATTCACTACCTCCTCCCTCCCATCCCTCGGAAACCCCACTATGCTGCCCTTTGCCCCCTCATCTCTCTGCTCCCAACTCCATGTCATTCTGCTTTTTCAGGGGCTTCTCCAGCTGCTACCTCTTGTGGTCTTAGGAAAGTCTTCAGGCTCTTTCCACAGGTCTCCTGCTGGCTCTGTGCTCCAAGAGACAGGGGTTGTGGGAAGTTATCATCTGGCAGGAACCCCAACATGTGCCAACCGATTGTAGCACTGGTGCATGTGGTTCTAACTCTGCTCAGTTGCCTGACTTCCTGGTTTGGGGCTACAAACACTGTTGCCAACCCCAGCCATTCAAAATCATGAATCTAACCCCTGAAAACCGTGAGCCTTCGAAGAATAATAAATATTGCTTTTTTGGCCTTCTGGTTTCTGAGCTATTGGGTTTCATGTTTTCAAGCATTCCTCTGCAACTATGAGGACTAGAAAAGGAAAGGTCAGAGTCACATGTGATCACCTGACTCCTGGAGCTGGGGTTTTAAGAAAAAGCACCAAATATTGCACAACTCATGAAACAGCCATGAGATTGGCAACACTTAGCTGAGCAGAGAGGGAGCAGCAGGAGCAGCACAATTGCCGCCTGATATAGTTTGTTGGGGGAATTCTAGGAACAAGGTGTTGTGGGGAACACAGGTTCCTTTCATTTCCCAGCAGTGGCTGGACTTATGTCCCTAATAACAAACAGCTTTCTCTAGAAATATATAAAACATGCAAAATAAACCACAACCTACATTAACATTGAGCAATGAACTCAAAGAAGCCAGCCACAGGTGCCTTTTGCACAAGGGCGGCAAAACATTGTCACCTGTCAGAGGTTTCCTCCACTCTGGAAGTTGAGATGGGCTCACTTACACCCCTGCAACTTCCTTTGATTTGTAAGTGGGATTGCACAGATATAAATGGGATCAGGGCTTGGCCCATCGTCTGTATTTATACACATTCACAATGTGCAAATTCATGTTCACAGCAGCATGTAGCATCACTGAATGATGTGTGACTCTGTTAATGAGGACAATGCAGGAGTGTGTGCTGCAGACTTTTGCCTGGTAATGGTGGCGAAACTGCTCTACTTTTAGTGTACTCAGTCAAAATGAAGAAAAACTGTAAAATGTGTGGCTAGCACATTATGTTATGTCAAGATTAGGAAGGACTGTGAGGAACTCCAGTGGGATCTAAACAAAACTAGGTGAACACAACACCGCTGCAGATGAAATTAAACGGAGACAACTACAATGTAATGCACATTGAAAGGAATCATTTTAATTACATGTACATCAGATGGACCCTGCATTAGCTGCACTCTCTCAGGATCAAGAGCTAGGTATCATTGTAAACAGCTCATTAGAAAGGTCTTCTCAATACACAGGACAGATGAAAAAGCAAATTAGGTGCTAAGGTGCATTACACAAGAAAGGAGGTGTTTGTACAACACTGATTATAATGGATTTAAAATCACTATAGGGTAAAGTTGTCAAGTGCCTAAATGATTTAGGGGCCTAAATCTCATTTGCAGAAGTGATTTAGGAGCTTAAATCTTATTGACAGTCAGTAGAACTTAGGTATCTCAGGGCTAGATTCACAAGGGGATTTAGGCACTTGAGTTCAAATTTATATCCTGTAAATCAATGTTTCCCAAAATTGGGATGCCGCTTGTGTAGGAAAGCCCCTGGCGGGCCGGGCCGGTTTGTTTACCTGCTGTGTCCGCAGGTCCGGCCGATCGCAGCTCCACTGGCCATGGTTCACTGCTCCAGGCCAGTGGGAGCTGCTGAAAGCTGATGCCTAACCCTGTAAAGCCTAAATTCTCTAGGTGCCCAAGTCTCGCTGGTGAAGTCCACCTGGTGCCTCAGTTTCTGCTCGTGGGCACACCCATCGGCTAGAAGGAGAGAGACTGTAGCCTCATGGTTATCAGGCTCTCCTGGGCTTTGGAAGCTCAAAGTCCATGTTCCAATGACTATGTAAGTATTTTATACAAAGTGGAACAGTTCCCACAGGAGAGCCATCCACTTCTGAATACCCCATTGTCTGGTGACTGAGGCACTCGCCTGGGAGGCGAGAGATCTGCTCCACATTGAAATCCACAGTGTCCAACACAGGTCTCCCACATTCTGGATGAATACTCCATCGTCCTCCTCAGCTTTTAGTAAGAAAGGGCTGGCCCAGCTTAGGCACGGAACTCCAGGAAAGGGTGCAGGGCTGTGAAAGCCAAGCACAGGGAGGCACCTCCCTCCAGGGGGAGTTGGCACCTAAGGGTAAGTCTCCCCTCGGAGCTGGGGTGAAAGTCCCATTTTGAGGAGACATGCTTGCGCTAGCTGTCACGGAGCTAGCACATCTGACATAGAAGGTAGCCACGGCAGTGCAAGCAGTGAGTGGGGCTAGCTGCCTCAAGCATGTGCCCATCAGGGATGCTAGGTAAGTACTTTGGAGGGTTAGCTCGCTGTGCTGCTTGCGCTGCCATGGCTACTTTGTGTTTTTAGCACCCTAGCTGAATGGGAACTAGTGCAAGTACGTCTCCAGTGAATCACACTCCCAGTAAGAAATACCCTAAATCCCATTGAGGGGTGGGGCTGAGGCCATAACCTTCTCAGCATTTCCTATTGGCAATTTAGGCAGCTCCTTGCTCAGTGTGCTGGCTGTTGTGGATCCCTTTCTTAGGTGCCTAACTCTCTCCATACATTGTATGGGCAGCCTGAGTGCCTAACTCAGGGGGGACAGAACACCTAAATGTTAGGCACTAGACTAGGCGTTGTAAGTCCCCTTTGTGGCTCTATTCCTAAGTGACTTAGGCCCAGATTTTTGCAAGTATTCGGACGTTGCTCTACTCAGTGTTTCACTGCCTAAACTTTTAAAAGGGTTCCTTATGTGCGTAGCAAAATGTTACCATATCTTTACTTCGAACACTTGATTAGCTCTCATCTTGATACCTAAACTAGGAATTGGTAGAAATGGAAGTGTTCAGAGAAGAGCAATGAACATTATTTGAGGCACAGGAGATTTCTATTGAAAGATTTCAGGGAGTAGAAATTTTAATGAATGAATTGATTTATTCTGTCTTCTTGCATTGCAAGTTACGAATTTAAACTGCAGTTAGAAAACAAAGGATTATCAACTGACTATTTAGTTATTTCAGGACTTTTCCATCGCACTCCTCACTGTAGTATTTGAGAGTCTCACAAGCATGTGTAAGTAGCTGTGCTATAGCTTAACTAAGGGTACGTCTATGCTACCCACTGGATCGGTGGGTAGTGTTCGCTGTATCGAGGATCAATTTATTGAATCTCATCTGGATGCGATAAATCGATCCGCTAATTGACGCCCGTACTCCACCTCGACAGGAGTCAGGGCCGGCTCCAGGCACCAGCTCAGCAAGCAGGTGCTTGGGGTGGCCAAGGGAAAGGGGCGGCACATCGGGCTCTTCGGTGGCAATTCGGCGGCAGGTCCCTCGGTCCCTCTCGGAGGGAATGACCTGCCGCCGAATTTCCGCTGAAGAAGAAAGCAGCGCGGTGGAGCTGCCGCTGATTGCAATCGCAGCTTTCCCCTCCCCCCGCCACCGCTTGGGGCGGCAAAAACCCTGGAGGCAGCCCTGGCAGGAGCAGTAAGCAGAGTCGACAGTGGAGCCATGGCAGTTGACTTGCCGCCATGAGGACGGCCAGGTAAGTCGAACAAAGATATTTCGACTTCAGCTACGCTATTCGTGTAGCTGAAGTTGTGTATCTTAGTTCGAAACCCCCCGCCTCCTCCCCCGCTAGTGTAGCCCAGGCCTAAGTCTTGTTTAACTCTAAACTTCTCACTCCATACAAAAAAATCTACATTTAGCTACTTCAAAAGGCAGAAAAGCTGTTACCAATAGCACGGGCACAAAAAGAGAGTGCTCTTGATTGAGCGTGGTGGTAACAGAAAAGCACCAGGGGAGGGTAAGAAATAAAAGTAATAGAGAGCAATCAGCTTTAAACAAAGATCAGTAAAAAGAATAATTAAAAAGTTTCTCCCAGCAGGGAACGCAGAAATACTATTTATCTAAGTATAAAATAGCTATGCTGCAGTGCATGCATAAACTGGCCAGGCGGTACCTCAAACCTCTTTGTCTCAAGTTTACGCAATGAGAGTTTAAAATCTGCAAGGCAAATCTGCAGCAAAAGTCAAGTAGCTTAGAACAAGAATAATCAGGCTAATAGTAAACAGCCCGATTTGTCATATAATTCTAAATTAAAGAAATTAATTTCCTACCCCAGTACAGTAATTCTCAAGTGAGCTGAGCTAATGTTCCAATAAAGCATTCAAATAATCGATGCAGTAGAGCTGAAATGTGCATGCAGCATTTCAAAACTTTTTAGACAAGTACAGAAGTGACCCTGAATGCAATTAAAAAGGTGGGTTATTTAAAAAAAAAAAGGAAAAATATGTGCAAAGACAAAAAACAGAAGAGAGTTGATAACAACTAGATCAACTTGACACTGTTTTAGAAAAATAATATAAAACCTGAGTTTTATTTATTCAGTTATATGTGTCCACACTAAAAAAAAGAGCATTATCCAAATGTTGTAGGCACCCAGAACATAACTAAAACTAAAAAAATACAGCAAAGGGGAGCAGTAGACTTCATTACCGTCCTCTGCATGCACACCCAGAAACTCAAGAGTGCAGAGCCCCTTCTGCTTCAAACAATTCCCCACCTTATGTAACCATTCTACCTGTTTTGAGTAGCTAATGCACTCTAGCCACTTCCACGTTCCCCCCACTCACAGTTTATTGTCCGGAGTTGGTGGAGCCCAAGAATTCTGGCAGGTGAGTCTTTAGCTCCTAAGGGAGGGGCTGTCTGGGCAGCTGCAAGGGATCTACCTCCTGGCCCAGCAAAGGTGATTTCAACTTTGATTGCTGAGTAGGGAGGCCCACACTGTAGTCCCTCACATAGGCTGTTTCCTGCATCTTCAGCCCAAGCCATCTTGACACCATCACTTGTGTTAGTACTGCCTCAAAGCCACCTCCGCTCTGTGCTGTCCACTGCAGCTCAGCTCCATCCACTTCCTTGAAGCCATTTGAGCTTAGCTTAGAGATCTGCAACCTTGATGCTGCTTCAGTGCTGGGTCTTTGGAGAGGAATCAATGGTATTCAGGGCCCTTCGGTGAGTCCTTACCACCAGAGAGGCACTCCCAGCAGGAAGACAGAGACCATCACCAAGCCCCCTCCCCAGCCCTGTCCAGTCTCCCTTATTCAACTGTGTCTGACTGTGGTCTTGGTCATGGTGACCCCAGACACATTTGGTGTAGAGCTCTTGTCCCTTCTTTCCCCAACAGGGACAATAGCATTTTATTGCCTCCAAACACAAAACTTAACTGTATTTTAAAGAAAATGCCCCCAACTGTGATCACTGAAACACAGGCCTGGCCCATTCATTTCCCCTCGCTCACCAACAGATGATCCCTCCCCTGTGATGCTTCTGAGTACATCTCATTTCACCAACAGGTGTCAATAGTGAGCTCCCTACTCTCTAGGACTTCTGGCCACAGACCTTACACTTGTAGTTTCCACATTGTCTTTCCCCTTTTTCAAATGCCTGGGTGGGGGAAGAGGAGTTTTCCAGCATATCTTTCAGATGATCAGTTTCAGGCTATTGCCTGCTAAGGAGGGGAGCAAATTCCAAAGCCAAGGGGCCCCAATCTCTGAACTACTGTGGGAGCCCTACTGTGGAGCTTCTTACCTATGCCGGTTGGGATGAAAAAATAACTCTGTAGATTTTCAGTGCCAATAAACGCAGAGGGCATGGTGACATTCCCCAGGATACAACCTGGACTGATGGACTTTTACACCACTTTGCTGTGAGAGCTACCACTCCTGCTCAGCTCTCACACAGCCTCCAGCATGTAAATCATTTCAAACTATATCCTATGAGAACTATAGCCACTCACCCAACAATTACACTGTAGGGCAACACTAGCAAATTCCCAGTCCCAGACTTCCCCCAGAAATGTACATCTTGTACTGCCCAGCACCCTCCTGGGCAATACAAGGTCATATAAAGTCCGTCATTTCATTAATGGAAAATGATATACACAAATCTTGCTATGAAGTTTCCCAAAGACTTCAATCCAAATACACACTGGTTTAGATAAAACAATAAAACAAGTTTATTAACTACAGGAAGATAGATTTTAAGTGATTACAAGTAATGAGGCATAAAAGTCAGAATTGATTGCAAAAAATAAAAGATAAAATGTAATTAATATCTAATTTAACATGCTAAATAAATTCAAGCAAAGGTTTCTCTCACCACATGCTCTAGCAATCTTACTGGCTCACATCTTTCAGCCAGGACCCATCTCCCAGCTCAGTGTTAATTTCCTTGTCCTTCAGGTGTTTTCTCTCTGCCATAAGCAGAGAGAAAAAGAGGACCGTTCGGGGGGCATCTGTTCCTCTTCCATGTAGTTCTCTTTTTCTTTGACAGTCATCTCCAACTGAGGGTCAGAGACAGAAAATCTGTGTGGAAGTGGAGCTCCAGCTGTTTTTTTGCCAAAATTTAGATTTCTCGCTCACACCCTTTTTCCTGCTGAAGAATGGCCACTTAACCAGCTAATATTCAATTGATTTTGTTGACACCTGGCTGAGGTGTCAGTTTGCATTTTGTCTTTGAGGAACTGGTTTGTGCCTGCTTTTCTAAACATGGAACATGTCTCAGTAATGTGATACAGTAGAATCTTATAACTTTACATACAATGTTGCCCCATATATTTTATAAGAACAATAACGATCCTCGAATTGTGAGTTTTCAAATGATACCTCACAAAGTATATTTTGTACTAAATCCATTTGTAAAAAGGGTGAACATAGGGATACCTCCTGACTGTCACAAGCACATCCTTACTCACACGAGTAATCCTTACTGGAGTAGCCCCAAAGAGTCAATGGTGAGAAAGGACACGTGTGTGTGAGTAAGGCTGTGTCTACACTACAGACCTTACAGCAGCACAGCTGTACCACAGATTTCCTGTCTAGCCGCTCTATGACGGTGTGTGAGAGCTCTCTTGCTGGCATAATTAAAGCACCCCCAATGAGCGACAGTAGCTATGCTGACAGGAAACCATCTCCCATTGACAGCGTTGTCCACACCGGCGCTTTTGTAGGTGAAACTTTTGTTGGTCATGGGTGTGTTTTTTTCACACCCCGACCGACAAAAGTTTTACCGATAAAAGTGCCAGTGTAGACATAGCCAAAGCCTAAAGTTTTACAGGATTAGCCACAAAGTGATTTAGCACACATTATTGCAATTAAATGCTCCAGATATGTAATTCAGTGGTAGTTTTGCCTGAATAAGGGCTATAGGACTGATCCCCCAAAGCCTCATTTACCACTACACTAATCCAGTTTTATGCCAGTATAGCTGCACTGGGAATTTCTGCTGTCCCCTAGGCCACACAAAGAATTACTGTGAAGTATCGCGACATTTATAGGCTAAGACAAACAACTAGAATAGACAACGTACATACCACCTAACGTATTTCCTAACATCTGTTTGTTACCTCCCCTTGTTCCTGATATTTTGAACAAAACATCACTATTCATTATTCTATCAAATGATCTTATTTTGTACTAGATTGGGGTTTATCTGTACTAGCTTTGAAATATAATTATGTAAATATCTAGTACCTAGTGCACTAGCAGCAACTTTGCCCAAGTTCATGTACTGAATAGTGAACTTGTAAACATCTGCTTTGATATATGACTTGGTTCAGGCCTTAGATCTTGCATCAGGTCCAGTGCTCCAGGCCCTGTCTCCCTACTACAGTATCTAAGGAGAATTTTAAACAGAAGCTATTAAACGCAGACATTTTTAAATGAGCAGGTCCAGATCACTTGTATCTAAGAGTTTTAAAAAAGCCGGACAAGGAGCTTGTCGGACTGTTAATATTGATTTTCAATAAGTTTCAGAGCACTGGGGAAGTTCCAGAAGACTGGAAGAAAGCTAATGTTGTGCCAATTTTTGAAAAGGGTAAAGAGGATTACCTGCATAATTATAGACCTGTCAGTCTGACATCAATCCCAAGCAAAAAATAATGGTGGGGCTGATATGGGACTCAATAAAGAAGTAGAGGGTAATGTAGTTAATGAACATTAAGATGCATTTATGGAAAACAGATCCTATTAAACTAACCTGATATATTTCCTTAAAATGAGATTACAAGTTTGGTTGATAAAAGTAATAATGTTGATGTAATATGCTTCACTTCTGTAAGGTGCTTGACTTGGTACTACACGATATTTTGATTAAAAAACTAGAATGATATAAAGTTAACATGGAACACACTAAATGGATTAACATTGACTAACTGATAGGTCTCAAAATGTAATTGAGAATGGGGAAATCATAATTGAGCAGGTGTGTTTCCAGTGGGGTCTCTCAAGGATTTATTCTTGGCCCTATGCTATTTAACATATTTATCAGTGACCTGGAATAAAACATAAAATCACCGATGAAGTTTGAAGATGACGCAAAAGTCGAGGGAATGGTAAATAAAAAAGAGAACATGTCATTGATTTAGAGTGATCTGTACTGCTTGGTAAACTGGGTACAAGCAAACAATATGCATTTGTATATACCTAAGTGTATATGTATACATCTAGGAACAAAAAACATAGGCCATACTTCCAGAATGGAGTACTCTACCCGGGGAAGCAGTGACTCTGAATACGATTTGGGGGGCATGGTGGATAATCCATTGAACATGATCACCCAGTCAGATGCTGTGGCCAAAAGAGCTAATGCAATCCTGGGATGGATAAACAGCGGAATCTTGAGTAGGAGTAGAGAGATTATTTTATCTATATATTTGGCACTGGTGTGACCACTGCTGCAATACTATGTCCAGTTCTGGTGCCTACAATTCAAGAAGGATGTAGGTAAAATGGAGATGGTTCATAGAAGAGCCACAAGAATGATTAAAGGATTGGAAAACATGTCTTATAGTGATTGGACTCCTTGACTCTAGCTATTTGCATAACAAAAAGAAGGTTAATGGGGTGACTTGATTACAATCTGTAAGTACCTACAAGGGCAACAAATATTTATTAATGAGGTCTTCAATCCAGCAGCGTATAAAATGATCCAATGGCTGGAAGTTGAAGCTAGACCAAGTCAGACTGGAGATAATATGTACATTTTTAATGGTGAATAATTAAGCATTGGAACAATTGACAGTGGATCATGGTGGATTCTCCATCACTGCCAATTTTAAAATCAAGATTGCTTGTTTTTCTAAAATATCTGCTCTAAGAATGATTTTTGGGGAAGTTCTTTGGCCTGTAGTATACAGATGATCAGGCTAGATGATCACAGTGGACCCTTCTGGCCTTGGAATCTTTGAATCCCCGTGTTAAGGGAGAGTAGCAGTCAGCAGTGACCACTATTGTGTACTATCCTTGAACAGGTGGTGAGGGAGACTCCCCCTGCATGGCCGAACAAGGGCAGTGCACAATTTGGCCCATATGTTTAATACTGTAAGTTAAATGAAGTGTTAAAAAGGAACAACACACTTTATTCCGTGATGCAAAAATAAAGCAAGCTTTTCCCCAGTTAAATTATTTACAGTGGTGAGTCTATAGAAAGTTTGTATTAAATATACAGATGTTCTATAGAGAACTGTAGGGCTGAGAATCTTGCAGATTTCTATGTATGTTTCAAGCTAGGGATAAGAATCTATTATTTAATGTGGTTGGCTGAGCATAAAACCTCAGGGGCATCATTTGCAGTGCCATTTCATGTCAAACCAATACATTAAAATGAGGGAACCTTGCCTAAAATAGACTAACCTATGCGAGCAAACCCAAGCCATGCTATGGGAAAAAGCCGCAATGCCAATTTAAACATGATGAAAACACTAAAAGTAAGTTAACCTAGGTTTTGAAAAAAAAATACAAAAACCACATGACTAGTTGGATATAGGTTTTTTGAAGTGAAGCAGTACCTACAGAATGTCAATCAAGCAAAATAAATCTATATCTTTTAAAAAAAATCTTTAAAAAGTACTGAATTAATCATAAATGAACATATCATGCAATGGGCCAAGTTTATCCCTGCCGTTAGTTAGTCCATTGACTTTTTGGGGAGCTATAACAAGATTGAATTTGGCTCAGTATGTGTAAAGGAGATTAAGGGATCTCGTTTCAAATGATTGGCTTATATGATTGCTGCTTGGATCTTCTTTATAGTAGGAGTGGATTTGTTGAATTCTATCTCCTGAGAACATCTACACTGGCATCTGGATGAAGTTTCATTGATGCTATACTTGAGCACCCATTTAAAAATATGCACTGAGGCCAGAATTTCCCCATTTATTGCCTTACAATGGGAATCTAAGGGCAGGTCTACACTACGGGGGAAAATCGATATAAGATACGCAACTTCAGCTACGTGAATAACATAGTTGAAGTCGAAGTATCTTATATCGATTTACCTACCGTCCTCACGGCGCGGGATCGATGTCCGTGGCTCCCCATGTCGACTCCGCTACCGCAGTTCGGGTTGGTGGAGTTACGGAGTCGACAGGAGTGCGTTCGGGGATCGATATATCGCGTCTAGATGAGACGCGATATATCGATCCCCGAGAAATCGATTGCTACCCGCCGATACGGCGGGTAGTGAAGACGTACCCTAAGCCTTCATGTGCCACACTAATGGTCTCCAACATAGAAATATGGTTTGGTAACAAGTGTAAGAAATTCTGTGTGTTGGGCAGTGTAGTGAATTTATTTGACTTGGCATGTTAAGAACCAGGGCTTGCCTATTGCCCAAGTGTATTAAATGACATTAGCAGTAGAGGCCACAATTGCAGGGATCAAAAGCACTAACATCAGGGTGACCAACAAAAGCAGTATCCAGTAGCATGGAGAGTGTGGTATTGGTATGGAAAATAGGTCTTACCATATTCTGCTTCTGGTGTTCACCAGAGCAGGGACTTTCATAAGTTCCAGTAGTGTAAATTAGCTAACTAATACATATCAATCCAATATTTTCTTTGTACAGAAGACAAGAGTGTCAAAGAAATCTAGTTTTCATTGTAGTTCATCTATAAATTCACTCTTCTCCCTGTGCTTTTTTCACTGATTATAATTTAATTATAATTTCATGCACAACTATAAATTAATATCATTATGTTCTTGTCTAATCTTCACCAAATTTGAAGTTACATGGAAAATGAGCTGGTTGAAAGTGAGGTTAACTTATTTCCTAAAAATTCCCAGGGAAAAAAAATATGCCAGTCAGAAAATATTAGTAGAGAAACAACTATTGGAAAAAAAACCCAAAAAATCTTATCAGGGAAGTTGTCATTCCACTAAATATTAATGTTGACTTAAGATGGTAACAGTCCAATAATTTCAGAAAAAGATTTATTTCTCATGATAAAACTTGAAACTTAAGACAAAGTAATAACTTTGGGATTGATTTTAGCTTTTAAATATAATGTGAAGGTTTCTTGACCACAGAGGGGAAGAAAACCCCAGAATTACATTGGCAGTTCATCAAAATGCTGAGATGAAGAGTCCTAATGGCATACGCTCATACGCTACACACAATAAAGCTAGCAAAGCAGAACAATTTATATACACTCATAAAAATGAAAGGACATTTAACGAAGGTTATGGAAGTCTCAAGAAGAATACAGAGTGAACTTGAATAATGATAATGATGATACATAACCAACAAAGCCAGTGTAGTAATCCAATAGAGCATTAGTTTTTAAAGGTAATACCATTCATGAATCCAGTTGAATGGTCCGGAGTTAAGTCAGTGGAATTGCTAATATTAGTTATTATCAGTTTCTTGAAGGATTATCCCAGGTCTAATTGGTACAAAGACAAAAAAACAATATTTGTCATGTAAAATTAAATTACCCAGGTGCTGGACTTGAATAGATTAATACTGTTGCAGAGAACAAAGAATCTATACATACAGTGTGACTACCCCACACCCACCCTTCAGGGTTTAATGAAGGCCAGATGGGGCAATTAACTCATTAGGCAGCTGATTAAGGAGGCTCAAATGGGCAGGCATAGGGAGGGCCTATAAAGCCCAGAAGCTGAAAGCAGAAAGGGCTTCTGGGAAAAAATAGACACTCCCAGGAGAAAGAGAGGAGTGAGTGGAGACTGCAATCACTCCCTGGGAAGAGGGAGGAGGCTTTAGGACCTGGTAGGCCCAGGAAGAAAATGGGAACCAGTAATAGAGCAGTGAGGCCATAGAGAGGAGGCCCAGACTGCAGAGCTGAGGGTCCCTGGGATGGAACCCAGAGAAGAAGGTAGGCCAGGCCCTCTAATGGGGAGGGGCGGAAATGGGGCAATTGCCAGGGGCCTGGGTGATTTAAAAGGGCCCGGGGCCCTTGGCTGCCACCAGTGGCGGGAACAGGCCTGCCTTCATTCTGCGCCACTCCTGGAAGCAGCGCAGGTGGCACGTCCCTGCGGCCCCAGGAGGGGGTCTCTGCGCGTTGTCCCCACCCTGAGTGCCAACTCCACAGCTCCCATTGGCCGGGAACTGCAGCCAATGGGAGCTGCGGGGGCAGTGCCTGTGGGCAGCAGCATACAGAGACTCCCCCCGCAGGTCCCCTGCCTACGAACTGCTGCCAGAGGGGTTTGCCACTCGGTTTTGGGAGCCGCCTGAGGTAAGCGCCAATCTCCGACCCCCGCCTGCACCCCAACCCCCTGCCCAAGCCTAGAGCCCGCTGCCCGCACCCCAACTCCCTGCCAGAGCCTGCACCCTGCACCCAAACTCTGTCCCAGAGCCTGCACCCCTCACCCTCTCCTGCACTCAAACTCCCTCCCAGAGCCTGCACCCCACAACCCATCCTGCACTCCAACCTCCTGCCCAGGCCTGGTGAAAGTGAGTGAGGGTGGTGGAGAGCGAGCAATGGAGGGAGGGAGGGATGGAATGATCAGGGGGTGGGGTATCGGAGAAGGGGCAGGACAGTGGCATGTTCTCAGGGAAGGGGCGGGGCAGGGGGAGGGGCAAGGGTCTTTGGGTTTGCGCGATTAGACAGTTGGCAACCCTACCGGGCAGGCATGTGGCAGCCCTGGCCATGTTGGAAGAACACGCCCAGCAGTGCAGCCAGGAACTCTCTGGGCACCAGCCAGCGCAGGTGCAGCACCGCCCTAATGTCAGGCGGACCGTGTCCATGCGGGCGCGGCTTGTGCATGCGTGGGGGCCCATTGACTGTTCTGCCCTGGGGCTCGGAATTGCTGTCAGCAGGGCTGGGGTGGGCCCAGTTTCCTCTACCAGCCACTGGATGAGTGGCACAGAGATAGTGGACAGGAAGGCTGCCTAGGACTATTAAGGAGCTAAACCTCTCCCATAAGGGGGAAACATGGATAATGACAGCCAGAGGGCTGAGCCATGAAGAGGACACTATGGTTCCTCAGGCTGTGAGACAGGATGCAGATGGACAGCAGAGACAGAGAGATGGTGTGCAAACTGCAGGCAGGGAAGGCATCAGCCTCGAGCTAATCCCCAGAGGACCAGGAGGAGCCGCCTGTCTGGCAGTAAGTGGTGCACCCTGTGACAGGCCCTGGTTCAGTATACACTGAGATACTGCAAGTCTTCCTCTTTCACAGAGCAACTATAGTTTAGAAGGTACCTATTTATTTTCCTGACTAGACATTATTTGAATAGCCTCTTTAGACCTTTATGAGATCCACATTAGAGCTGTGCAAATAATCAGTTTGTTTTTGGTTTGCTGGCCAAATTGGAAAAAAATCTAAAAAGATTCCTGTTGGGAACCATACAAAATGAATTTTGTTTTCTTGGTGAAACAAACAAAAACAAAGAACTTAAATTGTTAATTTAGATTGCAGGCATTTTAACTGCTTTTAAAATAAAAGCTATGAAAATTTGGAATTGCCATTCACAAAATGAGGAGGTGGTGCCCCACTCACTTTATCCTCTTGTCCTATGGTTAGCACACTTGGTTGGAGTGTAGGGTTAGGTCTACACTTACCTGCCGGGTCGACGGGCGGCGTTCGACTTCTCGGAGTTCGAACTATCGCGTCTAATCTAGACGTGATAGTTCGAACTCCGGACGCTCTCCCGTCGACTCCGGAACTCCACCACTGCGAACGGCGGTGGCGGAGTCGACGGGGGAGCCGCGGACTTCGTTCCCACGGCGTCTGGACGGGTGAGTAGCCCGAACTAAGGTACTTCGACTTCAGCTATGCTATTCGCATAGCTGAAGTTGCGTACCTTAGTTCGACCCCCCCACCCCTTAGTGTAGACCAGGCCTAGGAGAGCCAGGTTTAAGTCCAGTCTTCCTGATGCAGAGCAGGAACTTCAACTTCAGTCTCTGATATTGAAGATAAGTGCCCTAAAACCAGCCCATAGCATTCGGGGAGGACCTGCTCTTAATCTCTCCTGTTGAAGCTGTTCCACTTTGTATAAATACTTAAATATTCATTGGGCCAGCAAGTAAGTGTAAGAATGACTTTATAGTCCAGTGGGTTGGGGGGATACATTTGGGTTCCAGTCCCTGCTCCAATGAATGTTTAATTATTTATACAAAGTGGAACAGCACCACTCCAATGGTTCTGTGAATGGTGCCAAAGTCCCCTTGTAAATCTAGCCTGAAAAATTGTTTTGGGGCCAAAACTATTCCACGGGTTTTTGTTGAATTTACAAATAATTTCAGTTGCCTCAAAACTACACTTTTTCAGCAAATAAAATGTTTGTCCAAAAAATGTTGCCCTGTTCTAATTCTAATTCTTCTAACTAATACAATAGGTATTTTTGGTATCTAAGCAGATCTGAAAATGGCCCTTACGCGAGTAGCATAAGAATTGTCATGTAGGCTTTCCATGCCCTTCATCATTCTCCTTGCTCTTCTCTGAATATCTTCTAATTCTAAAATGTCTAAAATATCCATTTTGAGATGGAGTGACCAGGACTGCACAAGTATTCTAGAGAGGTGGCACCTATATCAATGGAAGAATTCCTCCCTAGCAGGATCTACACCGGGGTCTAGGTTGGCTTAACTATATCTATCGGAGGAGTGAATGTACCTTAAGTTAGTTTATTCTGGTATAGCTTTCTAAGTGCAGACCAGGCTTAATTCCTGTCTGCCCAGACAGCCAGCAAAAGATCCTGATTGGTACCCAATGAAGTGTGGTCCCTTGTCCCTTGGGAAGTGTAGTGTCAGATGGAAGTGATTTTTCAGGAGCAGTTATACTCTAGCAGTGGGATTTTCATAAACAGCTGAAGGAGTTAGGAACCCAACTCATATTCACTTTACTGCCCCGTCCCTCTCCTCTCCCCTCCATCCCCTCCCACTATGCTGTGAAAGTAGATTCCCTGGGCATTACTTCTGAGGCTTTTTGCTTTCCATAATTATCTGTCTTTTGGGGTCGGGGGAATTGGGGAGAGACAGGACAGCATAGCCCTTCTGAGCTTGTAGAGGTTAATAGGTATCAACATTTCAAAGATTGCCTTTCTCTGCTCCTGAGAATATAAATGATGTACTTCTTGAACACTGCAATCTATGTGCGGATGCTGTAATTACAGTGCAATAGATTGTACAGTTCAAAATCAGACTGATCTTTGGCAAAGTGTTTTCAATGGAACTGTCATAAAGTTCAGCCTTCGAGCAGGGAAGAACTCTGAGAACTAGTTTATTTTGGATATAAATTTCCCCTGAGGTTTGTTGAAAGAGCAGTGATTAGGTTTACTCTATGTCATCATTTGCGTCTAGAATTTGGATCATAGCAACATACGCTCTGCTGGTAGTTCTGATCTTTTCTTTTCCTATTCTGAGCATGAATTAACCATTCTAAAATCCCTCTATAATCCAGATTATAAACTTGATGGAAGATTCCTAAAGAGAGTATTAGAGGGAAGCAATGCAGGCTAGTGGTTCAGGCTGAGTAGAAGTGAGAGAATTTTCCTGTATTCTATGCCTGGCACTACCAGTAACTCGCTCTGTAAGGCCAAACAAGTCACTTTGCCACTTCTGCCTCAGTTTGCCCATCGGTATCAGTGATCTGATCATTCTTACCTTGTAGTGCTGTGAGACTTACCTAATTACAGTGTGCGAAGTGCTTTGTGAGTATAGTATGAAAGATGCTATGGAACCATAACACGCTAGAATTCAAGTGTATGAGAAATACAGAGACTGTACATTTCATGACAGTTTTTTATACAATTTGAGATTAATTTCACCAATCCACTGTGTATTTTGTTTTAGACATTTAGGCTGAGATATTCAAAGGAACCTAAGAGAGTTACTTAGGCATCCAAATCCTATTGAATTCCAATGGACCGAAGGCTCCTTTGAAAACCCCAGACTTAATCAGTACTATAAATTCATTGCACTATTTTTGTTACATTTCAGACATCACATGATTCTCTTTTAACCTAAGGTTACCATAAACCATGAAAAGTCTGATACTCTGGCCATGTCTTCATTGCCAGAAAAATGTTTTCACAGCAAGATAACTAACGGGGGTTAGTTCGCTAATTGTAAAAGCCTAGTAGCGACAAGGCATTGTCATTTTTACCACTGTGTAGGTAGGTATAGTGCTGACTTCACCCAGCTTCAAAAGCTAACTGCACTTTATCTCCACTAGGGTTGTACAGGAAGCTGGGTTAACTCTAACAATTAGTTATCCTGCCGTGTTTATAAAAAACAACTTTTGGAGAGCCCTGAAGACATAGCTGTCCAGAGCTTAAAGTAGACTGGTGGTGAAGCAGGGTCTGTGAGGGAGCACGGTTTGTCCAAGGCAGGGTGAGGAGTGGGCACTTTTCTCTGCTTTAATCAGAAGACCAGGGTTCTGTTTCCTACTTTGTATTTAACTTCCTCTTGCCTATTCATGTCTGTTTGCCCATCTGTATAAAGGGGTTACTTACTTTTTAAAAGTCCGTTGAGATATAGGGATGAAAAGTGCTATAGAAGGGCGAAATCTTATGTTATTCTTGCTAATTGTCCTAGAGGAACAGGAACATATTCCCTCTTGTGATACACAGGAAAATACAAAAGCCACCTCTGCAGAGTGGAAAAAACAAGCCAAGGAATTCCAAGATCCATCCTCCACTGTTTAAGAAGTTTATACATTCCCCTTCTTGCTCTGAGGAAGCTATTCAAGATAAAACGAAGGGCTATGAATCTTTATATCTCTCTCATTAATGTATCAACCCCTGCATTGCTGTTCAAAGGATGGTCTCTCTCCTTCTGGGAACTGAAAGGGTGGATGGCTGAAGAATTCTGTGAATGTGCACTCTCAGTCTGAGACACCCAGAAAATCTTTCTCTCTCTCTCTCATTGCTGACCTGATCATAAATTCATGACTGGTATAAAATCCAAGTCTGTGAGCTTTATTAACCCCACCATGATATTCGGGAACTCATGAGGGAATAATTTAAGAATCTCATTTCATTCTTCCTTCATGAAGCCAAAGTCCATATCTGATTCAAGTTCATTTCAGCTTTCTTGTGTGCTTCAGCAAAAAGGAAACTGCATGCACACCTTAGCTTCACTAAATTAATATTTACCTCTACAGTATTTCACAATGCATCTAAGAGCAGGAATTTATTTCCTGGCATATACTGAAATGGAAGTACTGTGGCAAAGAAATATAAACTATATAAGAAAAAACCCCATGCAACTTTGGAATGGGAACAAACCTTTACAAAGAGTTGAAAGCATTACCGAGCCTTTCAGAAGCAAACTCATCTTAAACAGCAGGCACTTGGCAAACATCTCTTTGTGTGAAACCACATGAGATGAAATCAAGTGCAATGCTTGAACTGATTACACCCAGATTTAAACAGGAGGGGACACTGGGCAGAATTTTTGGGTAAAGGATCACTGGATCTGGAATTCTTTCTTCTTTGCAGTATTTTTGACCACTTGCTTAGGAATATCTTCCAGGCAGGAGCTCGACACCAAAGAAATTTTCCAGTCCAAGACAATTAGGCGGTGAATCAACTTTACTAGGGACATGCTCAGCTTCTAAACATAGCTGCATTGCAGCTAACAGCACAATATTTCTTTCACTATCTACCTGCCTAGACATTCAGTTAAAAGCACTTGTAAAGCTATCTTTAATGGCACTAGCTAGTGATTACCAATAATATTACTCCTTGGTTCCACAAAATCTAAGTCTGTTGTCCTTCAGGGTGCAATGAATAGGGTGACCATATATCACAAAGGGAAAATGGGACATTGTGTGGGGTGGCCCAAGCCCCCTTCCCCTCGGGGCTGGCCCCAACCACTCGCCTGAGGGCCCCCCGCCATGCGAAGCTGTCACTGGTTGTTGGAACCCTGTCAGCCCCACCACTTGAGGCTGTTGTTGGTCACTGGAACTCTGCCAGCCCCCCGCTCAAAGTTGTTGCTGATCACTCAAACCCTGCCTACCCCCGTGTGCTGGAACACTCCCTTCCTCCCATGTGGGCTGGCATCTCCGCTCGCCCACACACATACATTCCTCTGCACTGCACCGCACTTTTTTGACAAAAGTGGGCATCTGTCCCATTTGCTCTGGGAAGAGCATCTTTGGACATCATCTGGCTAACGTGATAAGGAAAGCTTTAAACTAGATCTTATGGGGGATGGTGACAAAAATCCGGCCAACGAGCATGTAGGCTCAAGCAATGAAGTCAAGATGAAAGGGCTAAATTCTGGAGAAGGGACTAGAAACCACAATTGCATTTTCGAGGCACGAAGAAAAGCAACAGGGCAGTTTGCAAAATATCTTGCTTGCCTGTATATCATGCAAAGAATATGGGAAATACGCAGGATGAACTGGAAATCATGGTATATCAAGAAAATTATGACATAGTTTACATTAGAGAGACTTGGCGGGGCAACTCCCCTGACTGGAGTACCAACATTGAGGGATATCGCTTGTTCCAGAAGGCTAGATATGGGGGGAAAGGAGAAGGTGTCATGCTGTATGTCAAAAATGTATACATTTGCTCCAACGTCCGAGAGGAAGTGAGTGACAGACCTACTGAGAGTCTTTGGGTGAAGCTAAAAAAGGAAAAGAATAGTAGTGATGTTATGGATGGAGGTCTGTTGTAGACCACCAAATCAAGAAGAGGAAGTAGATGAGGCATTCTGCTAGCAGGCAACAGGATTAGCTAATACACATGAGCTAGTATTAATGGGGAATTTTAATTTCCCTGATAGCTGTTGAAAGACTATTACAGCAAAATATAATATGTCCTGTGAGTTCTTTACATGTGCAAGGGACAACTTTCTAATTCAAAAAGCTGAGGAAACAACTAGGGAGCCATCCATTTTGGATCTGGTGTTGACCAACAGGGATGAATTAGTTGTGAATGTGAAGGTGGTCAGGGACTTGGGAGGAAGTGATCATGATCTGATAGAATTCAAGCTCCTAAGAAAAGGAGGACATGAGAACAACAAAACAAGGACACTGGAGTTCAGAAAGGTGGATTTCAATCAACTCAGAGAAACAGTAGGAAAGGTCCCATGAAAAGACCAATTAGGAAGAAAAGGAATTGAAGGGGCCTGGCAGTTCATAAAAGATGTAATTTTATAGGCTCAACTTCAAGCTATTCCTATGCAGAGGAAAGATAAGAAGAGTCACAGGAGACCAAAGTGGCTGCACAAGAAGCTTTTTATCTATCTAAAAACCAAAAGGGATACATACAGGAAATGGAAGGAAGGGGCATGTCACCAAAGAAGTATACATGGGAATAACACGAGAGTGTAGAGACAAATTCAGGAAAGCCAAGGCAAAGCATGAGTTACAGCTGGCAAGAAATGTTAAAGACAACAAGAAGGAGTTCTACAAATATGTCAGACAAAAAAGGAAGATCGGGGATGGTGTGGGTCAGCTGCTCAATGAAGAAGATGAGCTGGTAATGGAAGATGACAAGAAGGCAGAGCTGCTCAATGCCTATTTTGCTTCAGTCTTCTCACAAAAAATAACATAAGGCTGGATAACTAGCAAAGTTGCCATAGACAATAATGGGGCAGGGATACAGATCAAAATAAATAAAGAACATGTCACAGATCTTCTGACTAATTTGAGTCAGCAGGGCCTGATGCTATTCACTCATGGGTGCTGAAGGAATTAGCTGAAGAAATTTCAGCACCACTGGCAATAATCTTTGCAAATTCATGGATGACAGGAGAGGTCCTAGAAGACTGGAGAAGGGCTAACATAGTACCCATCTTTAAAAAGAAGTTCAAGGAGGAGCTGGGGAAGTATAGACCAGTCATCCTAACCTTGATACCTGGGAAGCTACTAGAGCAATGTATAAAACATTCAATTTGCAAATACCTGGAGGATGAACAGGTAATTGCTAGCAGCCAGCATGGATTTACTGAGAACTAACCATGCCAAACCAGCTTGATTTCCTTCTTTGACAGGGTAACTCGTTTGGTGGATAGGGGGAATGTGGTGGACATAATATACCTGGACTTTAGCAAGGCTTTTGCCATAGTCCCACACAGGGCCGGATCTAGGTTTTTTGCTGCACCAAGCAAAAAAAATTTTTGGCTGCTCCCCACCCCAGCCCTTGGCTCCCCCCCGCACGCCCCTGCCTCCCTAGCCTTGGGTTCTCCCTCCCACACCCCATGCCGCCCCAGCCCTGGGCTCTCCCCCCAACCTGCACCCTCCTGCTGTCCCAGCCCTGGGTCACTGGTAACTCGCTCCCAGGGTGGGTCATTCAGCAGGAATTTTGGATGTGCACAGAACACAGACGGGATTGGTTCCCATATGGTTACAGAGCTGCGGTAAAGTGGAACAATCTTCAGCTTGTGTGATTGGAAGATATCTGGATGCATATTATAAGACTGTTCTACATAAATGAGGAAAAGTTGAGGTGCCTTTATTATTCTTTTGTTCCACTCTTTCTATGGGGAATTTGCTAATGCAATATGACTGTCTTCCTTTTAAACAAATAAAATTTAAAAAAAAGGCAATAGCTGTTGAAAATAGCAATTCCAGTACTAAAAACCACTGGGAAGCATTTCTTGCTCAATTTTATCTTACTTTTTCTACAGCAAGTTACAGTGGATCAGTATATTTGATCTGGGAGAAATGAAGTAAGAGCTGCCTGAATTGAGCTTGAGCACTCCTGAATTTTGAGGGTGTTCAAACCTGGAAGGCAGGTGCTAGATTCCCTTTCTGAATATTAGCTAAATCTGGAAAGGAAAAGTCAATTTCTGCTTCCATGGCTCAGAAGTGGAAATCCTCCTAAGTGCCTGGTACTGTAGCTCCATTAATTTTCATTTTAAATTCTAGTGGGATCCACGTACCTCCCTTGCTAGGCTTCAGCTAGAGAGGGGCACTGCCCATTTAATCCATCCAGTTCCTTCTTTGGGGACTGCAAGGTGAGGTCACACCAGTATCCCTAATCCAGTCTGGGGAAGTCTTCTGAAGGGGATATCTGGGCCAAAGCCTTCTACTCCTTGGGCATACTTGTTCCCCATTTACAGTGCCACCCCTTTTGACTCATGGCTCAGCTACCTCACTCCCTATCCCTCCCTTTCCTGTTGATAGCTGCCAAGGGATTGCTGGAAAATGTAGTTCTTTCCCTGCTCCAGGGATGACTCTATAGGCAGGGAGCTAGGCAAGGAGCTACAGCTCCTAGGGTCCCATGGATTCTCAGCTCCCATGCTGGATCCCCAGCTGCTCCATGGCTCTGCTTCTGCAGAGTTGTCAGAGGGGAGGAAGTGAGTTTAAAAAAAAAAGCCTGAATGCTGCCCCCCGCAAATGTGCTGCCCCAAGCACCTGCTTGTTTTGCTGGTGCCTAGAGCCGGCCCTGGTCCCACATCATAACATTCTGATACGTAAGCTGGAGAAATGCAAGCTTAAGGGAACTACCCTTAAGTTGGTACTGTGACAGGGTCAGGCCAGATGGCTACAGGAGAGTGCTGGAAGGCAGATATATTAGCCTCAGGATAAGCAGGTCCCTTTTCCCTTGGTAGCTGAACAGGGGTTACTCTACATTAATTAGGACACCTGGGGTCAATCAAGGGCCTGCCAGAACCTGTTAAAAGCCTCCCCTCCAGCCAAATAGGTGTGCACGATAGGAGCTGAGGGAAGAAAGTGAGCTACTGGAGAGCTGGGCAGTGTAGACGCTGACAAGCATTAAGAGAGAAGTCATGCAGGTACAGAGCTGAAGGGAGGGTGAATCCCTGCCCAACAGGGTGGACAGCCTGAGGGAGGAGACCCTGCCAGAGGGGAAAGACTGAACTGAGTGTCTGGTCTGTTGCCAGAGGGGCTACAAGAGACTGAGAGGATCCCCTCCTCCTCCCCTCATCAAGGAAGCTGGGAGGAACCCTGCTCCAACAGAGTGTGGACAGTAAACCCAGTAAGCGTGGGCAAAATCCTGAGGGAAAATCCCCAGCCCACTGTTAAACGAAAGCGAGGGATCCACCGAGGTGGAGAGGAAGCTTTGTCACTGTACATAATTGGTTAAACAACTGCAAACAACTACTAACTATCAATGGAATGATGTCAGATTGGAAGGAGATCTTGAGTGGGGTTCCACAGGATCCGTTCTGGATCCAGTGTTATTTAACATCTTTATTAATTACCTAGATGTAGGAATAGAGAGCAAACTGATCAAATTTGCAGATGACACAAAGCTGGGCGGGTGGGGGCGGGAATTACAAACACATTGGAGAATAGAGCTAAAATTCAAAGGGATCATGATAAATTGGAAAACTGTGCTATAGACAACCAAATGAAATTCAACAAAGACAAATATAAGGTGCTACACTTAGGGAAGAAAAGCCAAATGCACAAAACAAAATGGGATATAACAGGCTTGGCAGCAGCATGGCTGAAAAGGATCTGGGAGTTGTGGTGGATCACAACCTCAACATGCATCAACAGTGCAATGGTGTAGCAAAAAAAGCAAATTCAATTTTAGGTTACATTAACAGAGGCATAGCATGGAAGTCATGGAGGTGATAGTATCACTCTACTCAGTGCTGGTTAGGCCTCAGCTGGAGCACTGTGTCCAGTTTTGGTCTCCAGTGTATAGAAAGGATGTAGAGAAACTGGAAAGGATCCAGAGGTGAGTGACAAAGATGATCAAAGGGATGGAATGCAAGTCATTTGAGCAAAGGCTGAAGGAATTGGGCATGTTCACTTTGAAAAGAGGAGATTAAGAGGGGACATCATCGTAGTCTTCAAATACTTTAAAGGCTGCCATAAGAAAAATGGAGAAAAGTTATTTTCTCTTGCCACAGAGGGCCGGACAAGAGGCAATGGGTTCAAATTACAGCAGAGCAGATTTAGATTAAATCTCACGAAAAACTTTCTGACTGTAAGAATAGTAGGACAATGGAACAGACTGCTTAGGGAAGTCATGGAAGTTCTTCACTAGAGGTTTTCAAAAGGAGGCTGTGTAGTCACCTGTCTTGTATGGTTAGATACAACAAATCCTGCATCTTGGCAGGAAGTTAGACTAGATGACCCGTGTGGTCCCTTCAAACCCTGTGGTTCTATGATTCTATTCTATACTTAGAGCAATGGACAAGCTAATTTTAATATGTTAGTAATAAAGGTGTAGCAATTGAATTTATCAGGAGTATTGCCTGATAAAGTACTATTGGATTAGCCCAATATATTTTATTAGATTAGGAATCTTGGCACTATAAAAATAACCTTCAGACCCATGATGTGGTAGTTAAAGGAGACATTGAACAGAAAACCGAGGAGAGGCGAGGGAGGCTTTAACTTTCTGGGCCACAGTTTCAAAAATCTGTGTTTAAGTTACAAGTGCAAAATAGCCATTTGGTTATTTCCCATTGTTTGGTTCTCTAGCTGCTCAGCTGAGATGCTCATTTCAGAACATTGAACTTATTAAGGGATCTCTTTTGCATTGCCAAGTGCTCTAGGCATGTTTCCACTAGACCGGCAGGGAGAATACCCCCACCTGGAATGGCTTCTCAAGCCTGTGACCATGCCCGGAACTCCGGTTTGAGTGGACTGCGAAAGGGACCTCAGACCCAGAGTATTTTGAACCCTCTTTCCCACCTTGCTTGGCCTACTTGGATGCTGGATGGGTTCAAAGTGTTGCCCCTTGTTCTTCAGATACCTCCCCCCCCACTCCAAGTACAAGGGATGTAGAGAGGGGTGAATAGGCAGAGCCATGGCTACATCCATCCTCACTGGCTAGAGTAGCTGACCAGCAATGAGAGAGGGAAGGAAGCTGCATCCTTTCAAAGGCTACAGCAATTTACATCCCCTCAGGAGCAAAAGGGCAGCAGGGGGCTTTCCCAGGCTGCTGCTGGGGCAGAGTAGTTACACACCACCCTTTAATCAGGGCTGGTTTGATACTGACCTTTTACATCAAGTGTTATCACTTTGTTGCTAATCATGCTCTGAATACAGTATGGTTAATTTATCCACGTGATGCACATGCACACAGACCCTCACATTCTGAGGCACCATTTTATATACATTTACTTTTGCGGGTGAGATAAAAATGTCCATGAAATGGTTGCAAATTAAACCCCCATCCTTTAATCACACAAATGATTTAAGGGAAATGCTTACACAAATGCCTGGCATGTGGCAAGGGTTTTAGCAAGCATGCAGCTGCTGAGAACATTCAGATGTGAGCATTTATAGGATACATGCAAAGGGAAGTATTTCTTCTTCAAGAAGATTTAAAGAAACCGACTGGATTGGGCATCATTCAATATTTTGACAAGGAGTTGGCATAGAAATAGACTTTTCGACATGCCAGAAATTCAAGAAAGAGAATCTACTTGTGTTTAATGCCAATTATCCTCTCTGTCAGAGAACACCCACAAGAAGAAGGCTAACAAATAATGAATAACACTCTTCTAATACGAATTTTCAAACATAGCTTCATTTGAGCTAAAATTCATGAAAGTTTTGAGATCCATCTACACTTTCATAGTGACAGTTTCTGTTTGAATACTCACAAACAATGAATGACATCACCCCAGGAATCCCAGTGAATCAAACACAGTGCTTTTATTCACAGTAGTATTTGTGAATCAGTTTTATTTAACCAGCTCCAGACTAGTGCAAACAAACCCTAATCATATTGTGTATCCCTGTCCTGAGTAGTTCTTACTGACCTCTGCCAGATGTGGGAGAGGTCTGTCCCCTTTTTACTCTTTGGCCACACATATGTAGCTTGTCACACCAATAAAGTTTTATAGACTTGCCCTGACAGAGCCTACTAACTGTATCCATTTAGTTGGCATATCATTGCTTTTCCAACTTTGATTCAGTATATTTGTGAGGTGAAATCAAGAGCAATCTCACTGTATTGTGTGAGTACAAGGGAGTGGAGTATCTGACCTGCAGAAGCAGTAATGACCCCTGAGCTGCCACAGCAGAAGAGTAAGCTTAGTTGTTTTATAGACAAGTAGTTTTAACTAATCAGTGGTCTGGTGTCTTTGGTCTGCAGAGAGTATTTACTTGCTCTAAGTGGAGGCAAAATCTCCTGGCTGATTCAGTATGATAGGAATCAAGGAAATGTTAAGCTACTGTCCTGAATGTACGTGTCTCTTGACAAGAGAGTTCAGGCTACTCTCATGTATATCACAGAATCATTCTAATGGAATGAATAATTCAGCTTCTCTCCCTTGCCTGTGTGCACAGAGATTTTTTGTTACATGTTCTATCTGTATATTGTAGTTTCTTAAAGAAAATGCTTTTATTAAAAAAAGCACAGTTGAGCTGTAAGGGTTTGCTTCAATTTCCCATCTCATCTAGCATCACACTAGTCTTCTGGTGCCATGACAGTATGTAATAATTCTGCCCCTCTTGCACATGTAACATAGAGGGGCAGGGAGATGTTGTTAGATGTTTGGCTGCATGTGTTCCCTCTGTATGCCATCCCAGCTCTGCGCAGACAGCTGGTCCAGCAGACCTCGAGCAAACTGCCCAATGACAACAAGATCTGTTAAGATACGAAGGCATTGAGGTGTTCTGGTACCACCCTTCTGGAATGTGTTTGCATGAGTGCTCTGTGCCTAGCACCTCTTAGGAATGTGTGTTTTTGCAATAGCTGTCCTGTTCTTGCCAGATTCTGTGAGCAGAGCCTGCCTCTTGCTCACAACCTGACTTTGCTTTATATCAGCAAAGCTTTGACCACTACTTTAACCCAGGCCTTGGGCCTCAGACCAGGCCTCTGATACAAGAGCTTATGTTTCAGGTCCTCATCCTACTGCAGGAGACACTGTGGTACCATGGTGAAGTAGTATCATGGATCCACCACATGTACTCTTCTGTGGGGATGTTTCACCTGACTACCATGATAACAGCACTCAACAATAGTGTTGCATGTGTGAGTCAACACTGAGGTGTTACTTGGATGGATATGAAAGCAATTTAATGTGTTTTCAGCGTCACGTTATTATTAGCGGTGTTGTTACAGTAGAACCTAGAGGCCTCAGCTGAGATCAGGACAGCATTGTGCTAGATGCTGTAAAACACACACAAAGAATTGGTCCTTGCCTTGAAGAGCTTACATGCTAAATAGAGAAGAAACAGGCACAGAGATGTGAAGGGACTAAGGTCACATGGCAGAGCTAAGCACTGAACTCAAGTTTCCTAAATCTTAGTCTGCTGCTCAATCCACTAGACATGCTGCCTCTCTAACAACAATAGCATAATGTTTTCCCTGCCAGTGTTTGCTGCAATGCTGGCCCAGTAAGGAATTAAATTGTTTCAGCGGATTTAATTACTGTTACCTGAGGTTCTGTTTACTTTCTCAGCAGCATTACAAATGTGGCATGAATAATGAACCTGTGTAGTAAGAAATGTTGTTATCTTAATGTTAACAGTCTTCAACAGGCAGATATTCTTTTATAAGTGGATACATCATTATTTTAGAAAAACGGCCTTGCAATGCTTCAAGTAATAAACATCAAGCAGCATCTCAGTGGGCGGTCAGGGCAAGTTCCTATCTGCATCACGCGCACTGATGAGACAGTCAAATACTACTGGTCTCTGTCATCTCTAAACATCCAAGCCAAGGGCAAGGCAACATCCCCTGAGCATTCATGCAGTGGAGTGCAGCAAAACAGAACAAACAAGCTGCCTGGAACTCTAACAGCAATAACAAGGATTTAATAAATTAGCGGAGTTTGTGGGAAGGTGAGAAGAGGTGCCTGGGTTTTCTTTGAGTTGTAATTTTGTTTTGCTGGTGGAATTTCTGACGTTCTGAAATCTTGGTGATGACAAAGCACTGCAGAACGCCTGTCCTCTAGCCCCCTGAAAATCATGACTCTGCATGACATTATCAGGCAGCGGCATTCAGCATTGCATTATCCTTTGAACTTTGCTGATTTTATTTGTCCAGCTAGCTGTAGCAAGTGTAGCACATATAAAATCCTATGGGTCAGATACCATGTTGCCTTGTGTCGTCAGTTATACCAGTATGAAGTGGATGTAAAATGCTACTAAATCAGAACGGTAATAATTTTAATTCAATTTGCACTCATTTTAACGACTAAACAATGTGCAGGGTAATGGACAATGAAGCCCTATGAGATTGTAACGCTAATGGTGAGATTCTGGGCTACAATTCCTAGAGACATAGCACAGAACTGGCAGACGAGGGTGAGGGGGGACTCTTGTGCAGTCCCACCCCTGACATACCATCCTCAGCCCCTGCCACAACATATCCTCTGTACCAGAGTTCATGAGGGAGTCCTGGGAGGGCATCCTTATGGATGTTCTCCACACTGCCTGTGTAACTCTGACAGACGTTGGTCATCATGAAACCTGGGACCTCTGAAGCTTAGTGCATGAGCCTCCACTGCATGAGCGAAAAGCCATATGGCTCTTAGCCAAGGCTGGCACAGACTCATCAGTCTGTAAGTCAGTGGTCCCCAACTGGTCGATCCTAGAGGCTCTCCCCAGTCCATGGTGATCTCCGGCGGTGCAGCGGGGCTGCCACTATGGGAGGCTCCCTGCCTGCCATGCCCCATGCTGCTACTGGAAGCAGCTAGTTCTGCCCAGTGGGAGGCCACACCCCAACTCCCATCCCTGAGCCCCTCCCAGAGCCAGCACCCCACACCCCCTCCTGCACCCCAAGCCCCTGCCCCAGTCCTGACCCCTCGCCCAGAGCCAGCACCCAGCAGGGCTGCCCAGAGGATTCAGGGGGCCTGGGGCAAAGCAATTTCAGGGGCCCCGTCCATAAAAAAAAGTTGCAATACTATAGAATACTACATTCTCGTGGGGGCCCCTGCAGGGCCCGGGCCTGAGGCAAATTGCCCCACTTGCCCCCCCACGGGCGGCCCTGGCACCCAGTACCCCCTCCTGCACCCCAACACTCTGCCCCAGCGCGGAGCTCCCTCCTGCACCCAAACTCCCTCCCAGAGCTTGCACCCTTCACCCCCTCCTGCACCCCAACCCCCTGCTCCAGGCTCAACCCAGAGCCCCCTCCCACACCGTGAAGCCCTCAGTCCCAGCCCAGAGCCCACACCCCCTCCCACACTCCAACCCATTGCCCCAGCCTGGTGAAAGTGAGTGAGGGTGGGGGAGACCAATCGTCGGGGAGGGGAATGGAGTGAGCGGGGTGGGGCTTCAGAGAAGGGGCGGGGCCTCGGGGAGGGGTGGGGTAGATCCTGGGTTGCCCTTAAATTCAAAAAGTGATCTTGTGTGTAAAAAGGTTGGAGATCACTGCTCTAGGTGGTTTAGGTGCCACTAGAGGGGAACAGAGAGACCGAAAGGGGGCAAAGAGTGAGTGAGGATCTTGCCATAAGAAAATGTTGAAGTCCAAGGAAAATATGGTTTATAAAACATATTAAATTTGTTTTAAAAACTCCTATAATCAATTCTGGTGAAGAGACCAGTCAGGGCACAAGACACACTCCTTATTGCAGGCTGGGAAGTACTGCTTTGTTCAGCTACGTAACAGAGTGGGCGGGGAACAGACTAACTGAACAGGAAGTGAGGGAAGGATGGACCATGGCTCCAACCTATAATACTGTGAGTAACCCAGTTAACCCCTTGAGGACCAGTTCACTACATCAGTGATCTACCACTTCAGGATCATTTCATTATCATTTTTATTTTGCGGTTTCAAAAGCAAATGTGTGACCTTTTACATGCCCCTTTCTTTATCCCATTGTGAATCTGATATAGCAACCGGAGGTCAAAACATAAAGTGTCTATTTTTATTCTCAGGGCTCAGGACAAAAATGATATTCTTGAACACAGCTTAACCAAACACCATTATTTCAGTTTTGAGCTATTCCAGTCATTTACCAGCTATGGTATGTTCATAGTTTATGGCAAAATGAGTATAGCTTTTAACTTATCCTAATTCATTAAAGCTAAGCAGCAGTTTTTTCGTAGCTAATAAAGTAAACGCCTAAGTCTACATCCCTTTCCTTCATGTTATAAGCCCTGCTAAGAACAATAAGTCAGATGTAAGGAGGAACTTGTTAATTAAGTATTCTTCCCACAGCCTACTGATTGCCCCATTAAGTCATGGGACTCCTACAGATTTTTTTTCCTTTGTGAACAATGCCTGTTCAAAAATTTCCCAAAGCCAATGTTTGGAGGAAACAAAACCTCAGATCTTATCTTTCAGCTCTTCCTGCAGTCAAATCTCCAATATTTTTTCATTTGTTTGAGCATGGTTTTTTTTTTTTTTGTAAATCAAGGTCATCTTTTGTTTTGTTATGTAAACTTAAATAAAACTAGAATAAATATATAAGTAACTGTGTAATGCTGGACTATATTCACTTGGGAGTTCTTGTGGCATTATAAGCCATAGGATCAAGGCTCAAGTCATTTTGTTACTAGCCAGAATTCCCTTCCATTACACCATTCCCTAGCTGCTATTTCTTATTTAGAATGTAGATTTTGAATGTTTCTGTTTCAAATATTATGGGCTAGATTACACTTTACTTATTATTATCATAGGGTCTACAGACCCAAATCAGTTCTGAGGGCCTCTGTCCTAGGAGCTGTACAAACACGGAGTAAGAAACAGTCTCTGCCCCAAAGAACTTGCAATCTAAATAGACTTGATTTATAGGGCCATATGCTGCCCTTTATCCTTACATGGAGCTCTCATTGACATCCATGGAAGTTGCAGGTACATAACAAAGGCAACCCATATGAAACCACAAATTAAACTGTGTGTCCTTCAGGGGGATACCTCAGTGGTTTGAGCACTGGCCTGTTAAACCCAGGGTTGTGAGTTTAATCCTTAAGGGGGATCTGGGGCAAAATCAGTATTTGGTTCTACTAATAAAGGCAAGGGGCTGGACTTGATGAACTTTCAGGGTCCCTTCCAGTTCTATGAGATAGGTATACCTCCATATATTTTATTTTTTATATATATTCTCAAGGAGTACTTTGTGAGACTTATTCTTTGATTAACCGAAAACAAAGAATACATTTCTGTGTTGTTTCCTCAGGAGAACATGTACTCCCCACCACAACTTATGGGATGAAATCCCATTGAAGTCAATGGGAGTTTTGTCATTGACTTCAATGTTGTAAGATTGCAGCCCTGTACTTTGTGTTCCATTCCAGCACAAAGTGCAGCAAGTACTTTAGGTGAACTAAAAATACTGATGAAAAGCTGTTAATTTATAATGCAGCTAATCACTTTTAAAATCTGTTTTCTAATTTGAATATGCCAAGGTTTTGATCCACCTAATGGACCACAATGCCTCTTTGTGTGTGTGTGTTAATAAAGATATATCTAAAATTACAGCACTGCCAGTTTTTTCCAACCACAGTGATGGACACGTTATATGGAATAGAATAGAACGTGTATACTTTAAATACAAATACTTCAAGAAAAAACTAAAAGATCACGTATCCACAGTAGCTCTCTCTCTCAAGAAACAATAGAAGAAAAACAGAATGTTTCTCATGGACATAAAGATATATGGAGAGCAACATTTTCAAAACTCCTTCAGAAAAATATACATTCATAATTAAATTGGAGGCACAAATGAGTTAGTCAGAGTGTGATGAAGTGTGGGTTCTGCTTTTATTGCTTTTGAATTATGGATGATTTTATGACATTGTATCATGAAATTTCTGTCATGTAAAGCCTATTTGTATGTGGAGCCACCGAGTTAGCTGGATCGTGTCATGTCTCTGCCAGGCCAGAGACAATGGTGAGTGATCTGCGAGCAGTAAAGTAAAACACCTTGGAACAGTGGGTTTGCAATAACTGGGAGAAAAAAATCTCTCCTCCTCTTATCCGAAGGGGGTGGGGGTGGGGGGAGTTGGGAATGTAATGGAAAGTTACCAGGGCAGAACAAATAAATAGACTGGGGGGCTGGAACTGGGGAAAGTACCATTTTGTTCCAGATTAGGTAGGCATTGGGGTGGAGGGCACTGCCTGCCTGACAGAACACAGATGGTCCCCCCAGGGCAGGGTGAGCTAGTGAGGAACATTGCATTTAGGAAGTTTTATTGTTTGTATGATCTGTGCTCTCCAATGCTTTACATGATATAATACCATAAAGATATTGGACTGGGCAATGTGTGTGTGTTTTGAGTGCTTCACGGTTACTGCATGCCCCAACTAAGAGAGTTAATCTGCACACCAGAAGCTTCACACCTCTTGGGTGGAATTCGGGAAAAGGGGTGTGTTTGAGTAATGGGCAGACTGAGCTGTCAGTGCTGTACCCAAGGGGGCTAGGTGTCTGGACAGTGGGTTCCAAACCTCAGGGTGAGGGTGGTGCCAGGTAGGCCTATGCCCAGAGGGTGTACCTAGGGACCCCAAAATCGAGGCAGTCAGGCTCTAGAAGCTTGAAACATGCTGAGGATCCAGCGCGCAGATGCTTGGATTCCCAGTCCTAGTGGGTGGCCAGGAAGGGGCACTGGAAAGGATCTGTGACACCGATGGGTAAGAATTTAGGCCAGCTCCGCCCCACAAACGTACATTGGTGTAACTATGCCATTCAGAGGTGGGAAAAGTCCACACGCCTGAGTGACGCAGTTATACTGACCTAACCCCTGTGTAGAGAGCGCTGTGTTAACAGGAGGGCTTCCCCGTCGACATAGCTACCGCCTCTCACGGAGGTGGGTTAACTACACTGATGAAGAAACTCTCCCGTCGGAGTAGCGCATCGTCACTGAACCACTATAGTAGCACAGGGGTGCAGCTGCACCACTACAGCATTTACGGTGTAGACCTGCCCTTAGATTCCCACCTCTTATTCAGTTCCAGGAATAGGAAACTTACGAGTGAATTTTGCAGGGGTAAAATGCACCTACATAAAGAGAGAGGTTGGGCACCAGCCCTTAAAAATGTATCCTTTATATTTAAAAAAATGGTCCCAGTAAGAAATAGAAGTAGAAAACCAAAAATATGGAGTAGTAGAGCCTAGGTGTCCTTAGGAACAATTTCTGTTTTGATCTTCCATGTACTGCACAAATAACATGGAGATGGACCCATTACAATGGGAAGAGTGAGATTTAAACCAAATGTAGCCAAATAGCGGCCGCTGACCAGGCTAGCGCAGCAGTTCAGGGACTACCCCCTTATTGCCTTGTATCAGCTTCCTACATCCTAGGTGACAGCACAGGCAGGGAAGCAGGCTCTGCGGGGCGACTCCATCCCCTCCCTGAACAGGTTGGCGGGGAATGGCTGGAGCTTCCTTGGACCTGCCCACACAATATGGCTGGGGGTTTTGCTTGCACATCGGACAGTGTACGCTCTACCATTTGTAGATCCAGAGCAGTGAACTCACAGAAACCAGGGGTGAAATCCTGGCTCCAAAGATGTCAATCGCAAAACTCCCATTGACCTCAGTGGAGCCAGGATTTCAACCCATTAGAGACAGTGAGACCCCGTGAGGCAGCCTCTCCCTCCTAGCCCACTCCAGGGGCAGTGTGTTGCCCTATATGCTGGGCAGATGGTAATGGCATGATCTAACCCTTAGGAACAGGGATGCACCCCCTGGCTTGAGATGGTTTCCATCATACATAGGATTTACAGTTTTGTTCAATGGCTTTCAGCACCCCCACTATACAAATTGTTCCAATGCCACTGCTTATGAGTGTAAGTAAATCAGTCCAACATTGTACCCTAGCCAACCTTTGTTCTTTTCTTCCTTTCTTCACCTTTTTAATTGAGTTAGAAACCTCTGCTGTCGTGGTTGTTATAGAAATGCTGAGACCCACAACAAGAGCAGATGCTGCAAGGCCCCGTTGTAAGGGAGTGTTGCTGTGTTCTGTAGCAACAACCTGGGAAAATAATCCTGGTGCTGTTTTGGAGAGCTTCCAACAGCAAATTAAAACTCCTGTGTTTTGTATCACTGCTTGCTGAACAGTGCTGGCAACATCTGATATAGGGGGAAGCTTATTCTCTGATTAAAATGACGCCTTACTAGCATTATTGCAAGCATAGAAAAAAGAATAGAAACAGCCTCTCCTGTTAGAAACGGGCACCCAAAACATTTGAACCAGCAATCATATCTGTGAGGATGGTGCACTGTAAAGTAAGAGATAGAGCCACAGTGTAATGAAAATGAAAGTGTACATCCCAGCAGCACGACACTTTTCTAAATCTTCTCAAATGCCAATTCTAATTTGCTATTTATTGAGCAGTTATAGCTCTTTTAAGATGCAAACTTCTCCTTTCAGGTTTACAATGCAGTTGTTCTCCATGGAACGTGCAGCTGTCTTCTGCCTCTTACAGAAGGACTCGCATTCCCATTTTTGCCATTAATTCTATTCCCTTTTCAGTGTGCAGTGTTTTATAAAACCATAAAATAATCATTTTCAGAGTAACAGTCAAGGATAGCCAGGCAGAAAGAAGCAGACTGAGCAGATCGCTAGTGTAAAAAAGAATTTAAATATTTCTGCATTAATTTGTGCCTTTGAGAGTTTCTGGTTTAAAACCACAGGCCTAATTGCCTACGCAGATCAGGCTTTTAAAGAAAAACAAGCTGTTTAACTATATTTTTAAGATCAGCTTATCATTTTGAAAAAAAATGCTTTCTGAAAATTAAGGGCCAAAATTATGAAGTTCTGGGTAGTGGAAGGGAGTCCCTTAAGGGACTAAGCAATGTGGCTGGAAGCATTACGACTCCAGAGAGCTGAGGGAACACAGAAGAAATGTCTTTTGCTATAGCTTGCCTTCCTTCCTATCCTGCCATTGCTTGCTGGCAAACAACAGAGGTGGGGCTGTCTCCCAGGTAACTCTCACTCTTTACACTCTCCCACATTTGCAGCCAAATTATGGCTGCCTCTTATGTAGGTGTAAGTATGGTCTCCCTGAACCTACTTCTGCCTCCAGCATATCGCCATAGGGCCAGCCGTAATCTGGCCATAAAATGGTTCTGAAACCTTCCATTGACTATAGGGTTATGCACAGTGAACATTTCATTCAACCCTGCATAACATTTTGCCTTTACGCAGAACTAGAGAACAATAAAAAACCTGTCAGTTTTATATGGATGGAAAAATTCACAGTTTTACTTACTGGGTATTAAGCACAGAATACATAGGCTTTGGTTACACAATTACTCCAGGGTATTTTGACAGTAGCATAGGCTGTGGGAAGGGTCCAAATACACACAGGCGTTGGATAACTTGGAGAGAGCTGGTGAGTTTATATTAGGTTAAACATCTGGAGCCAGTAATGGAACAATGCCCAGTGGGGTCCAATATTTTTGCAGGACCATGGTGACGTTAGCAATAGTCAAGTGAGTTGGGTAGTCTGGAGACCGCAACTACTTTGGGTTTTTTAGTGATATGCAGCTGGCTCAGGTAGCTGAGTGGTATTCAGGTTGGTGGTTTAGTAGAACCCAGTCAAGTTTGGCAGTAAGACAGTAGCCAGAGATTTTTTTACACTGACACTCAGATATCAAGATGATTATTGTTTTTTGTAGAGACCCAGTCATGGAGCAGGACCCACTTGTTCTTGGGGCTGTACAAACTCACAACAACAACAAAAAGGGTCCGTGACCCTGTGGCAGGGCAGGGGTAAAACCCCTTGACTGCCCTGCTAAAATGCTGGCTGAGCCCTGCTTTCAGGCAGAGGAGCAGAGGTGCCAAGCAGCCAGCAGGGAGCTCAGCTGCAGGCCCTAACGAGGGCTGGCTCACCGCAATAGACTGAGCTAAGCAGTGACAGCTGGGCTGAAGGCTGGGAGGGCTATAAAAGCCCTGAACCAAACTCAGTTAGGAGGCTAGCCTGGGAGGGGACAGGAGGCTACAGCTCTGTCTCCTCACCACAGGAAGGGAGCCTCAAGTCCCAAGATTCCCTGGAACCGGTTGGAAAGGGGATAAGTGTTGGGGGATAAAGGGGACTGCACGGTGGCACTGTAAAATAAAGCGCAAGGATGAAACACCAGAAGAAGGCGTGAGGACTCTTATTTTACCAGCCTCAGCACAGGGCACAGGGTGAGAAGGCAGAAACCTGTGCGGACCCTGTGACAGACCCAAAGAACTTACCATCCAAGTGATGATGTGTGTGTATAAGACCCTGAACAGAACAAAATGTCATTAGGTATTGTGAATGTGTCAGGAGAATTAAGTCACTTCATCCAAGATCAGCTGTTTTTCAGAATTCACAAGGGTTATATAAAGTATAAAAGACACAGTTGAAACTCTGCATGATCTTTATTTATATTTTATTATAATAGCTTGTCAACTACTTCAACTAGATCCGCACAAGAATAAGAAATTTTTGCTAATCAAGAGCACAGAAACAATCAGTGACCTTACAAGAGACAGGTGTTGTAATTCACAGATGTCAAAGCTGAACAAGAAAGAGGCAGAGGTTGCAACATGTAATGAAGATTGAAAGATCTTTTTGTTGCAGAGAGAAGCACATTTGACATCAATTTAAAGAAAATGATAGCAGTCTATTAAATGCTGATAAAACAAGATACAAGGGAAAAGTATCTAAATAAAAAATAATGTCCAGGAGGTTTAAAGCTGCAGAATATAAGCAAAAATCAGGCAGTTGAACAGAAGACAATAGAAAATCCTGAATTAAATTAATGACAGGAGCAAATAAATATGCATGAGAAAAGAACATGATGTATTTCAAATAGTAGATCTGAAACATCATCTCAACCAGAAGCCAGATTTAGAATAGAGTAGAGAAGAGCAGAGCTATTCTGCTGACTCACACTTGCTGGCGGAACAAGATAATTTTATTAGCTCTACTCTGAAACATAAAAAGCCAAAGTCTTTCTCTGAGGACAAGAAAGAGGAGATATAGGTACAGAAGACCTTCCAGGGAGAAAAATCTAATCAGCCCATTGAGAAGAGCAACAGTAAAGGTTTGTAAATGAAGTCCTATTTTGGGGCTTTAATTAAAAATAAAAGTAAGTCACAGGAAGGGAGTGAATTTGGACAGTAACGTGTGTGTGTGTGTGTGTGAGTGTGTGTGAGAGAGAGAGAGAGAGAGAGAGAGAGAGGTATGCTGGTAGTGGATTAAGGAATCCATCCAATTACAATGATATATTTTAAATGAGCTGTGATAATGGCAGACCAGGTGCCAGTTCATGCCAAGGCCCCAGGCTTCACCGAACACTGACAAATACATAGCTGGAAACCAGTCTGATTCACCTGTCTGTGAATATTGTTAAAAGATATCGGAGTGATAAGAATGTGGTTAGTGTCTAGACATGATGAAATGCTTGTAGGATGCTGCACCTATTGATCTCCCTTATTACACCTGTAGCCCATGGTATGAAGTTACATTGGGTGTTTCCATTGTAATCCTCTGTAATTCTGTAACTCTCCAAACAGGAAGGAAGCGTTCGTTAGTGGAAAGTGCTGGTCCTGCAGAGAAAAGGGCCCAAATGAGCTATTGTGTAACATCAAAGGACAGTGACTTTGTAGATTGCCCTCCCCACTCACATGATGAGAAGACGGGACCGACACTTGTTCTGTCAGTTTGAACGCTGGGGGGAGGGGGATAAAAATCTCTGACAAGGAGAAACTGGATCTTAATGTTGTCTGGACTCTGGGGGGCAAAGATTCCTGACGATAAGCAAGAGATTCGCCAAGCTGCTTGGTTTGGATTACCCCAACGTGCATAAAAGCATGCTTATTATAGAGCTTCTATTACCTTTTGAACTTCAGATTGTACCTCATTTGTGTGTGTGAGTTTACCTGCTTTAACCTTGGAAATAATTCTATTATTTCCTTTTCCTAGTTAATAAACCTATAGTTAGCTTGTTACAGGATGAGCTTTGGTTTGAGCTCTGAGTACAATTGACCTGGGGTAAGTGACCCAGTCCTTTGGGTGTGATTTTTGGTGTAAAGTGACCATCTATCACAAAGTCAAGCTTGCTTGGGTGGCAAGATAGACTGGCACGCCCAAGAGGACTGGCTGTGACTCCATGTCAAGGCTGTTGCAGTGTTTGTGGAGTTCACACTTGCTATTTAGTTGGTAAAATCTCATTGTAGAACATACAACCAGTTAGGGAATTTTGTCCTGCTTCACAGTCTGCCCTGAGATTGGCCCTCATGGTCGTGAGCCACTCCAGACAGCGTGACATGAGCTATGTATGGAATCCAAATACTGAGTCCAAACACCCCAACCTACAGGAAAGTTTAATTTGGGATCAGGATTTCAAATCCCAGTGTGGGAGTGTTCAGCTCCCCCCTCTGCCCTCCCCCTTCTTCACTACAGAGATATAAAGCCCAGATCTGGAGTTTTGGCTCAGGCTTATCTCTAGTTTACAGGCCAGATCCCCAATGCGTGTAAACTGGTTTAGCACCATTCAAGTTTATGTAGCAATGCTGATTTACACCAGCCGACGATCTAGTCCTCAAGATCATAATGCTTTTGATTTCAAGAGCATGAACAGTGTATGTAGAGCACAAGCAAAGGCAATAGAGCGGTTTATGCGGAGGACCGATAGAGTGAGGTTTAATGTCGGGCAAAGCAAACCTTCAAGGATTCATTTCACACTGGGTTTCACACATAGCAGGGGCAGTTTGGTTCACAGAGGGTAGGGTGACAAGATGTCCCAATTTTATAGGGACAACCTGATTTTGGAGTCTTTTTCTTATATAGGCTCCTATTACCCCCCACCCCCGTCCCGATTTTTTACACTTGCTGTCTGGTCACCCTAATAGGGGGTAGCATCTTCAATTCACTGGAACCTTGAAAGGGCACTTCCCACAGCTGGCCCTGTCCTATCCCTTCAGTAAGTCACAGAACTGTCTTCTTGTCTTAGGCAGGGGCGCTGGACAATTTTTAGAGTGGGGGTGTCAGCACCCATTGAACCAAATTGTAAGCTCTGTATATAATGGAATCCACTTCAAGGCAGGGAGTCCAGCAATCTATTTTCGTAGATGTCTTCATGAGGCATCCTTGGGCTTGTTGGAGTGGGGAACCACTATTGGGGGTGGGCTGACTGGGGGGACTTGCTGGGAGAAGAGAGAGTCACTCATATCTTTCCAGCAGTGCAGACAGTATCAGCCCATTTTCTGTGACCTTTCACGTTTATGGGAAAATGCATCACCCCTCACACTCCGGGTGCTGAGTGAGCATGAATTTCATTGCAGTTATTCTACAGAGAGTTTTGAAACAATGATGATGCTTGTGAGAATTAGCATGTGTAAATGCTAGGCAGTGTCACAAATCTGTTGCTACCTCAGAATTCTTGGATGTCAAGACCCTGCAAAAAAATAGCTGCTTAGATCTTCATGGTAGCCATCCGGACAGAATTCCCTCTTCAAAAGCACAAGCCTTCACCTCTTGAGCCAAGGCAGAATCTGGCTGTTAGCTGTATAAAGTCTACAGCACACAGTTAATCAGTTCTGATGCCACCAACAGTGTGCATACCCACACACAAGTCAGTTAATTATTGTATTAGTGTTGTACTTTGTATGTGGTCTTTTAAAAAATCCCAGATGTCTACTTCTGCTGTATCTTGTTTGGCAAGTTAAAATTAATAGCAGGCAGTTGCTTGTGTGTGGTCATGTGCTTAACACTCCTGTTTCACCAGAACCTATATTGTCAGGTTATATTGAACTGCTCAACCTCTCTCATGGGAACTGAACGTACAATTATAGTATCTTGAATATCAACCAGTAATTTCTCTGGAAAGCTAGTCATAATTTTAATCTTAATTAAAGGATGTCAAAATTAGACTGACAGAAACATGATATTTGCACTGCTTTGTATGTCTGGGCTGGCCTAATGGGTCCTGAAACTTTCATACACTTTCATACTTGTTCTTGCTAGTTATCATGTGGCTGTTACTGCAAAATGTTTGAACATTACCTTACAAAATGTCAGCAGAAAAGGTTCATACATAGACATTGTTTCAGTGTGAAAATACTACTTATGAAAGAATATTTTGCAAACCTAAATGTCTTACACTCCTGGAAGATTTTTTTTCTCCTTAGGTAATATATGAAAACCACTTAATGAAACTAGTAATAATGACACCTGGTTTGGAGTCAGGTCCATTTATTTTCAGTTCCATTTACCTTCAAGATGGAAAATAGCATATGGTGAATAGTTTAATATTGCAGTTCGGGAAGCAAACATCCGGAAAACTTGTGATTTTTCCTGTGTGTTGGATTTAAAATGCTGTACCAGACTTAGAATTGAAGGAGCAGAGGGAATATCTAATGTCTGATTTTGATCTCCTTTACTGGTATACATCAGGAGCAACTCCATTACAGTCAATGAAGTCCCACTGATTTAAAGTGGTGTGAGATCAGAATTGGGCCCTCATGTCTAGTGTATCTGTCTATAACTATCTAAGGTTTTTTATATAGCTCCTGTTACCTTGATATCCAAGTAATTCACATGGAATCACAAACCTCCAGGAGGCTGTGCTTCTTGTTCCATTCCTCAAGGGAAGAAGAGTGTGACTCTATGGGACAGAGATTTTGTTGTTGCTGTTGAGTGCATCTGTTGCAGGAAAAGGTTTTCCCAAAAAGCTGTTTCTGGTTCTTTTACAGCTTGATCTGAACATAATCAGACCTAAGCTCACAATTAATTCCATGGGGGAGCTTACCAGAAAGTTTAGCATTCCCAATGAACAATCATCTTTTTAGTGTAAATGGAAAACCTGTGTGAATTCCAAGGGCTTTTGTGATGTTCTGCTAATATATTAGAACTTTACTGCTGTGGAATAACCTTGACTGCATAGAGAAGGAACTGAACCTAGAAACTGCGGTAAGGGCTATTTGAGAAATGCTCCTGATCTCCTAATTTCCCCAGACACCACTCTATCCCATCCCTCATCCTCTCCCTCTACTCAGGTGCTTTCTCTTCATGGTGCAAGTGTGCCTCAGGGGTATGTCTAGACAGCAAAAGCTTTGCTCTGGCTAGCATACCTGAGCTAGCTTGAATCCAGCTAGTGCAGGTAAGAATAGCAGTGAAGACAGCACAGTTTGGGGTTCACAATGGGCTCACGAGCTGAGTATGTACCCATGATCCACTACCCACTCTGAAGCCTGCGGTGTGCTATCTTAACCGCTGTTGATGCTAGCTGGATTCAAGCATTTGCCATGTAGATATACCCATTCATTTGGCATGTTGTAGTTTTGAGAGGGAAACTAGTTTCATATTTTGTTCTGGATTTTATTAAGAGAATAAACAAGAAAATATAAAACTGAACAAATATCACTGACCAATTTACTGGCTAATTTCCTGAAGCCAGATGAAAATAATGAAACAATGCAATAGACAAATCAAGGTTACAAGTGAGATTAAATTGATAAATCAATGGATAAACAATAACCTGAAATGGGTTCAACAGTGGCTAAATCATGAAGTCAACACAATCAGTAATCAAATCATGAGGTCAATATAATACATAATGAACCTTACACAGTCTAACCATGGACACTTAAAGAAGCATATTTCTTTTTTCAGTCTTGAAATATTACTCCACTCCTTCAAAGCACCATTTATTGACTGAGATATTCTGTTTCCTCCCCTTCCAGCTAAACTTCTCTACTTTTAATAAAGTGATCAGGTGATCAGCAATGCAGATCCTCCTTGCGGGCAGAGTAGTTAACACTGACACCTTTAAGAAGCCAGCGTGACACTGATCTGGGGAATTATTTGCTTAAATTTGGGCTGGTATCTAATTAATTGTGCTCCCTTTAATATAGATTTAACCCGCCCTGGGGTTAACAGTTAAAGGGTGCACCTCACTTAGTCTATTCAGGCCCTGGATTTGATTTATGACCTACAGAGAACTGTCATTGTTTCCAGGCCACTGACATGTCCACTCACTCAGAACATTCCTAAAATACCTCTTTAGGGGCTCAGCAAGCAAGAAATGGGGAACTGGCCAGTTGTGACTTAAGTAAAGGTTGCTTTTACTTTTGACCAACTATAAGGACAGGGCTGCTTTTATATCCCTGTTAATCTAAATAAAGCAAATGAAAGTACATACACACTACTGTAGGCTCATATGCCTTATACAACTCCTCATGAATGTCCAGCCATTATATTCAAAATTGAGCTTTTAATCTTTTTCCCTCATACACTCCAACTCCTTTCTTTCTCATTCACCCTGGACACCACCACCACCATCCTTCTTGTCATTCAGGCTCATAAATCTGGGCATTATCTTTGACTGTGTCCTCTCTAGGTCTCCAAGTCAAAGACACCTTGAAATCTTGATGCTTCTTGCATAACATCTCTAAAAGCCAACCTTTCTTTCATGTAGTATGATAAATAGAACTGAAGAAAGGTGGCAAAGAATCCTGTGGCACCTTATAGACTAACAGACATTTTACAGACTAAAACGTCTGTTAGTCTATAAGGTGCCACAGGATTCTTTGCTGCTTCTACAGAACCAGACTAACACGGCTACCCCTCTGATACTTGAAGAAAGGTGGTAAGTGGTCAGGAGGGATCTAGTTTAGTGGCTGAGGAATACAGGCTGGGGTCAGGCTGCTACAAGACAAAACACAGACCTCGCATCATGTAACAATGGTCTCTACGCATGTTCAGTACAGAGCCTTCCTACATCACTTATTGCTAATGAAACAATCCACAGGTAAATTTCTCATCAATGCTATCATCATCATCAACTACTGCAACTGTAACACCGACAGACCCTGGTCGTCAGCAGGCGGGATCAAACCTGGGACCTCTGGAGCTTAGTGCATGAGCCAAAAGCCATCTGGCTCTTAGCTGAGGCTGTAGAGCAGACTCATTTTACTCTCTCTCTAAGTGATCTTGGTGCCACTAGATGGGACAGAACTCCACACCCAAGAGGTTACATATTTCCCCTAGCTGAGGAAGCGCATCCTGAGCTTCAGAGACCTCCCAGCTGAAATCCTGGATGAGCCCCCATGTGTAACACTGACAGACCCCGGTCATCAGTGGATGGGATTGAACCTGGGATCTCTGGAGCTTAGTGCATGAGCCTCTAGTGCATGAGCCAAAAGCCAACTGGCTCTTAGTTAAGGCTGTAGAGCAGACTCATTTTACTCTCTCTCTAAGTGGTCTTGCTGCCACTAGATGGGACAGAACACCACACCCAGGAGGTGTGTGGGTTACACAACATCCTTCTGGCCTTAACAAATCTCATCTTGTCCCACTTATGTCCACTCAGCATATTTGAGCAAAGATGATTTTCCCAGCTCAACATTATGAGCACACCACCTCTCTGCATAGAGTCCAGAACCTTCAGATCTAAATATATGAACCTCTGCTGCTTGAGCTAAATGGTTCAGATCTCACAAGCTGTAGCAACCGTTTGTGTGACTAGAGGGGGACAGAGAGTCACACTGAGTAAGCATTGGTTACACCAGCACAAAGGTTACTGAAATAACAAAATCAATTCCATATAGAAAGGAAAAATAGGTGACCAATGTTACTCTTTGTTCTAATGACAAAAAAACCCTCAGATCAGAAATCACACACAAAGGACAATAGGGAAAGGTGGATCGAAGAGGATGCATGAGGTTGTAAAACTTAAGGTTCTGTGAATGAGGGAAGGGAAAGACAAAGTGAAGGTTTTCTACATTTATTAAGTCTTTAGCCCTGATGAGGCTAACTGTGGGGCAGTTGGGGGATGGGACAGATCTATTATTTTAGAACAGGACTGTGGATTCTTGTTAGATGTCAATTGAACTGAAACCTGAGATGAAACATCTGCCCCAACCAAAAACCATTCTGATTGTTGATGGAAATTAGGAAGAGAGATCAGAAAGCTGCAAGGTCTCCAAATGCTATTATATTTGAGGTGGACATAATGCTTCCACGCAGATTACACTTCTGGGCCTGATTCTACCCTCATTTATACTGGTGCAATTTATTGATAGTTCCATTAAAATCACCAGAGTTACACCAGCTAGCAGCCCAAGTAGTACTGGTGCAATGGTACCGGTTGAGAAGAATCCTCTCTCAAGCTGCATAGCAGCTACAAATCCCCTTCACAACAGCTTCTACTGCCCTCAGACTCCATTAGCCCCACATATTGCCTGTGGCCCTACTCCCCACATAGGAGTACACCACTGGGCCCATCTCACACCAGCCTACCCATGCACAGCCATCCAGGGTGCTTTGGTGGAACTGGATGCCAGTATCAGGGTGTGTAGCGGGCCGGTGTGGCTCCCCTCCTCCCCGGAGAGGGTTGAGCCCCGGACACAGGAAGGGGCGGGGCTACAGCAGGGTGAGCCCGCCCCTCAGAGGGTCAGGCGGCGACCCGGAAGAATAAAAGCCGGGCCTCCCAGCTCAGTCAGCTCTCAGCCACCGGGGAGAGCAGACCTGCCTGAGGGAGCTCCTACCGGAGGAACCACTGGAGCCCCAAGCGACTGCCTGGACTGGACGGAGAGCACCCTACCTCGCTCCTGGGAAGACCAGCCGGAACTCCCCCGCGCCACCTACGACGAGGAGCCCGGGGGAACGCCCCAGCTGCCATGCTGTTACCCCGAACCCCCGGGGCAGGATTGGCTGGACTTCCCTAAGGACCTACCAGACCTACCCCCCAGCCCGGGTTGGGACGAGCCCATGCAGTGGGACTTCCCGGGGCGAGACGCCGTGGACCAGGTAGGCCAAGAGGGGGATAGTGGAAGTGGCCCGGGGGCAGCTGACCTCAGTCAGGCTGCTGACCAGACTGAACCCATGTCAGTGTGTTGCGGTCAGGATCCCCACTGACCGGCAGCGGTGAGGACCGCTGCCTAGGGCCCCGGGCCGGGACACAGTGGAGTGGGTGGGCCTGTGTCCCCCCCTGCCACCCCACTCACGGGTGGCAGCCGTCCCCCTCTACCTACTGGCTCAGCCTGCCACAAGAGGCCTGAGCCCCTGTACTGCTTGCTACTGGCTCAGCCTGCCACAAGAGGCCTGAGCCCCTGTACTGCTTGCTACCGGCTCAGCCTGCCACAAGAGGCCTGAGCCCCTGTACTGCTTGCTACCGGCTCAGCCTGCCACAAGAGGCCTGAGGCCCTGTACTGCTTGCTACTGGCTCAGCCTGCCACAAGAGGCCTGAGGCCCTGTACTGCTTGCTACTGGCTCAGCCTGCCACAAGAGGCCTGAGGCCCTGTACTGCTTGCTACTGGCTCAGCCTGCCACAAGAGGCCTGAGGCCCTGTACTGCTTGCTACTGGCTCAGCCTGCCACAAGAGGCCTGAGGCCCTGTACTGCTTGCTACTGGCTCAGCCTGCCACAAGAGGCCTGAGGCCCTGTACTGCTTGCTACTGGCTCAGCCTGCCACAAGAGGCCTGAGGCCCTGTACTGCTTGCTACTGGCTCAGCCTGCCACAAGAGGCCTGAGGCCCTGTACTGTTTGTTACTGGCTCAGCCTGCCACAAGAGGCCTGAGACCTATTTAGACTGTTTGTCGCCCAGCCCCTGCACCAGGGGGCCTGGGCCTGTCCTAGCCTTAAAGAGACAGGACAGAACCCCTGTGAGACAAGCGGGCCGGTGTGGCTCCCCTCCTCCCCTCAGAGGGTTGAGCCCCGGACCCACCTGTTACAGGGTGTGTACATAAGAATGGCCATACTGGGTCAAACCAAAGGTCCATCTAGCCCAGTATTCCATCTTCCGACAGTGGATAATGCCAGGTGCCCCAGAGCGAATGAACAGAACAGGTAATCATCACCTTTGTAACTGGGCATAGGGTTTGGCCTCGTGAGTCTAAAACTAAGTTTTGAAAGAAGAGTAAATCTCCCAGAGCCTGAATATCTCTGAGTGGAAGAAAGACTGTCAAATTCTACATTATTTGCTGTAATTTGCTATTTTAGCTAGCTCCACCAAAACATCTCCCTAATGGTAGTTGCTTGAACATGGCATGAGAAAAACTTGGGAAATGGCATATTTCCCTGGTGCAATTTAACTGTCATTTGAACAAAGTGGTTATATTAGCTTTAATCTGCTCTGTAAATTTTCTCGTATGTGTGTGTGTGTGTTAATGTGAAGATTTCCTTAGACATTCTACATTCAGTTGGAAGGCTCAGATACATTTGACATGCTCCCATACAGGCTGGGAGTTTTAGATACATATATTAACCAATTTTTTAAGAACATGTTCAAGTTTGAAATTTTAGACATATAGGGCTGGATTCTCCAGCCTGCCAAGGCTATTTTGTGTCAGCTACAGTTTTGCAGCACAAATCAGCCTTAAAATGACCAGAGGTAGCTGATGAAGAATGCCCTTGGTGAGGGGAACTGTCTACTAGCATTCATCTCCTGTGCCAGCTGCACTGCACCCCCAGCATAAGGAGAGGGAAGGGAATGACAGGGCATTTGATTGGTAGGGCATGGATGGGGTGGGCGTATAATTTGCTTCACTGACATAAGAAATTCCTGGGACACTGGAACATTATATAAAAACCTGGGACATTTAGTCACCTTGGAGATAGAAGTAGGAAAAGGGAACCGTTGGGATTTGGAATAGAATAGTGTCTGTGAGATTTGCAATAGTGCATTTGAATTTTTAAAGTCTTTGGCCATGTTTTTGTATCAACATTCAGATGTGTCTAATGTAGAAAACGTGAATGTATTTGAGATCTGGTGCTTATACTCCACATTTTCAAATGCAACACAGCTTGCCAATAGCAAGCTCTTCTTCTTTTAAAAGTGAGAGTTTAGTGGATGTAGGGTTGCCAACTTTCTTATTGTAGAAAACCGAATACCGAGAGAAGCCTGGGCAGTTGTGGAAAACAACAGAAAATTATTTTAATGATTAGCAACAGCACATTCTTCTAGTCACCAAGAACATCCAGCTGGAACATAAGTACTATGCCCTGATATGTGGACCACACAATGGGCTGTGATGGTTTATGGGCGCTGCAGGCACTCTGACCTCTGAAAAAAAACAGACTTTTATATATGCACCTCTCTTGTGGCCCAAAAAGTTTTCCATTTCAAGAATTTTTCATTTCAAGTGTGTTGGCAGTTTTGAAAGTTTTTTTCCCCCACTATCTTTTCGAGTCAGGAGTTTTGTTGAATCCAAACTTATTTCACAAACAGATACGGTTTTGATAAATTAGCATTTTAAAAAAAAAGTTTCATTCAAAAATTCCAAACCAGCTCTACTGTACTTCTGCTGGCAGGGACTCATGGCCATTGGCTCCATGTAGTGGAAACCCAGCTCAGCACACAGTAAGAAGTTCCCTAGAGAACTGGGCTCTGACACACACAATTGAGGAAGGAGGCTGTGCTGATTAAAAAACACTCCCAGGGTTAGAGGGGAAGTGAAGGCAGCTGTAAAAAATAAAAAAATTATATAACAAATGGAAGAAAGGGGAAGTTTATTGTAAGGAATCTAAAAAAAGTTGGGAATTGTAGAAAATTAATCTGACTATATGGAAATGGTAGAATTATCATCATTAATAATGAGAAAAGACAGACATGTTCAGTAAATATTTCTGTTCTGCATTTGGAGACAAAACAGATGATATATTCTCATCATATGGTGATAATACTCTTTCCATTCCACTAGTATCTCTAGTGGATATTAAACAAAAGTTACTAAAGTCAGACATTTTAAAAAAAATTAGATTTAGATAACTAGTATCCAAGAGTTTTAAAGAGCTGACTGTGGAATTTACTGAACCACTAATGTTGATTTTCAATAAGTCTTGGAGTACTGGGGAAGTTCCAGAAGACTGGAAGAAAGCTAATGTGCCAATTTTTAAAAAGGGCAAACAGGATAAACCAGGTAATTATAGGCCTTTCAGACTGATATCAATCCTAGGCAAGATAATGGCGCAACTGATACATGACTCAAAGAAATAAAGGAGAGTAATGCAATCCGTGTATGGATAATAAATTCTTCAAACTAACTTGATACTTTTTATGAGATTATAAATGTGGTTGATAAGATAATAGTGTTGACATAATAGACTTCTGTAATGTAGTTGACTTGGTATCACATGACATTTTGATTAAAAAGCTAGAATGATATAAAATTAAGATGGCATACATTAAATAGTAAAAACTGGCTAACTGATAGATCTCAAAATGTAACTGTAAATGGGGAATTGTCATGAAGAGGGGGTGTTTGCAGTAGAATCCCGCAGGAATTGTGTTGGCCCTACACTATTTAACATTTTTATCAAATGACCTGGAACAAAACATAAGATCATCACTGATAAAGTCTGCAGATGACACAAAATTGGAAGAGTGGTAAATAATGAAGCAGATGCATCACTGATTCAGAGTGATCTGGATAACTTGGTGACCTGGGCGCAAGCAAATAATGTGTTTTCATAATGCTAAATATAAATCTAGGCACAAAGAAAGTAGACCATACTTGCAGGATGGAGGACTTTATCCTGGGAAGCAGTGTCGCTGAAAAAAGATTTAGGGGTCATGGTGGATAATGAGCTGAACATGACTCCCAGAGTGACACTGTGGCCAAAAGAACTAATGCAATTCTGAGATGTATAAACAGGAGGATCTGAAGTAGAAATAGAGAGGTTATTTTACCTCTGTATTTAACGCTGGTGTTACCACTACTGTGGCTCAGTTCTGCTGTCCACAAATCAAGAAGGATGTTGATAAATTGGAGAGGGTTCAGAGAAGAGTCTGAGAATGATTAAAGGATTGGACGACATGCCTTATAGTGATAAACTAAATAGATTGAGCTCCTTGAGTCTAACAAAGAGAAGGTTAAGGGATTGCAGTTTATAAGTACTTACATGGGGAACAAATCTTTAATAAATGGGCTCTTCAGTCTAGCAAAGAAAGGTATAACATAATCCAATGACTAGAAGTTGAAGCTAGACAAATTCAGACTGGAAATGAGGCATACATTTTTAACGGTGAGAGTAATTAAGCATTCTAACAGTTTACCAAAGGACATGGTGGATTCTCCACTAGTGACAATTTTTAAATCAAGATTGGATGTTTTTTCTAAAAAATCTTCTCTAGGAATTATTTGGGGGAAGTTCTATGGCCTGTGTTATACAGGAGGTCAGACTAGATGATCACAAAAGGTCTCTTCTGGCCTAAGAATCCCCGAATACATAGCCTGTGATCTGGTCTCAGAATTCTCCTTCAATTCAAGGTCTGTGAGAGTGAGGGATTGTTTTCTAGGATAGGTTGTAGATGGTTGATGATGTGCTGGAGAGGTTTTAGCTGGGAGCTGTATGTGATGGCCAGTGGAGTTCTCTTATTTTCCTTGTTGGGCCCGTCCTGTAGTAGGTGATTTCTGGGTACCCGTCTCGCTCTGTCAATCTGTTTCCTCACTTCCCCAGGTGGATACTGTGGTTTTAAGAATGCTTGATAAAGATCTTGTAGGTGTTTGTCTGAAGGACTGGAGCAAATTCGGTTGTATCTTAGGGCTTGGCTGTAGATAATGGATCGTGTGATGTGTCCTGGATGGAAGCTGGAGGCATGTAGGTGAGTATAGCGGTCAGTAGGTTTCTGGTACAGGGTGGTGTTTATGTGACCATCACTTATTTGCACAGTAGTGTCCAGGAAGTGGATCTCTTGTGTGGACTGGTCCAGGATGAAGTTGATGGTGGGGTTGAATTCTTCAAGGGCTCCTTCCCCTGGGTCCATCTGATGAAGATGTCATCAATGTAGCACAAGTAGAGAAGAGGCTCTAGGGGACAAGAGCTGAGGAAGCGTTGTTCTAAGTCAGCCATAAAAATGTTGGCATACTGAGGGGCCATGAGGGTACCCATAGCAGTGCCACTGACTTGAAAATATAAGCTGTCCCCAAATCTGAAATGATTGTGGGTAAGGACAAAGTCACAAAGCTCAGCCACCAGGTGTGCAATGGCCTCATCAGGGATACTGTTCCTGACAGCTTGTAGTCCATCCTCATGTGGAATATTGGTGTAAAGAGCTTCTATATCCATGGTGGCCAGGATGGTGTTTTCAGGAACATCACCAATGCATTGTAGTTTCCTCAGGAAGTCAGTGGTGTCTCAAACATATCTAGGAGTACTGGTAGAGTAGGGTGTGAGGAGAGAGTCCAAATAGCCAGATAATCCTGCTGTAAGAGTGCCGATGCCTGAGACGATGGGGCGTCCAGGGTTTCCAGGTTTATGGATCTTGGGTAGCAGATAGAATACTCGTGGTAGGGGCTCTGTGGTGTGTGTCCGTGTAGATTTATTCCTATGTTGTAGCAGGGAGTTTCTTGAGCAGATGGTGTAGTTTCTTTTGGTACTCCTCAATGGGATTGGAGGATAGTGGCCTGTAGAATGTGGTGTTGGAGAGTTGCCTGACAGCCTCCTATTCATAATCTGACTTGTTCATTATGACTACAGCACCTCCTTTGTCAGCCCCTTTGATTATAATGTCAGAGTTGTTTCTGAGGCTGTGGATGGCATTGCATTCTGTACGGCTGAGGTTATGGGGCAAGTGATGCTGTTTGTTCACAGTTTCAGCCTGTGCACGTCTGCAGAAGCACTCTATGTAGAAGTCCAGTCTGTCATTTCAACCATCAAGAGGAGTCCACGCAGAATTCTTCTTCTTGTAGTGTTGGTAGGAGGGTTCCTGTGGGTCAGTGCACTGTTCAGTGGTGTGTTGAAAATATTCCTTGAGTCAGGGACGATGAAAGTAGGCTTCCAGATCACTGCAGAACTGTATCATGTTTGTGGGGGTGATGGGGCAGAAAGAGAGTCCCCGAGATAGGACAGACTCTTCCGCCGGGCTAAGTGTGTGGTTAGATAGATTAACAATATTGTTGGGTGAGTTAAGGGTACCATTGTTGTAGTCCCCTGTGGCATGTAGGAGTTTAGATAGTTTACTGTCCTTTTTCCTCTGTAGAGAAGTGAAGTGTGCGTTGTAAATGGCTTGTCTCATTTTTGTAAAGTCCAGCCACGTGGAAGCTTGTGTGGACGGCTGGTTTTGTATGAGAGTCTCCAGTTTTGAGAGCTCATTCTTGATCTTCTCCTGTCTGCTGTACAGGATTCTGATCAGGTGGTTCCTCCGTTCCTTTGAGAGTGTGTGGCACAATATCTCACCACAGTCAGTATAGTATGTCGTTTGCAATGGATTTTTTACCTTCAGTCCATTTGGTATGATGTCCATCTGTTTGCACTTGGAGAGGAAGATGATGTCTGTCTGTATCTGTGCGAGTTTTTTGTTGAGGTTGATGGATTTCCACTCCATATGGCTAAATTTAGTGCCTTGCATGGTATCAGGTATCGGGGGTAGCACCTTGTTATCTACCTTCTTTTAGCAGATTGCACCTGCAGGGAAACTCCACCAGAGAGATGTTCCTGATATAATTATCTCCTGCACAGTCTGTTCAGAGTAGAGTTCATCACTGGGTCAAGGCTCCGGAGTTTAAGATAAGATCCATACAACGATAAATTATTTGTGTGTCTAATGCATTGCAAAATATATAAGAAAGTTAATTGCAGAGGCAGTTTTTATTATTCTCGAGAGTCGAAACTGTAACTTGTCATCCTCACTATGAGTCAAATGCCAAATTATAGCTGAAATCCGGTTCTCTACTCTTACTACTAGTGTAGAAGTCAGTTTTACCCATTGGCTTTTTATTTCTTTCAAAGTTTGCTTTTATTTTCCAGTATTGCAAATACAAAAGATTATGTCATTGCTATATACAGTCCACAGATATAAGCATGTATAAAATGATACCATTGTCATAAACATTATATTGTGCATATATTACACACAGTGCTGGTAGCCCTGCCTATTATTAAAGTTGCATGACACTTCCCATTTCAAGACATGTTTTCCATTGCTTATAACTGTGCCAAATTTGAAGCATTTGTGCTGAAATTTTACATGCTAGAGCTCTACCTCAGGCTGAATTGTTTGGGGAAATTTCTGCCAAAAGCAGTTCAGCCATTTCTGAGAATGTTGGGATAAATATGTTGTTTTGCCAATGTTCAAAACTTCAGGCAAACTTTTTCTTGAACAATTCTAGTTCCCCCATTCTTTGGTACAGGGACTGCCATTTGGCAGGGAGGTGGCCTTTATGTCTCAAATGTGCCTTTTGCCACCCCCTGAAAATCCACCTACACTTGGCCAAGTATAAGCCTTTGGAAAAAAAAATTATTTTCCATACACCCAGTAAGGGCTTCAATTTTAGCAACTAAATTCACTGAAGAGTCCAGGTGCACTGGGCACGCTTCAGCCCAGGACTGGACAGAACTTTACCTGCAGTTGCACTGTTGTTGCAATTGTGGCTGTGCTGAAGTCCAGGTCTGGGCACCTGAACTGAGAGCAGGGAGCCTGTCTCTCCCATACTCTGTGACCCCCCTCCTTGGCTCAGGAAGCAAGTAGGAGGAAACTGCCTGATTTGAATGCAGAAGGAACAAGAGTCAGACCAGTGGGATGGGGTGAGGGGAGTAGATTGGGACAAGAGGGTGGGAGGTGGAAGACCAGGATTAGGGGTTGGCCAGGGACAAGAGAGAAACTGGGACTGGGAGTTGGAATGAGGAGGGAGATTGGAGGGCAGGGGTCCTGTGGAAAGAACAGTATGTGATCATGTGATTAAAGACTGTATCACAATGCATATGCACAAGGGGCCCAATTAAGGTTGAACAGACAATGTTATTTTAATGTAGTCTTGTGTGTGTAATATATTTAGTGCTTAACATCCCAAAGGATTCCCAAGCACTTTGCAAACTATAAACACTAAAAGATTCACTTCTTCCCTCATTGAAATACCTTTGGGATGCGATACAGCAGATTTTCAACAGCACAAAACAACTCTAATCAACATTTTAGGACAGGAAGTGAAGGAGAACACAATAGCAAGGTGAAACTGTAGGGGGAATTTTATTTAGGTACAATTAATCAAACTGTAATTTGGTCAGGAGGCTGAGGTTAACACAACTAGTCTTTCAAAGAGTGCCATGGGATTTTTTTATGGCCATTTGTGAATTCAGGATAGTATGAGATTTTTTCCAAATGAGGAAAAAGCATTGGAAACACCATCTGCAATCAAGAAAGATACAGTAGTTCATTCTATAATGAGTGAATATTTAAAATTGGTTACATGCAAATGTTTTAGCATTTTAAAAAAAAATCTGTAGCTACATCAGGCTAAGGCTCTAATGCAGCAGTTGTTCAAAACAAATAGACCCCTGATTGGAGCAATTTAAGAAACCAGGGCCTATGGGCCAGGAGTGTGATCTATGAAAGTACTTAAACACCTAACTCCCATTTTTAGGCACCACTGCAATCCACTAAACTCCCACTTGGCTGCTGCCTGACCTTGGAGGCATCTAAACTCACTTGCCCTAAGTTCCTGCCTCTGGGCATATGCACTGCTGCTTCACCCTAGGCATCTGGATACCTATCTCCCACCTAAGCCCCAGAGCACTCACAAACCAGGGAAAGCAGGCATGTGGCTGCCTAAGTTACATGCGGGGTGCTATCTGGTAGGCATGTGTGATGCTGTATGATTGAAATATGACCATTTATATCCATGATATTGCCACTGTTAGACAATAACAAATCTTGTACAAATTATGGCATGCAAGATGTCAATGGAAAAGTTATGGTTTGCTGTGCATGGTTATCTTGGTTCTATTCATGCATCATTTTTGTATCTGAAGTTATGAATATTGGTTATATACCTGTAATGGCCCATCAAATACACTTCATAAGGTATAGAACAGCCATAGAATACCAGGGTTGGAAGGGACATCAGGAGGTCATCTAGGCCAGCCTTCTGCTCAAAGAAGGACCAATCCTCAGACAGATTTTTGCCCCCAGTGCCTCCCTCAAGGATTGAGCTCACAACACTAGGTTTAGGAGGTTAATACTTAAACCACTGAGCTATCCCTCCCTCTGATCTAGCCAGCACCTTGTGAATGGACTATTCAAGTTGATGGCCCATCAAATACACTTAATTATCACAATGGGCCAGAGAAGAAACTCATTCCTTCCACATAGCTCTTCCTGCAGACACTAGCCTCCAAGCGGCCAATAGCTGCCCCTGTGAGTCAGCAAGCCACATAAAGGAATGTGACATGCTCATGTGACCCTGGACTCCATCTTGTGCCAGTAATTTTCCAGAAACTATGTTGTGAGCTTTGTTTGGGACAGTAAAATACCAATCACATGGCAAAGGATATAAAAGACCCCTGAAACATCTCCATGTTGCCTCTTTCCTGTTCTGATTCTCTGGACTGTGGATTTACAACTAAAAGGAGCATACTAACTGAGGACTTTCCAATCTTTTGGAAGTTACCAGGGATTTTTACAAGACAGCAGTCTGTTCCATCACTTCTGCAAACCTGAGATAAGAACATTGCCATGATTGTATGTATACAATCTATTAACCATTTTTAACTCTCTCCTTCTTTTTTTGTTAATAAACCTTTAGATTTTTAGTTACTAAAGGACTGGCAGCAGCATGATTATTGGGTAAGGTCTGAGTTACATATTGACCCTTTGATGAAACTGGTTTTCAATAACTACGCATCATAAAGTCTAGTGTCTGGGTGACAAAATAAGGGATGGAATACCTAAGGAGACTGCATTTTTTACTTATTAGCCAACGTGGTGAGACAGAAGTTTACTTTTCTTACTGGCTTGGTATAATCTAATGCTAGAATAACCACCAATATGGGGTAAGTCCACCCTATTTCTCAACAGTTTGTCCTGAATCTGACATTCTCAGCTGTGACCCACTGAGGCACAGTGACAGCATGCTCACAAGCTGCCTAACAGATCAGGTCTCTCAAGCAAGTCCACACAAAATAGCTGGGAGGCAGGGAAGGGCACATTCTCTCTGTTATTACCTTTAGCGTAGTGGATAGGATACTCCCCCAGGATGTGGGAGGTGCTTGGTTCAGAGTCCCCTGCTCATCCTGAAAGAGAAAAGGGATTTGCTACCTCTGTGTGAATGACCTAACCACTAGCCTGTAGAATATTCTGATGTGGATCTCCCGCAATCTCTGCATTTGAAGTTGTTGCAGTTCAATTAAATAATTGAATAAAAACTGGGCCACTGAAAGTTAAGGACTCAACAAGTGAATATAGCTGAACCACTCAGTAATAGTGACCACAATTAAATTTAACATTGTAGGGGAAAATGCCAACAAACCCTCTCATAAAAGCATTTAACTTCAAAAAGTTAAACACAAAAACGAGGAAGCTAGTTAAATGGAAATCAAGAAGAATAGTTACAAGAGTGAAATCCCTGCAAGCTACATGGAAACTATTAAAAAACACCACAATAGAGGCTCAAACTAAATGTATACACCAAATTAAAAATATAGTAAGAAGACCACACAAAAAAAATGCCACCATGGCTAAACGGTAGAGTAAAAGAGGTGGCTAGAGGCAAGAAGACATCCTTTAAAAATTGAAGTCAAATCCTACTGAGGAAACTAGAAAGGAGCATAAGCTCTGGTAAGTCAAGTGTAAAAAGACAATAGGGCAGGCCAAAAAAGAATTTGAAGAGCAACTAGCAAAAGACACAAATGGCATGTCTTCACCGGCAACGTTAATGTGCTGCCGCAGCAGCGCTTTAACATGGCTTATGCAGTCGCGGCATAGAGCTGGGAGAACTCTCTATAAAAAAAACCACCCCCACGAGGGGAATAGCTACCAGCGCTGGGAGTGTGGCTGCCGGTGCACTGTCTACACTGGCGCTTTACAGCACTGAAACTTGCAGTGCTCAGGGGGGTGTTGTTTCACACCCCTGAGCAAGAAAGTTGCAGCGCTGTAAAGTGCCAGTGTAGCCAAGCCCAAAAACTAAACAGCAAAAATATGTTAATTACTTCAGAAGCAGGAAGCCTGCCAAACAATCAGTAGGGCCATTGGACGATCAAGGTGCTAAAGGAGCACTCAAGGAAGATAAGGCCTTTGCAGAGAAGTTAAATGAATTCTTTGCATTGGTCTTCACTGCAGAAGATGTGAGGGAGATTCCCACACCTGAGCCATTCTTTTTAGGAGTCAAATCTGAGGAACTGTCCCAGATTGAGGTGTCAGTAGAGGTGAGTTTGGATCAAATTGATAAACAATAATATGTCTCACAAGTTCTTAACAGCCTCAGCTCAGAACTAACACACTCATGACAAGTTTAGTCGATACTTTATACAGATCAGGGGTCTTTGTTCTGGAGTTCCCAGGATCAGGCAGTCAGATGATAATCAGTTTCTCTCTCCAGTGCTTCAAAAGGCCTCCCAAATACCTCCTAGGAAACAAATTTCATGCACATTGTCCCAAACAGTTCTTTGAAGTTCCTACAGTCCTACAATAACAGATAAGCAATTGCACTTTTAATACAGTGGACCCAAAAGATATTAAAACTAATTCAATAAGATTTAAGCTTTACTGAATTAAATTATTCAGGCTATTGCAGGAAATTGCCATCTGTCACAACTACAAATCAGGCTCTCTCTACATTTCCAGGGAGCCTTGCCATCTTTATGGTGGACTTGTAACCTGTACCATAAAATAGATGAAAAAAATTGCTGTAACTGTCTTGAGAAGGTAAGACTCTACTGGAGTGGAACTTGAGGTTTGGATCAGCTCCTGGCTCTGCCACAAGTTCTTATGTGACCTTGAGCAAGTCACTTAATTTATCTGTACCTCCGTTCCCCATATGTAAAACAGGATGAATGATTATCCCTTTCTCCTACCCTTTGTGTTGTTGCTTGTCTATTAAATTAAAAGCTCCTGAAGCAAGGAACTCCCTCTAGATGTGAGTGCAAGACCTGGTACAATAGGGGTAGGTCTACACGGCAATAAGAAATCTGCAGCTGGCCCGTGTCAGCTGACTCGGACTCATGGGGCTTGGGCTGTGGGGCTGTTGAATTGCAGTGCTGAGACTGCAGCCTGGGTTGTAGGACCCTGCAAGGTGGGAGAGTCCCAGAGCTCGGGCTGCAGCCTGAGCCAGAAAGTCTGTAACAGAATTAAACAGCCCTGAAACTTGAGGCTGAGCCAGCTGGCACGGACCAGCCACAGGTGTCTAACCACAGCATGGCCATACCCTTAGGTTCTGATCTCAGCTGGAGCTTCTAGGTGCTACTATTCTACAAATAACACATGGTAAGGGTCAAAACTTGTTCTGGGAGGCCAGACCAGTATATGTTTTGCTTTGAAAACTAGGTCACCAGTCCCTGCTTACACTGAATTGAGCATAATAATCTAAATATGATATCACAGAATAAAGCAACAAAACAAAAACAAAAAAAATGTGATGTTCAATGTTGTAGTTTGCCATCTCATGCATCAATATAATGATTTCATTAAAATGTAACTTGCAACAAAATGTCCTGCTATTACTGCTACAGCTTATGTCTGCAGTATACTGGTCATAAAATTGTTCTTTGTTCCATGGGTAATGTCATGATATTTAGGAGGGGACATTTTCTGGAAGTAATGTTGCAGTATATTACCACATTAATATATAAGCCACACGAGAGTTTCAGTACTAAAGATCATTTAGATATTTTCATAAAACCTCTCTTGGCAATTGCTTCCTATCGCACTGATTTTTGAAGAATACTTCAGATTCTCTCTCATCATGGCTTATTAACATACAGTAATTCACAAAATACATCTATTTTGGGACATTTTTGATATCAATATTAATTAACTCTTGAGTGCTCTACAACACTTAGCAGCCTGCAATAAAAGGAGGTTAATTTGACCTGCTAGACATTGCTGAGAAGCTCAGAATTTTGTGTGTGTCTCCATAAGGGACAGAGGATGCAGCATTCAAGTATTTGAGTTTCCCAGGTTCACATGCCAAGTGTGAGCAAAAATAAAGTCAAGGGGGAGGGAATTAAAAGAAAAAAATCAATTATTCTGCTGCAAGTCAAAATAAAAACAACTAAGGAAGAAACACGTGTGTGCTAACTGTAGGAAAGCCTGACCATTTTAGGGAAATTAGGTGCCCATTCCCCATGGGTTGCAATGAGAGCTGGGTACTAAACTCCCCTTTCTACCTTTGGAAATCTCCCGTTTAATGGCTGCTGCTATACTTTGTGCCCAATGAGAACCCCATGTTAGGAACAGCCTGCAGTCTCTTGCTCTTGTTGATATAGAAACCATAACAGATGCAACATAGTCAGTCTCCCCAGAATGGATAGGGATCGAGCATATTGTGCATAGCATAACAGCATTCTTCTAACTGTCAACATAAAAAAGTCATTGAAAACCTTATTAGATGCTTTCTGCTTTCTTGAAAAAGGAATGAATTTAGCAATCACAACTGCTGTGTGTGGGAAGGAGGAAAGGAGTAGAGTGGAGGTTTAGATAAGTTTTTACTTACTGATAATTTTACTTTTACTATAGTGATTGCTCTGGAAAGGTGATTGAATCCTGTGTGATCATTGGGCCTCCACATTTACTCTACTTGTGAGCTCAACTGTAAAAAAAAATAAGTTTATAAAATGTCACAAGAACCTAAAATAACAAAAATTGATGGGAAAATGTACAAAAAGGAGACAGGAGAACTGAATTAATCCAAACCAAAAAAAAGTCTACTAATATAACTCAAGGACTATGTTATGATCATACTTGGTAAATAAAAAATTAAAAGACTGATCATTAAACCAAAATTAAACCGAATATTAGGCCTAACTGATGGACAAATAATCAGGAGATGGGCTATTTCACGCATCAGAGCCTTTTGAGGTCCTTACGGAAAAAATGTTGGGGAAAAAATTGGCTAATGGAGCAAGCTTAACCCTAGCTGCCATCCACACCATCTCCTGGACCTCAGACCATCTTTGTGCTAATCTGGAGAGATACCCTAACCAGAGTGGGCCAGAGAGAGAGGGACTCAAATGACATCACCATTTCCACCAGCTCCAGCTAAGTCCTCAGCGCCACCTGGGAGGTGAGATGGTTTCTCTCCCCTTCCCCACTGCCAATGTGTTCTTTTCCTTCTCCACTGTATTTCTTCTCTTTCATAGCCCTCTCCTTTTTCCTTCTGTCTGACAAGAGTCTGGCTTTGCTGGCCAAAACTGTATATTTTACAACATTGCTGTAAGGCTGACCAGAACAAGGCAATGAAAAGCAATGCCTTACACAGTCTGCTCTTTCTCCAGCAGTGAGGTTGCAAGTGAAAATAAACAGCAGACACGGAAGCTCCATTTTCTATCTTGGCTATTCTTTTCTCTTCCCTCTCGTGGGTGTTTGTTTTGTTTTGTCTTGTCTTCTAGGAAATGGCATGGGACTTTAACAGCAGCAACTATGACAGCTCCAGCCCATCTTAACTAACTCCTACTCTTTTCCCCAAAATGGACAGTTATTACCATCTTTGTTACCATCTAGAAGACTTTCAGACAAGGGTTTTTCCCTTTTCACAAACCATTTCACCTACCTTCCCTTGTTGTAGTTTTGCCCCTTTTTTAATTCTCTACTTTGAGGTCTTTCTCCAGGCCACTGAATTCTTGGCACATCTCTTGTCCCGTTTCTTCTCTCTCTAGCCCCCATTTGACTTTTGAACCTATTCCTTGATACCTTGCCTACGCTGGTCCTGCCCTTTCTGGCCATTTGAATCTCCGGGCATTCCTGCTCTCCTTAAAAGAAAAGGGATCCAATCTGTTGTAATTAATACCAACTGGTGCAAGGTCCTGACTACCCCAACACATTTCCATCTAAATGTTCCCTGAATTTCCGTGGGTACTCTGGCCACTGAACAAAAAAAGTCAGTTTTACTCTCTCTCTGCACCATCCAACAGGGTTTTACCCAGTGTCTCCTGACCCACGAGCACCCAACAGCAGAGTCTACCAGGGTCATGATTTGTTAGTGCTCCAGTGTCACAGAGATGGTGGATGTCCATTTTGACTGCCCGCCAAGGGTTTCTGTTCACCCACAGAACTCAATGAAGATACAATCCATAGCAAAGCAGTCCCTTTTCAAGTGTTCCAAACCGCTGCATTGGTAGCAAACAATTTGGTGCTGTGAGGAAGGGGTGTCCTTGTCCTATTTTCTTTTCCAGTGTCTTTATTGTCTCTGACTCGCTGCCTTTCCTCTCTGGATCTTGTCCTCTAAATGGATGGACTGATTCCATAAACTCGTCAGTGAGTTTTACCGCCACTTCTAAGGTGGCAGGTTAGTGTACCTGCACCAAAACTCTAGTGATTTCAGGGAAACTCTGTAATATTTGCCCCAAAATAATGGAATCCATTATCTCCCCAATTCCTTGGCCATCTGGCCTCTGCCACCTAGTGTCCCAATTGGTTAATTTTTGGCAAAGGCCCCAAGACGTATCCCCTTCAACCATCTGGCTGCCCAAAACTTCTGCCTGTACCATTTGTCAGATAGTCCCATTTAGCCTAGAATGGCTGCTTTTACTGTATCATAGACAGCTGCCTGGACATCACTGAGCACCATATATGCGGCAAATAGTGTTAATATAACCTAGCTGCGGTTTAAGATCAGTTTTAAATAACGTTTGGTAAACAAAGACCTTAGCTAGCTTACTATTATGGCAAACATACATTATATTTTATTAAAAATTAGGAAAAGAGTATGAAATAAGACTTTTATGTTAACATCTTTTTTGTATTTAGCTAGAGAGAGAGTTTTTAGAAGAAAAAAATCTTATTTTTTTAAGATGGCATTAAAGATGGTAACTGCCTTTGCGGGGAAAGAGAAGAAGTTGGTAAGATGGGCTGGAGCTGTTATTGTTGCTGTGTGATTTTAGAAGACAAAGCAAGATGAACACACACAAAAGGGAAGAGAAAATAATAGCTAAGATATAAAAACAGCTTTTGTTTTTGGTGTCAGCTTTTATTTATAACCCTTTTGCTGGAGAAATACAGGCACAGCACATGGTTTTGTTAACTACCTAGAGACCCAACAAACTTGTACTAGCATGGCTTTTAGTTGCTTTCTTTGGTTTTGGGCTTACAGCAGTATTGCAAAATATACAGTCTTGGTCAGCTAAGCCAGACTTGTAATAGACAGAAGGAAAAAGTAGAATAGGAAAAGTGGGGAAGGAAAATGACACATGGTGGGCAGGGAAAGAGAGAGAGAGAGACTCAGATTGTATTTGGGATTTAGCTGGAGCTGGTGGAGGTGGCCATATTGTTTGGTTGTTTAGTTGTTTTCAGCTTGGTTTGGTAGGACATTTTCTAGGATTAGGACAAATAAGGTCTGGAGATTTAGGAACCAGGGGAGGTATGTGGCACAGCCTAAGGCTTACCACCACTTCAACACTTGCAACCTTTGAACTGGCACCTGGCTCAGTGTGAAAGTAGAGCTCCATTGTGAAGCAGACAATACACACATGACCAGACAAGGAGAGAAGTCTCTGTTGCCTCCTGGCTGAATGGAGCATGTCTGAGGCATGTTACATCCTGGTGACCTTCCTTATCTCCAAGACCTTAAAAGCATAATTTTCAGTGTAGATACATAGTTCTTTAAATATTATGATCTGTACATACAAACATTTCACAATGATTATGACGACCAGTAGGCTATAAGTTCTCAGTAGAGACCTCCCATGCCACCCTTTGGTGAAATATAATGTATATATCGGACCCACAGGATCCCTGAAAAACCCTATGCACCCCCTGAAACCTCTGCTAGTTGGCACAAAGAGGTCCCTGTGTCACACCCTCCTAGAATGCATTTTTGCTTGTTTACTATTGTTACTGCATGAGCTCATTAACTTCTTAAAACAAAGGTTGTAGAGGGCCTGATCCCTGGGGGATCCTGCTTCACAGATGGGATAGCCAAAGGAAAGGAGACAGGGAAAGAGGCATTCTCAGCATAGATAGGCAAGGATGCCCTTATTCAAGGAGACACTTCCTGTGAAGAAAGGGACAGACTCAGATACTCTCAGTGACACCATGTCCCTTGACTCTGGTGGGTAGAATTCTCCCATCATAGCTCTGTGTCTAAAGATGACAGAAGTCTGGCAGACCAGAGGTAGTCTTATTCTCCAAGGCCTCAGAGATTATCTATGGTCAGATTGTCATCAGAATAGTCACAAATAAAGGAATCTCTAGATATCGGTTCTCTTTTCTACACAAATGGCATCCGCAAGGCAGATAGAAGTAGAGGGAGTAGGAACTGGTGTAGGCAGCATCTGATACAAGGAAGCAACTCATACATGTGTCCACTCCAATGAGCACCAGGTAAGTAATAAATCAAAGGAGGATACATGGAGCCTTACTTAGAAGGGCCTCCAAAAACTGTTACTTTGGCATATGAACAACTTAAGCCTGGTCTACACTAGGCGTTTAAATCGGTTTTAGGAGCGTAAAACCGATTTAACGCCCAACCCGTCCACACCAAGAGGCCCTTAATATCGATATAAAGGGCTCTTTAAACCGGTTTCTGTACTCCTCCCTAACGAGAGGAGTAGCGCCAATATCGGTATTAACATATCGGATTAGGGTTAGTGTGGCCGCTGATCGACGGTATTGGCCTCCGGGAGCTATCCCACAGTGCACCACTGACCGCTCTGGACTGCAATCTGAACTCGGATGCAGTGGTCAGGTAGACAGGAAAAGCCCCGCGAACTTTTGAATATTTCCTGTTTGCCTAGCGTGGAGCTCCGATCAGCACGGGTGGCGATGCAGTCCGAAATCAAAATAAAAAAAGAGCTCCAGCATGGACCATGCGGACGTGATCGCTGTAAGGGCAGGCAAATCCGTTCTATCAGCGCTCCGTTATAGAAGATGAAATTCAGAATCATTTTTAAAAATTCTCCAGACAGAACCCGGAAGTTCCAAGGGGCGGGGGAGGCTGCGGGAACTATGGGATAGCTAGGGAATAGCTACCCACAGTGCAACGCTCCAGAAACCGACGCTAGCCTCGGACCGCGGACGCACACCACCGAATTAATGTGCTTAGTGTGGCCGCGCGCACTCGATTTTATAAAATCTGTTTTACAAAACCGGTTTATGCAAATTCGGAATAGTCCCGTAGTGTAGACGTACCCTGTGTTCCACCCACCTGATGGAACGTATTAGGCAAGGTGATGTGAAAATAACAGGATTTTATTCCCCAATTTTAGAACATGGATATAAAGAAATGCAGAAGATTAGGAGGATGGGTGGAGAGCTAATTTAGATAAACTCATACATGTCTATCTGGAAAAGAGAGAACCTTAGCTCCAAGATGTAGGGAACAATGCTAAAAAAAATTGCACTTCCCTTTTCACATCAGATTTGTTGACATCTGATGGATTTTTGCATTTAACAGTTATCAGGGAAGTAGCTTCTATTGTACATCAAATAGAAAAGATATTTTCCTTCAGGGTTCTCAGTACCAGCAGCTGTAATTTCTCCTGTTTTCATCTGGTTTTTCCAGCTGCTTTTAATCAGACAATGTGCTATAATCCTTTGAATCTATACAATGGCATTCAAAATGTCAACAAACATTAGGGCAATGACAGTTTAAAACCTCAAGGGAAAATGAATTTGCTGTATCTACCATTAATGGCATCTCCTTTATTATGAATTTACCTATAGAAAATATTGTATGCCATCCTATAAAGAGAGAGGAAGATTTTTTCAACGGCACAAATGGGTGTGAGGTGTCCAACTTCCCATGAAAATCTTTCCCAGAGATTAACATGAGCAAAATATATTGTACTGATCAAGTCGATTGAAGGACACTATGCACGTCAACCAACCACAAAAATATTACTGGGCTTCATGAAAGAATTACTTGATGAAATTTTATGGCCTGTGTGTCATGGAGGAGATCTGCAGAAGTATGTTTCAGAGAAATTAAAATTTATGAAATAAAACAAAGGACAGATTCATAAAATAAATATGTTTTAAGTTTGCTTTGAAAATAAACTTCAGCCTCTCCAAAAATAGCTAAAGGATTCACAATTATGAAGTAGCTTCAAACTAAAAGTTGTTCCTACCACTCTCCAACAGTGAAAATGGGAATTCTCAGCCCCTGTTGCCTATAGATTGAAAAAGAAGTGGGCAGACTGAAAATATAGAGATGATCAAAATCAAAGAGTGCTTTAAAAATAAGCAGTAGCATTTCTAAACCATTCTAAAAAGTTGCAGATAATTATTACAGTCTCTTAAAAGCATAGGTTGTGATATGTGCATGTGGATTTATGCACCAGTTCAAACATTAATAACAGTAGCAGCATTTTGGATAAAAAGAAGTCTGAAGTGAACCATCTGGGAATCTGTTAAACAATGGAATATAGTAGTCCAATTCTGAAGTAAGAAAGGCATGAAGCAGTGTTGAAATATCAGAGGAATGGTTTCAATTTAGCAATAATTCTGAACTGACAGAATACTTAATTAGTGACTACACAAGAGTGATCCCTTAATAAATCTAAAGGTCATACTTTGAGTACCATAAAAGAAGTGTTCTGTGATCATCCTGAGTGCATGAACATTTCTCAGATAAGTCCATGAATCCACCAAATACAATTCAGTGTTATTAGATGTGAATTAAAAGCAATGTATCACCATCTGTGACTGAATCTCAATAAGACGTGCCAACACAGTGGAGTTTGACACAAAAGAAAAGACTTAATGACAAATAAATCTGCAAATCAACTGCATTAACTGTGAAAATACATTTTTACTGATTAATAATAAAAAGGACAAAACAGGCTGTGTATGCAGGCAAAAAAGCATAGGGCTTAGAACTTAATAAAATCCTATGCAATGCAGCTGGTTATTGGAGCATAACTAAACCAGTGATTGCCCATGGTAACAGGAAATTTCAGTTTGTAAGGTATGAACTCAGCTGATTCAGGAAGGTGCTTTAAAAACACATGCCTCTAAATAGTCTAGCAAAATTCCAGGATGTATACCATCAAATGCAGCACAAAGATGCAGTTACACAATTACAATGATTAAATTTGAATTTATCAGCAATAGATCATTTGTGACCTTGAAGGAGTTTACTGTGATATGCTTTAAATCCACACTGAAATTTCTCATTAAAAAAAAATATTACTAGACAAATGAGCCTGCAGCTGAGGGGTGATCATTTCTAAAATATCAGGCAGAGACAAAGAGGAGGGATAGGGTCCATTGCTGGCCAGGATCTCAAAAGAAAGCAATAGCCCATACAGACAAGCACGAAAAAACTGATACGTTCTATACATCATGAACTGTCCCAGCAACCATGGAGCCAACAACATTAGTTAAAATGTTGGACCAAATGCAAGTAGCAGTTTTTCCAACAGCCATCTGAGTTAAAGACCTAGATGATAAGAAGTCAAGTAGAATGAGTTCATCAACAGAAATAACGTCAACGGGAATGACAACTAGGAATGTTTTTCTCTAGTAAATTAGGGCACCAGTAACACTGTTATTTGTTAAGAATCCAATTGTGTCATGATTTCGTCACAAAATAAACCAATGGACATCCTGGAAAAGTAAGGTGTTATTCACCATGAGTAAGAGTGGCAGGATCAGGCCCTCATTGTTTTATTGATGTGGGACCATAAGTGTGCATGAACCTAATCACTGTGGCTGGTAGGAATTCCTCACACGTGGCAGCTGAAGGATTGCTCACAACAAGGCGTTTGTCTCCAGTGTCATCATTGGTATAAAATAATGTCAAGTCTGTTCCCCTCAGGATTGAACTGATAGAACCAAAGCTAGGAAAAACCAGCGCAGAGCAGTAGGAATATAAATACAGTGCATTGACCCATTCGTCCCTATTGGTCAGCTGCAGGAAGGAGCCTTACAGGATCCAGAGGATCAGAAGATGATTAATCCAATCACAAGAATCCTAAATCAGTTATCACCTGGTGGGGGAGGGGGAAACAGGAAGCTAGGCAAGTGTAACACCGACATATCCCAGTCATTATCGTCTGGGATCAAACCTGGGACCTCTGGAGCTTAATGCATGAGCCAAAAGACAGTGCTGTAACAGGCACATCACTCTCCACCTGGTCTAGCCACTACTAGAGAGGGCCAGAATGCCATGCCCGCTTGCCTCCCCGAGAGTAAAAATTACCCCTGCACAGAGAGCTTAAACCCCACTTCAAAACTTCCTGGGAAAGAAATCCAGACTGAAAAGAGAAGAATTGAGGACATCTGGAAAAGCTGGAGCCAAATGACCATGTCAGAACTAACAAACCAGACTGGGCCTTGTCACAGATGACTTTACCAGATTTATCTATACCTGGTCAGTTCCACTCTTGCTCTGATTACACAGCCTAAAGATCCATGACACATTAAAGCTTGAACTCCTGTGGTAAAATCTTCTTAGCTTGTCACAGTTCCACTATGCTCTGATCCTGCGTTGGAAATGCTCTTAAGTTTACCTAGCTGGGGTCGGAACAGCTCTATCCACAACAGGTTGATTCCTTCTTAAGAAAAGTGACTAGAGACTCTCTGAAAGGATTCAGAGTAGCAGCCGTGTTAGTCTGTATCCGCAAAAAAAACAGGAGTACTTGTGGCACCTTAAAGACTAACAAATTTATTTTAGCATAAAAATATGGAACGCTTCACGCAAATTCGTGAAGCGTTCCATATTTTTATGCTAAAATAAATTTGTTAGTCTTTAAGGTGCCACAAGTACTCCTGTTTTTTTTTCTCTGAAAGGAAACATTCTTAAATATAAGGCAGTCCCAGGAGTATGTTGCACAATTCTTAACACGATTTTAAGGACAAAATAAAGCACAGGGAACAAAGTGAGAATGGAACCTACGTCTTGAAGATTTATTCATGCTCATAGAAAGACCAGAAAGACAAGGTGAGTGAGGTAATATCTTTTATTAGACCAGCTTGTACTGGGAGAGAGATAAGCTTTTGAGCCACACAGAGCACTTCTTTACTCAAAATCTTTGTGTCTCTCTCCCCAACAGAAGTTGGTCCAATAAAAGATATTACCTCACCCATCTTGTCTCGTTAATATCCTGGGACCCAGGAGCGGCGCCAGGGTTTTGCCGCCATAGGGGGCAGTGCTCCTCCTCTGAGCATTCAGCGGCGGGGGGACCTTCCGCTCTGCATCTTCGGGGCACTTTGGCAGTGGGTCCCGGAGCGAGTGAAGCACCCACCGCCGAATTTCCGCTGAAGACCCGGAGCAGAAGACCCCCCTGTGGCTGAATTTCTGCCGAGGGCGGCAAAATGCCGCCCCCACAAATCCTGCCGCCCCCACAAATCCTGCCGCCCTAGGCAACCGCCTAGGGTCGCCCAGTGGAAGCGCCGGCCCTGCTGGGACCAGCAATATCTGTCACGTTATAAAGGCTGAAACGTGATACCCATGAATCCATTTCTACTGGGGTTTCCCCAATTCATGATGCAACCGTGAATGCCATAACAAGCAAGATTTCTAGTCAAAATCACTTGAGGGCCAGCAGATGGACTTTTGCTGATAAATTTACAGGCTCAGACCAGACCTTTCAGTTATTTTTGAATGTTTGAAAAAGGTTAGGCTTGAAATTATTGGATTTGGCTGAGATTCAAGCAAGTCCACTCATTTCTGAAAAATCCTTAAGTACTTTGTAGCAACCCACATCTTGTACTTGGGAACAATAAAGAAAGCAAACAAATGATAAAGTAAAGTATGACAACAGCCACAGTTTTGTGCAGTTTTCCGGTGTTTTACAATGGCTCAAAGGAGAGAGGAAACAAAGCTTCTGATTCCTTCCTCAGTTCCTTGCAATCTGGTCAGAGAGAGAACTGATGTGTTGAAAGGCTCCACTGTCCCAATAGCCTCTTACATAACTGATGATTTAGTTGGTGTTGGCCCTGCTTTGAGCAGGGGGTTGGACAAGATGACCTCCTGAGGTCTCTTCCAACCCTAATCTTCTATGATTCTATAAAACTGATGAACTGAGATTTAGTTACTAGCCAGCCCACATGAACAGTCAAGCAAAACCTGATCCTGGTATGCCTATACAGATAAAATTCCCATTGACTAGGTGAGAGTTTTGCCCGATTAGAAGCTGCAGGATTCAGCCTGAAGAATCCTAAATAATCGGCTACATTTGCTTTCTACATCAAAGTGGCTAAATCTGTAGCCCACTGAGCAAGTTCCAGTTATTCTGGCAGTGTATGTTCAAGATTAGTCCAGTCTAAACACTCACAACATTGCACTTAATGTAAACTTCCCAAACTTACATGGGTGCCCTGTATAACACTAAAGGTCAGTAAATCCAGGCCATGATTCCCATTTCCAGCTCTCAAATGGAACTATTACCAGCTGACATTCCTAGGAGTAAGTTTGCAGTCGCTGGCTTCCTTCTTGTGTATGGGTACAAAGCCTGGATTCATAATCTACATGTGGACTTCAAGAATTCTACTTGTATGCACAAAAGTGTTCAAACTGGCACCCACAAAACCTACTGAATTAAATGGATTCTGCTGGTGCTTTTTCTAGCACTTGCCTTTGCTGGTGTTAAGGTGCTCAGATGAGGGTGATAAGAAGACAAGAAACAAATAGAAGGCACACAGGTGTTAGAACATTTAGCTGCACAAATGGACGCAACTGAAAAAATAGCCCTTGCTTTCTTTCCCAAGTGGAGAGAAAATATTACAGTCCATACAGCCTTAAATTCTCTAACAGCCATAGAAAAACGAAAGGACATAGCACTGGGAGGAACAACCTGGGTCATGGAGTCCATCCAAGCAACCCTGTCATATAATCCTGTTCATAAATTTATCAAGCTCCAGCTTAAAACTAGTTAGGTTTTTTGCCCCACTATCCTTACTGGAAGGCTGTTCTAGAACCTCTCCCTTCTGAGAGTTAGAAACCTAATTTCCTGCCTAAGTGTATTCAGATAATATAGATAGGAGTAGCAATAAGTACAGTTAAGGTTGAAATGTGTTTCCCCACTGTAAGTCCCCCACCTTTTTTATTCAATTGCTCACAATTTTATCAAATTCCTGTTTTGCTGAATTTTTTCCATGTTTGCTTTCAGCCTAAAGGCAAATATTTTGGAAAACTTAGAAAAAACTGTTTGAGCTGACCTTGAGTTCTGCAAATGTGAAAAGATATATTGGAAAAGTGTAGCCATTAGAAAAAGGGTATTTCAGTACAGTGGACCATATATCATGAAAACAAAATTAGAGCTAGAGCTTCAAACTTGGCTTTGTTGTAGATATTCCTGAGACTTAACAAGCTAGGAAGAATGTGAAGAACTTGAAAAAAAGATATGAATGTTTAAATTCTGCAATGTCTCTAAATTATTTTAACACACTATAAGGATGGTGGAGTTATTATCTAGTTGCTTATTATTATTATTATTATTATTTATTATTAGCATATGTGCAACGTGGCACATGACTAGGGTTCATCAGCAAATTTGATCTGCTGGTTGGATCACTAGCTTCCCCAGGACGGGTAATGACGGGGAGTGCGATGTGAACACTGATCCATGCTAGCTATATATATGTACCTACCTACCACACAGATACAATGTGCAAAAGAAGAGATGCAAGTCATCGTCCATTGCAAGAATTTAGGTGTGTGGTCCTGCATCCAGTGTAGCCAATAGTAAAGGTTTTACTCACTTCAGTGGTGCAGGGGCATATGCTTAGTTATGTGTGCTGACAGTAGTCTTACTATCAAGTTCACCTAGAAGTGCTCTAGGGAATTACCTTGCATTCCATTGATTTTCTGCAGAAAAGTGTAACTCTTGCAGTCACACATGTAGATAACATTGATTCGAAATAGACAAATGCAAAAGGAATAAGAATGACAGGAAATTAATATCCCAAAGCTCACAAAAATGTGTGAATCATTGTAAAAGGGAGAACTGAAGAGCATAATCAGTTGCCATATCAAATGAGACCCAGCTCTTCTGTTGGTAGAATAGGTTCCTACTGAAAAAAAAAATCACCTTTATCTCTGTCTGAGTGCTGAAAATATTCATGCAGTTGATATTACACACTGAATAGCCACATTCTAGATGCTTACATACAAAATCCTCTACAACTAAAAGTGAAGAAACCAATCCCTGTTGCACCCGCAATGATCCTGGTTTGGCTCTCACTTCCGCATGACCCCCCCATGTAATAACCTCGCAGCCCCCTGAGGGGTCACCCCCCCAGTTTGAGAATCAGTGGTGTTACACCAGTGATAAACCAATCTGAGGGAGAGGAGAAACAGGCCCATTTGTTTAAGAGCCTGTAATTTCACATTAGATTTGTCAAATCACGTTGAAACATTCCAAGTGACACATTCGTGATGAATTCCCCATATACTAATATCGTAACTTTAATCACATTTATTCATTATGTTCCAGATACAAAGTAAAGAAAGAGCTTCAATTTCCAGCATGAGGAACTGGAGAGGATCTGTTTTGCCTGATAAATGGTATTGCCTGTATCTAGCGCCTCTGATTGTGAACACTGTTTTGATTTTGAATCATGGAACATATGACAAATGTGCAGTGTAGGTGTCAAATGAATGGCTGGAGGCCCCTGCACTAGTTTGGAATCACTGAGCCACTAAGTACCATTAACAGCCAAGGTGATATCAGCTGGACTCTGAAGTTTTTTACCAATGTATTTAACACTTCAGTGAGGTTATTACATGGGGGGTCATGAGGTCAGCCTCCACCCCCAAAACCTGCTTCTCCTTCAACATTTATAACAGAGTTACATTAAAAACACATTTTTATATTTATAAGGGGGGTCGCACTCAGGGGCTTGCTGTATGAAAGAGGTCACCAGTGCAAAAGTTTGAGAACCACTGGTTTAGCTGGAAGGAAAATTGGGCCCAACGGCTTTCACCCTGCTCCATTTCATAGCTGTACTCATGTAAGGTAAGAGGTTATATAGCTAGAGAATGGGATAAAATCTCACTGAGATGCTGCTTTCCCTGAAGCATTATTGACATGGAGTAAATCCTGTATCCCAGCTGAAAATAATGAGTTGGGAGTCAATGTGGAATAGAGATTCATATATAAAGCCAAAAGGGACCTTTCTGATCATCTAGTCTTCCCTCCTGCAGGAGACAAGCCCTAGAATTTCACCCAGTGATTCCTTCCTCAGGCCAAATAACTTATGGTTGAACCAGAGTGAATCTTTAGAAAGCCACCCAGTCTTGATTTAAAGACTTCAAATGATGGAAAATATGGCCCAGTATATTCTGTAATGCCAAGCAATGGCTCCTTTGGAAGCAAGAAAGTTAACAAAATAAAAGCACTCCGCACCTTCAAAGTAACCCATTAATGAAGTTTTTTCATCTCAGTATTTGTTTATGCTGTACAATCTGATCAACTTTGTCTGAAAAATTCCACTGGCTTAGAATCTCAAAGTGCTGAGATTCCAGATCCCTATGACACTGGGTGAATAATTTGCTAACATATCCATTGCATAATATATTCTGCAAATGTTGCTAACTTTTCCTATTAAAATGCTTGTTAAATAATTGCTTTCAATATTCTTCCAGATCCTGCTGTGAACAGTGTTGAATTGAAATTTGGCTTTCAAATTCAAACAAATGTTTACAAATCAATTGTAGTATTCACTAAACTTTGCTACAGGAATCCTTCATTATCGTATCTGCGTGGGTGCAAAACTGGTTGGAAAACCCTTCCCAGAGAGTAGTTATCAGTGGTTCACAGTCATGCTGGAAGGGCATAATGAGTGGGGTTCCGCAGGAATCAGTCCTGGGTCCGATTCTGTTCAATATCTTCGTCAATGATTTGGTTAACTGCATAGAGACTACACTTATAAAGTTTGCAGATGATACCAGGAGGGGTTGCAAGTGCTTTGGAGGGTAGGATTAAAATTCAAAATGATCTGGACAAACTGGAGAAATGGTCTGAAGTAAATAGGATGAAATTCAAGAAGGACAAATGCAAAGTACTCCACTTAGGAAGAAACAATCAGTTGCACACAACTGGGAAAGTGGGAAATGACTGCCTAGGAAGGAGTACTGCAGAAAGGGATCTGGGGGTCATAGTGGTCCACAAGCTAAATATGAGTCAACAGCAGGGCTGCCCAGAGGGGGGGGCAAGAGGGGCAATTTGCCCCAGGCCCCGAGCCCCACAGGGGCCCCCACCAGAGTTTTTCGGGGCCCCCGGAGCGGGGTCCTTCACTCCCTCCGGGGGGCCCGGAAAACTCTTGCGGGGCCGGGCGCAGGAGCTTCTTCGCTCCCGGTCTTCGCTGGCGCCGGGTCCTTCCGCTCCAGGGCGGAAGGATCCCCCGCTGGCGAATTATCACCGAAGACCGAGCGGGACCCACCACCGAGTTCAGCCCGGTCTTCGGTGGTAATTCGGCGGCGGGGGGCCCTTCCCTTCCGGGACCCGCCGCCGAAATGCCCCGAAGACCCGCGGCGGGGCCCCCCTCCGCCGAATTACCGCCGAAGACTGGGCTGAACTCGGCGGCGGGTCCCGCTTCGGCGGTAATTCGGCGGCGGGGGGGTCCCCGCCGCGGGTCTTCGGGGCACTTCGGCGGCGGGTCCCGGAACGGAAGGGCCCCCCGCCGCCGAAGAATCCTCTGGGCGGAATCCTCTGGGCGGCCCTGGTCAACAGTGTAAGGCTGTTGCAAAAAAAGCGAATATCGTTCTGGGATGTATTAGCAGGAGTGTTGTAAGCAAGACATGAGAAGTAATTCTTTCACTCTACTCTGCACTGACTAGACCTCAACTGGAGTATAGTGTCCAGTTCTGGGTGCCACATTTCAGGAAAGATGTGGACAAATTAGAGAAAGTCCAGAGAAGAGCAACAAAAATGATTAAAGGTCTAGAAAAGATGATCTATGAGGGAAGATTGAAAAAAAATGGGTTTGTTTAGTCTGGAAAAGAGAAGACTGACAGGGGACATGAAAACAGTTTTCAAGTATATAAAAGGTTGTTACAAGGAGGAGGGAGAAGAATTGTTCTTCTTAACCTCTGAGGATAGGACAAGAAGCAATAGGCTTAAATTGCAGCAAGGGAGGTTTAGGTTGGACATCAGTATAAACCTCCCAATTATCAGGATAGTTATGAACTGGAATAAATTGCCTATGGAGGTTGTGAAATCTCCATCATTGGAGATTTTTAAAAGCAGGTTAGACAAACACCTCTCAGGAATGGTCTAGATAATATTTAGTCCTGCCAGGAGTGCAGAGGACTGGAATAGATGACCTCTCAAGGCCCCTTCCAGTCCTATGAATATCAGCTATGTATGTTGTAACATTGTGTGTGGGAGACATGGTACATGGCTGACACATCACAGATGAACATTTAAAGCTGAATTTATATTTGTAATAAATGTATTAAATAAATTCTTTCTGTTCTAAGAATATCCTTGATCAGATCACGATTTTGTCAAATATATTTGAGTTGTATCATTCTACACATTGTTTTGCAAATGGTTTAATTCTCAGGACTGATCAGTTTTTTCTTAGAGCTGTGTCAGTTGTTTTTATTTATATGTTTAATGCTCATAGAAGCACAGTTGAGGCTCAGGTACTGACCTTGCTAGGAGAGTTGTCCTGTGGGCCATTGTAAAGGAGAAGCTTCATGTTTACAAAGTAAATAGGTCGTCATAGCTCTGTTGAAGTCAAGAGAGCTGTATTGATTTACAGCAGCCAAGGATCTGACCCTTACCTTCAGTTTCAATTTTTAAAAAAATGCATGTAGGCTGCATGCCTCTTTCCATAGCATGTACAGAACATACTGGTGTAGCCCCCTTAGCATGGGTATAAATAGCAGTGCAGCCAGTGAGGCCTGGCTTAGGAGACTAGAGCAAAGACACATCCAGTGGGTGTGGGTACATATGCCAGTTCACTGCTGCTGGAGTCCTTCCCTGCTGCAGGGAAAGACTCTGGGGGTGGGGGTGGGAGGTTGCACCAGCTCCCCACTGCTGCAGCCTATCCCCCACGCAGGGAAAGTTTCCAACCTCTTCACCCTATGGAAACTCTCAGCCTTTCCCTGCTGCCTCCCCCCGCCAGAGCCTTTCAGTGACATGTAGCTACACACCACAGTGTGGACACAGCCTGTAGTTACACTTACCCCCCACACAACCATCAGTGGTGCATAGTGCAGCTGCAGCCTGGGATTCTCCTTTGCAAGGGTTCATAGACTAGCTTTTGTAGCAAGGGTATTTATTACTTCCCTTGCAGTAGGGTATTTATGAACCTCAAACTCACATGAAAAATGCAAAGAAAAGAGACAATACCTTTCCATAAGGATAGAACGCTACTCCATCCCATCTGCCCCAGAATTGCCATTCAGTCATTAGGAGTCAGCTACTAATTGAATGGATAATTGTTTTATGTAAGTGACTGACTTATCAGCCTTGATAGCTCCTCCCCTGGGAAAGGTCAGTGGCTCCCCAGGGAGATGCTTTTCACAGCCTGCAAGATGGTGCAGACCCTCTTGTCAGTAACCTTTTAACTACAATCAGATCAGTTTAACAAGAAGGTGTCATTTGTTAAGGCCTGTGGTGTGTGTTTGACATGACTTGCCATTTGAAAAATTTATCTGATTCATTCTAACTTATGACCTCCTCTGATAATGTAATGTTAATCTTCTAGCTCACACACACAAAGCAAATTTCCTGTCTAACTTAATAGGCTGAATGTAGGTAAATATTTTCCCTACAATTCAGCTAATTTAAAGGCCATTAAAAGAATAAGATCAAGGAAAATGTCTTTGTTCTGTTACATTGTGGTCCAGTGATTAGACCACTAGGCTGACAACCAGGACTCCTGGGTTCTGTTCCTGACTGCCATTGACTTGGTGAACTTCAGCAAGTCTTTCCATTTACTTCAAAGGGCTTTGGATCAGGCCCTGAATAATGCTGTGACTTATTTTCCATGAAACAGATATAATTTAACCTTACCCACCCTACAGTAGCCTTGGAGAGTTTGGATTAATGGGCCAGATCTTCAGCTGTGAATGAACATAACTCCATTGAAGTCAATGGGAGCAACACCAATATACACCAGCTAAGGATCTGGCCAATGCATGTAAAGAGATTTCATATCAGAAATGGGTGAGCATGGTTCAGTCAGTGTCATAGATAAAATGTAGTTAGCAATTGCTGCCTTCCTATGTTCCCACTTGAGCCCCTTGGGTTCAGAATTACATGCAGTTCCTGAGGTTTTCCATGCTCATCTGGAATTCATCTGATTCACAGTCAACTGTGGAAGATGACGAGTTTCCTGGTTGGTGAATTGGAAGCTTGATTCTCCTCTCACACTCTTGGCAACTTTCATCTTCATGAGCTTGGTATCATGGGAACTTCTCAGGAAGCCTTTAGCGCCCATGAACAGGGAGCTGAAACTATCCATCACAATCATTACCATAATATCAGAGTCTCCACAGTATCAGGCACCTGCGCCACTCCACACCAATCTGCAGAGAAGAGAGACGAGGAAGAGCAGTAGGAGAATGCAGCAAAAGATAAACATTAGTAGGCAGCTGGCTAGGATTTATACACACTAGACAGAAGCTGAAGTTTAGGAGATCAAATAGGAGAAAAAGTCAAAACAAAGAATATTAGTGGCTTCTGTCTAAAAGAGGAAAGAAAAATCCTTTTGCAAAGCATAGAACAAAACTATACTACAGGCTTATGCTGAGAAAACTAAACAGGAATGCTTTTACTAAAGAAGCCGAAAGCAAAGGTAATATATTGAACAGGATCCAATTGCAATAGATCCCTGCTTCTAGTCTCACTTTCACCAGTGTAAACCAGGAGTATCACAGGGTGGCTGGTCCCTGTAAAACAGTAGGCCCAGTTGCAGGTGGGTTTGGTTGAAGCAATTAAAGGGAGCAGGGCTACACCTGCAGCTATAATGGCCTGTCAGATGGCAAGAGGAGGAGGAGTGATTATCCGGAGAGAGAAACCTAGAGAGCCCCTGGTGCCAGGTATCCTGGATGGTTGCTGTTCCAGAAGAACAGCAGAGCTGGCTGAATAAGGAGTGGTTGAGGAGAAAGCTGGCTAGACTAGGCAACTGCAAGAAGCAAAATTGCTAGAGCCCCCGGGAGAGGAGCCCATGAAACCCTAGGACAAAGGCTGAGTGGAGGGACTGTGGGTTTTTTTAATTTGCTTATATTTGGACAATAAACCTTTTAAAGGAGACTCAGGGTAGCTTTGTCTGCTTGTCAGGCTGGTGGGGAGAAGCCCTACCATGTCATAAGGGGTGATTCCACTGAAGTCAATAGTTACATTGCTGGAAGTGAGAACAGAATCAGGCCCCCACTACAGGAGGAAAGCCATTCCTGCAGTGATGCACTGCTATAATTGTTTCAACATACATAACTGGTGTACATTTGTAACCCTTCTGCCAGGTGGAGCCAGCAGCAACAAGGGCCGGGTTCAGTATCTAGGGGTTCCTTTTCAACAATACAACACAGAACTGGCTCGAGTCCCCACCCAGTGACCTGGGACAATTACACAGCACACCCTGGGTGTCTCTAAGAGGTAATACTTCCCCTCTCGCAAGCACAGAGTCTGAGTGTAGCAAAAACTTTTAATAAGAGGAGGGAATTAACTCAGCATTAATTTGGGAAAATACCGCAACTAGGGTTCATAAACACAAACCATGATCAAAAGACCGACCCCCAAGTTAGGCAGTGTCCTTTTCCCCTCGGGTCTTAAGTCCAGCAACCCAAAAGTCCCTTTAACATGCCCGTCCCTTCTCTGTACCCCACTTACAGTGCAGGACCAGAGTTCATAGGTTCATCTGCAGAGTTCGCCTCCCACCTGCGTGGAAGGCGGGGGTGGGTAAGGAGGACCTTACACGCTGCACTGCTCGGGCACTCGCTCATCACCCCAACGGCCGCTTGCCACGCCTCTGCGGGACTCTGCTCTCGGCTTTGGCCGTCTCCACCAGCTTCTCTGCTGGCCACTTGCCACGCCTCTCCTCTAACTGCCCTGCTGGCCGCGCCTCTCCACCGCCGCCCTGATGGCTGCTCGCCAAGATGTCTTCAGGACCCCCCACACACACACACTTAACCCAGCTCTCAGTGATTTCAGCTGTTAGTAGGGGAGCCTCACTGCTGCTACACACTGGGCAGTCTCTTGCATCAGAGACACTGTCCCAAAGTAGGTCTAATACTTACACCTCAGTATCAGTGATTTCAGCTCTGCAGTGTGTGAGAAGACTCTCAATTGAGTCTAAATTAGATCTTTTATTATACCATGGAGAGAGGAAGGATCAAATGGTATCTAGGACTCTTAAACAGGGCCACTCAAGCAGTGCCTTTTTGTGTAGGACTTTTGTGCTTCCTGCCCCAAGTGTCAGTGCGCCGGCCCGAAGGAGGTATGGAAAGTGCCTCTGATTCCACTCCCAGTGGTCAGGGTCCCCTTCAAGAGGATCGGCCTAGATTTGGTGGGGTCCTTTGGAGAAAAGCAAGTTGGGGTTTCAGAATATCCTTGTGGTAGTCGACTATGCGACCCACTACCCAGAGGCTGTCCTGCTATGGACTACCACAGCCCCCGCTGTCGCTGCAGAACTCCCTAAGATTTTTGCTAGGGTAGGACCACCCAGGGAAATCTTGACAGACCATGGAACGAATGTCTCGTCCAAGCTGATGGTCAAATTCTGTTATCTATTAAACATCTGAGCCCTCTGGACACCAGTCTACCACCCACACATCGATGGGCTAGTTGAGAGGTTCAACAGAACACTGAAGGCGATGCTTTGGAAATTCGTGGATGATGACCCACGACAGTGGGACAAGCTGTTGCCCACACTGCTGTTTGCAGTACAAGAGGTGTCCAAGCCTCAATGGGATTCTCCCCATTTGAGCTCCTTTATGGGAGACAGCCAAGGGGAATCTTGGACCTTATCTGAGAAACCTGGGAGGAACAGGAATCAAGGGTCATGGGGTCAGTCCCCTACATCCTGCAACTGCAGGAACGTATCCAGAAGCAGGGGAGTTTGCACGGGAGAATTTGCTGCAGACACAGCACGCCCAGGAGTGCCACTATAATCGGGGGAGGGGCTATAGACTTTTGAGCTTGGGGATAGAGTCTTACTGCTATTGCCATCTTCAGAATCAAAATTTCTTGCCAAATGGCAGGGTCTGTATGAGATTGTTTGGCACGTGAGACCCGTGGACTATGAGGTCCAGCTCCCAGGGTGATGAAAAGACCTACAAATATACCATGTAAACCTTTTGAAAGCCTGGAAAGCACGGGAGGGTCTGCTAATCACCCCCTACCCTCCAGAACCCGAATTGGGGCCAGTGGCCAGCGGGTTTCCTGATCCAACACTAATCCCAATGGGGCAGGACTTAACCCCTGAACAACGAGCGAGGCTACAACAGCTGATCCAGAGCTTCCCCTCTGTTTTATCTCCTCACCCTGGACAGACAAGTATCACCAGTCATCATATAGACACCGTGCCTGGGCAGAAGGTCTGCAACCAACATTGCCCATGCCCTCAGAAGATGTGGGAAGTGGTCCAGAAAGAACTCGAAGCAATGCCAGCCCTGGAAGAGTCCTGGAAAGAGTGGAGACACCCCATAGTCCTGGTACCAAAGCCCGATGGCACTGTGAGGTTCTGTATAGACGTAGAGGGGTCAATGTCATCTCTCACTTTGATGCCTACCTGATGCCACGGGTAGATGAATTGCTGGAACGACTGGGTAGCACAAAGTTTTAATCAATGTTAGACTTGACCAAGGGGTACTCTCAAATACCCATTACCCTGGCATCACGAGAGAAGACAGTTTTCCCTATGCCCTTCAGCTTATATTACTTCATCACTATGCCCTTCGGGCTACATGGGGCTGCGGCTACATTCCAGTGACTAATGGACCAGCTATTGCAGCCACAGTGGCAATACCCAGCGGCTTATATCAATGATATGGTGGTGTACAGCGCAAGTTGGGAGGAACATCTACAACACCTTGCCATGGTGCTACAGGCCCTGAAGGAAGCAATGCTCACAGCAAACCCTGCCAAGTGTCACCTCAGGCGGAAAGAGGTGACCTACTTGGGATACACAGTGTGGGCAGGCCAACTCCATCCCCTGGTGGATGAGGTACATGCCCTGAGGGATTACCCCACCCCTACAACAAAAAGGAAGGTAAGACAGTTGCTTGGCTTGGCTGGGTACTACTGGATAGACAAGCCAAAGTCTGCCACGATAGCCGCCCCCTCTCAGACCTCACAAAGAACTCTTGGCCATGGAACATCTGGTGGTCGGAGGATTGTGAAAGGGCCTTTCAGACCTTGAAGGAGTGACTTACTCTGGAACCAGTACTCTTCCACCCAGACTTCTCAAAACCATTTATTTTACAAACAGACACCTCAGAAGTGGGTCTGAGGCAGTGCTATCACAGGAAGGAGATGGTGAAGATGCGGTACCTTAGCCGGAAGCTATTTCCCCGTGAAGTCAAGTACTCCACTATCAAGAAGGAAGCCTTGGTGGTAAAATGGGCAATAGAAGCCTTGAGGTACTACCTGCCAGGGAGCCTCTTTCGGCTCATAACAGAACATGCACCCTTACGATGTTTCAAAACCATGGACTCGAACACACAAATCGTGAGATGGTACCTCGCCCTCCAACCCTATGAGTTCAGTGTGCTACATCGTCCAGAGAGAGCTCACACTAATGCAGATTTTCTCCTGAGCAGGAGGGTCGGGGGGCAGGACAAGGGACATGGACCCCCGCTGGGTCCTTTCTTGAGGGGTAGGGTGTGTGATGGGGTGTACCTACCCCACACCAGCCCCAAAAGGGTTAACTGTGCTTTGCAGGCAGAGGAAGCTACGCCCCTCAGACTCTCTGGGGCATGCTTAGCCTGGAGGTGGAGTATAAAAGGAAGCAGCCCAGCTCAGTCTAGGCAAGGTGCTGTAGGGAGAGTACACAGACTGCAGGCTCTGCCCAAGGAGACCCCAGGAGCAAGGCACACAAAGGCTCAGATGGACTCCAGACTGCCTGACAAGCCCAGGGAAGAGACCGCGCCAGCGGGAGCTAAACCATTGGAGGACCCCAGAAACCCGGGGGAAACATGGAACTTCGCTGAGGGAGAAAGGGGAGGAAGCAGCCCAGGGGATTTCGAATCTTCTCCGGTGAGTGAAAGGGGGAACCAGTCAGTGTGTTTTGGGAGGATTCCTACTGACTATGTGGTGAGCATCCCCACCACCGCCAGGGCCCTGGGCTGGGACTTGAAGGAACAGAGAGGGCCTGAGTCCCCCTCCCCTGGGGGCCACACACCCCTAGGTGGCACCCCACTCCACCACCAGGCCAATAGGCCACACAATCCCACAGAGAAGGGCTATACTATTGACTCTGGCCATTGGGCTGCACTGCCCTGAGTGAAAGCGCCACTGACTGACTGTGGCCATTGGGCCATACCACCACGTTTGTAGTCAGGGTCATACACATAGGACCTGACAAACTGCTATTCAGTTCTTTTCCCTTCTTCACCCCATACGTGACCCGGTCCCCGTGACGGGGGGTACCTACCCCACGACAGTTACCCTATTCCCTATGCTGGTTGATGCTTTGCTGTAGTAAGAGACAATCACTATATTTGTTACTTTTATGCTTGTTGGTCGGTGGCTAAGGCACCATGATGGTGTCTCATTGACCTTCTCTTAGGCCAAATGGCATACACATACTGGCAGCCGTGGCTCGGCAATGGCCGAGGAACTGCCAATCGTACATTTCCTCTGACGGGGAACCTGCTGTTTGAGCCACTGCACCATAGGAGTGGACACCTGAGAGTGACTGTCCCATGATCAGGACTGTCCCTAGGGGGGGTACGGGGCCTGCGACAAATTGGCTTGTATGGGCCCCCCTTAACGTTTTTTATACAGGTGAAAACTGGTGTGGGGAGGGGATACCAGTGCTGGGGGGCGAGTGATGATGGAGAGTCACAGGGATGCACCTGTGCTGGGAATAGGGGCGGGGGCCTGTGCTGAGGGGTACTGGAAAAGGGAAGGTTCTGGAGCAGAAGGGCAACGGATGGGGTCAGCCTGGCACCAGCGTGTTGTAGCAGTGCTAGGACGGTGGCGGATGGTGCAGCAGCAGGTGATGCCGGGAGCCAACGGGACAGAGTGGGGCGGACAGGGGTTGTTTCTGCCAGAGACTGAGCCCAAGCCCCACAATGCTGAGCAAGAAAAAGAAATACAACACGTGCTTCCTGCCAGTGAGTGTGAGCCCAACCCCTGCTGCTGGTGCCAGGCCCCCTGCTAACCCTCCAGGCCAGCCTGGCCTCCTGAATCCCTAACCCCACCCCACCCCCGCCAGCCTAACGCCCCCCCACATGACACACACACACTGAAGCGCGGGGTCCCCCAAAGCACGGGGACCAGAGCGGTCGCCCCGATTCACCATACCCAAGGGACGGCTCTGCCCATGGTCTCTTACTTTGACAAATAACCTATGTCCAGTAACCTGTGATGGTCTGTCCCTCTAACAGGGCCGTTGGTAATTGATATTCACTCCTGACGAAGTGCCCCTCTTTCGTGACTTCACTGACTGCATGTGTAGGTGAGCTGGTGTCGGTGTCCCCCATCGCTCACTTAGATGAGCAACACAGATGCTCTGATACTTCAAGGGAAGCTCTCCTGCATTCATCCAGTTGCCTCCTAGTTATATGTGCTGTGATGCCTTGTCTATGTGAAAGCATCTTCATGATTAGAGGGAAAGTGAACAAATTATTCATGAATACTACTTTGAAATTCACACACAGTCATAGGTGGCAGCTTAGTCCAGCTAGTATACTTGTTCTGGTGGATGGAGCACTCATGCATTGTTCACTCTATTTCAGATGAACAGCTCATGTGCTGTTCCACCTTTTGTTTGGTCCTTCCTGCGGACACTTAGCAAACAATATATGTGAGCTCTAGACTTGGTGGACCCATTCTAATAAACTTGCACCTTGTGGTTGCAAGTGTGGCAGCATCATGGCGGTAACTCATTAACTCTGAATCATGACTACAAGCAGCAGGTCCTAGCCTGTTAAGAAGATGACGGCAGTCACAGACACAATACATGTGGCAGCCAGGGTAGGAACACTAACTCAACCTACTCGTGCTCTAAGGGCTCAGCATAATAAGGGAAGGCATAGATGAAGATGAGTCAGTTTTGAGCAGAGAGCGCATATGGAGCTGCTATGAGGCACAAAAGCATAACTTTGTTCACACTCTAGGGTCCAGTGGCCCCAGAGACTAAACTTTTAGATTGAAAAGAGCTCAGCATGTGTTTAGAGTGCTCCCACAAAACAGTGTTTTGCAGCTATTTCACATTCCCTTTGCACAGATGTGAACACTGGGCATTGGAGAATCAACTAAATTTTGGTTACATACGCTAGATCTCCACTAGGTGAATCTACAACGCATCAGTAATTACAGAACATAAGATATTATGATTCTCCAATATAGCCTAAAAATGCAGTGTCCAGGATAATGGTGCCATACTGCAATACAAAATTTCAGACCTTTTTGCTTTGTTTTCCTCACTTTAAAATGGGAAAATACCTAATCACTTTTGTAAAGAGTTTTGAGATTTATTGTATCATATACATAAAGAGTACAAATGATTACTTACTGAATTGTTGTGTGGTGCATATAGAAATATGTTTTTTGTGATCTCAGAGTGGAGCCAAAAAAACCAATGTTAATGTTCTACTTGTCTTCAACAGTCATGTATATTTGTACACACCGTCTTAATCAAGATGCATGAAAATAGAGTTAATTATAAATGAATCCTGATACAGTATAATAAATATGAAATCAGCATGGTTTAGTCTGATATCAGGCATCCTTGGCAGAATAACTAACTAAATTCTCAGCTGGTAAAAGTAGGTCTTACAAATAAGAGTGACTGAAGAACCACAGTAGCTTTTGAATTGTATTGTAACAGCATAAACAAATGGCTATTTATGCAGTGTTGGTCCCAGGATATTAAGGACAAGGTGGATGAGACAATATATTTTATAGGACCAAATTCCGTTGGTGAGAGACACAAGCTTTCAAGGTTATACAGAGCCTTGCAGATATTGCCTCACCCACCTTGTCTCTAAATGGTTATTTATACCAAGTCATATCACATGGCTATGTAATTAGTGTGAATGTATGTGTGGGTGTGTAAATTATACATATTTTTATATAAATAGCTCGGCTTTTAGGGAAACAATGGACAAGACTGGAAGCCTGTTCACTTTCAGTTTTTAGCTGTTGTAGACTTATGTTTGGAAGCCTAATATTATTCTGCCTATATTCTGAAGATATCTGTCCTAGTCCAGTGTGAATTACATGCCCTGCGTGCTTGATCTCCTGGTGGAGCATCTTAGTTAAATCTGAGTACAAACAGCATTTCCACAGCATCATAAACCTGACTAAGGCATCTTGCCTTTGGGTTCACTCGAGCATATATTTCTGCATTACTGAAGTGACAAATGTACACAAATGTACAGTTACAAAACTCGAGTTAAAATGCAAGATTGATGCACTACTGAAATATAAAACACTCAGCTCCTGAAACTTAAACACTTGATGTGATTAAGATTGTATAATGCCACCAAATGTTTTCTAATGATCATCCACTCTAAGCCAGGTAATAGGTCAGTGAGATAGTATGCTATAGGCTAATTTCCAAATCATGTAGTGCACAACAATCCCACACCTGAAAACTCATGACATGAAATAGGAGCACAAGGCTTAAATTGGTTTAATAAAAGATGTATATGTAGAATACAAAAGAATCATATAGACCCCTTGTGGGAAGCTGATTTAACCTTAATCTGAGCAATAAACATCTCTAGAATAGTAACTAGGGGTGGGTAGTGGTTTTTCAACTGAAACTCTTTGGAGAAAAATGCAGATTTGGCAACACTGAAACATTCCACGAATTAATGTCAACTTCAAGCTATTCATTTAGGGACAATGAAATTCAAAATCCGAACGTTTTGTTTTGACACTTTCAAAATGAAACTTAGATTTCCCAATTTGAAAAATTTCCTGTTTTAGGTTTTTAGATGCTCAATCAAAAGGAAACATGTTTATTTCAGGTCAAATTAAATGTATTGTTTGACCCATAATGACACTTCCCATTTTTTGATTCAACCCCATTTTTCCCCCCCAGAGTTGTTAGCAAACCAAACAATTAGCTATTCTCCTGGCTCTCAAAGCAACAGAAAAGCACAGTTTCGGGGTCTGGGTGACCCAGTACAGAACAAACAGCTAGTTCATATTTCAGAAAAATCTATAATGAAGGAAATTTAAGAAACAAAATCCTTGCACTAGGGACCCAGCCCAACTCCCACTAATGCTATTGATGTGGTTGAGCACACAAACCAAAAAAAAAAGCCTCATATTTGGTCAAATATGCTATGAATGCACAAGCAGAAATAACTTTTCCAATGTCCTACAGACAAATTATTGGAAGTGGCAAATCTTTTGGTAGGTAGCATGACTGCAGAACAAACTGTTTCATACTGGGAAATACTGTGAATATTAAATGGTAGTTATGACTAGAAACTAAAACAGGATAAATCAATCAGCTCCACTGAAGTAGGTTTACTGCAGCTAAGGATCTGACCCTTTGCCTTTAAAGTTGGATGCTGGAATATAATACATGTTAAATGTAATTGCAAAGAAAATGTTACTGAGGACAGATGTTCAGATATTATGGTAATGAGTCCCAACTAAGTACTCACATAAAAATTGTACAGAGCCTATAGCAAAGCATAGTCATATTCTAGATAAAGGATCGAATTTTCAAAAGCACGCAAGGGACTTAGGTGCTTTTGAAAAAATTACCCAAAGTGATCTAGGAGCAACGATACTCAGTATTGTATGCAAAACCTGTAATTTGGCAGGTTAAATTACATAAATCAAGCTCTAAGTTAGTGATTTCTAAGATAGTAAACTTTTACATCCAAAATGTCAGTGAATTCCATTTGGTATTAGTTCTGATCCTGAGCAGCTTCTGAGAAAGACTTGGTGTGACAGGGTGTATCAACCTTGCACTGGGCAAACAAGGGCTGACCAATCGCTGTGGGCCTAGGAGATCACACCTCTTGCCCTTGCTGCACAAGCTCCAGGTGGAGGAGACAGATAAAAGGAGCAACCCGCTCAGTTGGGGCTGGCTAAGGAGGAGGAAGGATGTGTGCTGCAGGCCCCTGCAAAGAAACTATCTGCTCTCCAGGCTATTGGGACGTGGACCTGGACTATGCGGTGAACGACCAGACTGATGGGGACGCTGAGCCACTGTCAGCCCAGGAGGTGCCCAGGATGGGCCTTATGATAGGAAGTGACCCAGGAGCCAATGCCTGAACCCTTTATAGCGAGTTTATCAGCTCCATGGGGTCCTGGGTTGGAACCCAGTGGAACAGGGTAGGCCGGGTTCCCCTACCCCGCCCCCCCCCACACACACTTGCTACTAGGTGGGGCTACTATTACTGATTATGACGATGGGGCTACCTAGACTGAGTGTTTGCTCTGCCCCACTTCATGGGACTACAGATTAATTGCTCTGCCCTGCCCTGCTCTGCCCAGAGCCCCCAGCTACTATTGTCTTCCCCAGCCAGGAGGCTCAGGGCCACAGAGTGCCTGGTTGCTCTGCCTTGTCAGGGGTCCTGAATCCCCTGATGATGATTGTTCAACTCAACAGGGAATCCTGATGATGCTGCACTGGGGAATGGGGAGCCGCCCTGCTTGACACACCGAGCCTCCATGACATTTGGGACCAGATTTTTTAAAGGTATTTAGAGTGTTAGGCATCTAGCTGGTTAGTGTGTGTTAGGTGTTTTGAGACACCAAGGGGAAAAAAACTTGCAACTTTAGGTACCTAAATACCTAAGGGCTAGGTTTTAAGGTAAGGTAAGTTTTTCTGAGGAAAAGAAATACTTACACTGTAGTTTGAAAAGTAGATGCATTTTACTTGCAAAAGTTATCTATATTGGACATAAATGGAGCCAAGATAGCTTAGCTGCTGATTCAAAATAGTTGAATTGTCCACTGCACAATAGAAAATGGATTTAAAATGATGGTAAAGTATTTGTCAACCTCATTACAATCTAAGGTCAATAAGCCCTTATGGAGCAAAATTACATTGGAAAGACAACTAGAAACAAGCATCTCAGCACTGAAAAACACTAATCACCAATCTAAGTTTTAAAGTAATATGCTTTAACTAAGCCACTTATGCTGGTAGTAAGTATGGGGGTAGCTGTGTTAGGCTGTATCCACAAAAACAACAAGGAGTCTGGTGGCACCTTAAAGACTAACAGATTTATTTGGGCATAAGCTTCTGTGGGTAAAAAACCTCGCATGGAGTGAAAGTTACAGATGCAGGCATTATATAATGACAAGAGAAGGGAGTACCTCACAAGTGGAGAACCAGTGTTGACAGGGCCAACACTGTAGTAGATGGTAGTAGATGCATCTTCCAAAGGACTAAGTGCAAGTTGACTTATACAGGAAACGTAGCCAGATACATTTGAATACACACCCACAAATAAAACAAATAAATCTACCACTCAGATTGAAAAGTACATGCTCGTCGTTGTTTTAGTTTTCTCATATATGTGAGTGCACACACACACTCTGGCTTTAGTCACTCAACTTTTCTGTGTATTTGAGGAAAGATTAAACTATTACATATAAAGACTGATCACAAACCATTTGAAAATGTATTTAAAAAACTGTCTTACTCCAGCTGGGGAAGATATATTCTCTGTGAAATATAAAGTAGTAGATGAAATATGCAGGTTAGTATATGAAGATACCTTAGCAGAGTAGTAGTGACATCCAGAAGCTGATATGAAAATCATGTAATGAGATACATGCCTATTACTGCTTCAAATTAGGATTTAAAATAACAGTGAGACCCAGTTTTGTACGAGCTGAAATTAAGTGTTTTAAAAGGATATCCTTAAAGAGAAGAATTAGACTCTACCTCAGTGAGGAACATTTTATTAAAAAGACATACTGTGCCAGTTGCACTGAGAGAAAAATGCTCACTAAAAATTTCAGCAAGGTATTTAAGCACTGATCTAACTCGGTGTTTATTTCAGAGGGACTATTCAGATGCTTAAGATTAGGCATTTGTTTAACTATCTTGCTGATTTACGGCCTAAAATGCATAGTAGTCATTAAGATAGTGAAAAATTAAAGCAAAGACCAAGAGATTTTTTGCTAGACTAAAGTGAGTGCTCTAATAACAGATGCAGCAGTTCATTGTATTACACGTAGTCACTTCCAAAGAGCAGAAAGAAAAGCCAGTGCTGAATTCTGAAATCCCAGAGGGAAGATGGCAACAGGGACAGTAAGGAGATACTTATCTGAATTTGACAAACATTTACTTTTAATTGATAACTACTCTAAATGAATGGAGATTTCAGAACCAACAAACACCAAGCTGTAGAATGACTTGCTTCTGGTTGATAAAGTGCTGTTCTTTCTCTGCTGATAAACCTGACTCCTGAAATACTAAGCAAAGCTTGGTGAAAAATTCCAAGTATATTTCACAGAATTGCAGGATTTAAGGGATTTAACATTTTCATAAAAAATGACAATTTTGAAATGAGAATTTTGAAAATGTTTTGATTTGGGGGAAAACACGTCTCTTTGTTCCCCTGCTCCTTTTTAGGGGAAAAAAAGTAAAAAAGATGAGAAAGTGGGAGAAAAGTTTCTGGTTTTTGTTTTCCTTCCTCCAGTGGGATAAAAACAAGAGAAGGAGTGGGGAAGGGGCAGAATTGGGTTTTTCCATCCAAAAGAAAGAAAAGAGAACCTTCAATCAAAATTACTTGGGTTTTGGTAAAAAAAAAAAAATAAAAACCATGCAAAATATTCTGACCAGTTCTATTGCTACATGTTGCAGCCCTTGCACAGAAGCCCATCCTGCTCATATTCACAGATCATTTGGCTGTACCTGGGGCTGGCCTTGGTCACATGATGGACTCAACACAAGAACTAGTCAGAAAAATGTCAGTTGGTGGGGGACCCCCAACTTCAGCAGAAAGAAAACTGAAAACTTTTATTTGGAAATGCCATCCTATTATCTCCTGGGAGTTGTAGTTCACATACCTCCTTCCCCCATCTCCTCTATCAGCTGGGTTAAATATCCCAGCATGCAGCACAGGCTCCCCTCTTTATTACTGAGCCACCACAGTGCATCATGGGACTTTAGTTAAATAAGTGGCTGTGTTTGCTCCTCAGGTGAGTTCTCCTCAGAGCCACACTGACCTTCCTTTCTGATTGGCCTAGAATCTCCATTTCAAGAGCTTCTGTGGGTAGAGAGGAATTAAAGGCTAGTCAGAGGAGGTGTGACAGTTAGACCAATACTCTACTAACTGAGGGAACCAAGATGGTTGCTATTATTAATAAAGACCCCATGGCCATATGTCCAGGCACGTGATTCCTATGGAGTAACATTGCAGAGTTACAACCAGAGAACCAGTTATGTTGCTAAGCAATCTATTTTTTCTAGCTTTTGCCAGTTATTTTTGCTTGTGAATTTAACCATTTGAAACAAAACTGAATTATTTCTTGAAATGCCAGGATCATGCTAGTAGCAAACTCTGATAAAGTGCTTTTTCATCAGATCTCAACGCACTTCACAATCTTTAATTATCCACTACCACCCCTGTGAGGTAGGGATGTGCTATTATCACCTTTATATAGATGGGGAACTGAGGCACAAGGAAGTTAAGTGACTTGCTCAAGGTCACACAGGACATCTGTGGTGGAGCAGGGAATTGAACCCAGGTTTCCCAAGTCCTAGGGTAGTGCCTTAGCTTCTGGAATTTTTACAAGCCACTTAATGCACACATGGAAGGCATAACAGCACAGACTAGGAACTGGCCAGCTTTCAAAAGGAAGATTTGTGTTTGCAATATTGCCCAAGTACTGGACACTGAGCTTGTTCCAATGCCCATTGAAGTAAGTAGAAATATTTGAATGGGCTTTGTCTTGAGCCCTAAACACAGAATGCTTCAGTATCATACCAGCACCAGCATAGGTATTTCATCCTCTCTTCTCTATAAGAGTAAGTAAACCTCAGTGTAGCATTTGCAACAGATGGGAGCCTTCCCAGTACCTGAACGTAATTTTTTTATAGCCACCTTCTGGAGCAGAGTGATGCAAAATTCAGAATGTTCATGGCATGGTAGTTTCAATGAAAATGTTCACAATTTCCATTCTAAACCCACTCTCTCTTCCCAAATTTCATTTCCAACAAAGGTTAATGTTGGAGAACATGCAAAAAGCCAGGTTTCTATGTTTTTGATGCAAAGCCACTTTTACTCAAATGTGCATCCTAATTACATTGTACATGAAAACGGACTTATGTTTACAAAGAAATGCCAGAAACTATGATCTGAAGTTTGAATATGACAGTTAATCCAGCAAAGTAGTTTCAACCAAATGAACCCCTGAAGTAGAGTATGTAAGCAGCTGAGCATGTACATCCTTCTTTTAGTCCTTCATGATATTAGGATACCAGCTCAGTACCTTCAGAACCAGCAGGTTCCCCATATTCACAGTCTCCCCAGTGATGCTGTTTCCCAATCCCCTTATTCTATTACATACCCAGGGTTCCTGGCAAGGGGAGCTGATTCAATACATTTACCAGCCTATTCTATGTTGGATATATAAACTTGCATTTGACTATTGAACAAAGCGGGGTCAGAGGGGAGGAAGGCTTCTCCCAGGGCAAAGTCTGTCATCTCCCTAGGTTCCAGGCTCCAAGAATGAGTGGACACTAGCAAGCGCTTTTGCTTTTAATGGATTTCCAAATGGCTTCCAATACTAGCCCAGTACTAAAGGGTAGGGTGGCATTAAACCTACCATTATATGGTCACCCTCTCCTCCTACAGTGGGTCAAACTGGCACATGGACAAGTCTTGAATATTTTCAATTTGGCAAGGTTATTTTGAAATCTAATTCTGTTCTCCAAAGTGCTTGAAACCTCTCTCAGCTTGGTGTCATCCACACGTTTATAAGTATGCTCTCCACTCCGTTATCTAAGTCATTAATGAAAATGATGACTAGAACTGTACTCAGGACAGATCCCTGTGGGACTCCACTACATAAGTCTGCCCAGTTTCCCAGTGAACTATCCAACTACTCTTTGAGTATGGTCCTTCAACCTGTTATGCACCCACCTTCTAGTCATTGCACCTAGATTCCATTTCCCTACTTTGCTTATGAGAATGTCATGTGGGACTGTTTCAAAAACCTTTTCTTAAAATCAAGATACCATAACTATTATTTCCCCCATATCCACTAAGCCAATAACCTTGTCAAAGAAGGAAATGAGGTCAGTTTGGCATTTGTTCTTTACAAATCCATGTCAGCTATTACTTATCACACTATTATCCTCTAGGTGCTTAAAACTGTCTAATAATTTGTTCTATTATCTCTCCAGATTTTGAACTTAGGGTGACTGATTTGTAATTCCCTAGGTCCTCTTTTCCCCTTTTTAAATATAGGTACTATATTTACCCTTTTCCAGCCCTCTCGGACTCACCTGTCCTCCCTGAACTTTTTAAGATAATTGCTACCTCCTGGCTGAAGGTCTCCCAGTAACAAAGTGCCCTCAGACACGGCACATAATGGGCCAGCACTGATCAACCCTCATGTTATAGTGCTGGGACTAGAAAAATGGGAGTCTGAACTACATAGCTATTTCCTTTTCAAATCTGTTAGACTACTATTTATAATGTCTCAATCTCACACAAATTAGTACTGATTGCCAGTTGTCAAATAAGTATGTGCTATAATAATAATAATTAATAAAGTTCCTAAACGTTAATGATTATATATATATATTATTTCCTGAAAGTTATTAAGTGTGGTTTTCCTTTTAGAGAAAGGATAATTATTTTAAAATAAGTTCTAACAAATTTATGTCTTATGCCACAAGCTCATATCCGCTAACTCTCACTTAGAACACTTGCCCTTCCTTCTTAATCTGCTCAGCCTCAGCAAGCCGATCATTCTGTACTCAAAACATAGTTTGCTCACATCTTTTATTTAAATAAATCACATGCTGATAACTCTCTTTTTATGTCAGCTACTAAAGCATACACTTAAAGATTAACTGAAAAGCTTGTCACCAACCAAAACCCGAGTCCAGGTTTTTGCAACAGCTGAGGACTGTCACAAATACCTCAGTTGGCTCCCCCATTCACTTTGATGGGACTACTCACATGCTATAAATAAGGCATGTGCTTAAATGCCTTGACATGGGACCTCAGAGAGTAGAAATAGCTGCATTCCTATAATTCTTTTGATTTTTTTTTACCATATATATTACCCTTCCGTAGCTCCTTGCATCTAGACATCTCAAAGCACTGTTTAAGCATTAATGAATTAAGTTTCACAACACTCCATTAGTTCACAAATCATCATCCCCCGTTTGAGTAAACTAAGTCACAGAGATTAAGGCCCATATTTCCAACTTGGTTGCCTAGAATTAATACATAGACCACCATTTTCAGGTGTGGGTGCCTAAAGTTAGATTTTTAAGTCCATACTTGGGTATCTTTAATAAGAGGCCTGAGTTTTCAGGCTCGATGAGTAGCCACAATTCATAGATTCCAAAGCCAGAAGGGACCATTGTGATAATCTTATCTGACCTCCTGTCTAAGGGTATGTCTACACTACAAGACTATTTCGAATCAACTTAAGTCGAATTTGTGGAATCGACCTTATGAAGTCAAATTTGTGTATCCACACTAAATACACTAATTCGACTGTGTGAGTCCACAGTAACGGGGCAAGCGTCGACTTTGGAAGCGGTGCACTGTGGGAAGCTATCCCACAGTTCCCGCACTCCCCGCTGCCCATTGGAATTCTGGGATTTCCCCCCAATGCATGCTGGGGGAAAAATGTGTCGAGGGTGGTTTTGGTTAACTGTCATCATTGAACCGCCAGTCATGCCCTCCCTCCCTCCCCGAAAGCGCCTGCGGGCAATCTGTTCGTGCACTTTTCTGCTCAGTGACAGCGTGGGCGGCACAGCACTGCGAGCACGGAGCCCGCTGCAGTTATGGCCGTTGTCAACTCCTCGCACCTTATTGTCCACCTCTTCCACAGTCAGCTGCTGAGAAATCGGGCTACTTTTCAATGGTGCTGCGCGCACTGGTGGATCATGGGGGACGTTTTACCAACATCAACGTCGGGTGGCCAGACAAAGTTCATGACGCGCGTGTTTTCAGGAACTCTGCTCTGTTTAGACGCCCGCAGGAAGGTAGTTTCTTCCCGGACCACAAAATAACAATTGGGGATGTGCAGATGCCTATAGTGATCCTCGGGGACCCAGCCTACCCACTAATGCTCTGGCTCGTGAAGCCCTATGCAGGCGCCTTGCACAGCGACAAGGAACTCTTCAAGTACCAGCGAGCAGCGAGCAGCGTGACCTGTGACTGTTCAGTTTCTTTACAGAGAAGATGAACCTGCCCCTGTTTCTTTACCCAGTTACTGTTGACTATCCTCTGCAGTTACATACCCCGTTCACCCCATTTCCCCCACTTCCAACACACGTGTAAAAATAAAATACATGTTCCATTGTTACTTAACAAAGGTTTCTTTATTAATGACTTTGCGTTAAAGGGTTGAAACTGGGACGCAGACTGTGCTGGGTAGGGTGTGCGGTGACGTAAAGACAGCCTCTAAACTCGAGGAATGACAGGCTCCTGCTCCTAGAGCGGTCCGCAGTGCCGGACTGGTTGTTTCAACGGAGCCTGCCATCCCTCCTTTTTGGGACTCTGTGTGCGGGGGCTATGTGACCTTGCGGCGGGAGAGGACGGATACAGATTCCTCTGCTGCGTGGCTCTGTGGTCCAGGACAGGGACCGTTGCATGAGATCTGTAACCCCCCTCCTCCGCTACAAAGTCACGTACCCCCCCACCCACACAGAACCTGCAAACCACCTCCCATACCGACCAGGGTGCCTACTGACTGCACTGTGTGTGTGACCTGCTGCTGATCCTGCCCCCGTCTCTGTACCCTGCTAAAGGTGACTGTCCTATGCAATACCCTACCCCCTTCCCCACCCACCCACCCACCCCTTCAAACACAGTGTTGTGTAAAAAAGCATGACGGAAACAGTAATTAACAGAAAAGTATTTTTAATAATTAACCAGACAGTCAGGGGATGAAACTGGGATTGGGGCCTGGGTGAGTCAGGAAGGGAAGGAATTCTCAAAAATTAGGGTATGAGAGCTTTTGGGTACTTGAGCACTCTGCTGGGGTCCAGTGACAGTTTTCACGGCCCCATGCGCCACTCCTTCTGGTTACTTTGGGTGACGGGAGGTATGGGACTTTGTGGCGGGGGAGGGCGGTTGCAGATACACTGCGGGGGGGCTCTGTCCTCCTGGCTGCGGTCCTGCAGAACATCCACAAGGCGCCGGAGCGTGTCCGGTTGCTCCCTCATTAGTCCAAGCAGCGTTTGAGTCGCCTGCTTGTCTTCCTCACGCCACCTCTCCTCCCGTTCGTTGTGTGAGCGCTGGTACAGAGAGAAGGTCTCCCTCCACTGGCTCTGCTGGTCTGCCTCGGCTCGGGAGCACCCCATAACTTCAGCGATCATCTCGTCCCGTGTCTTTTTCTTTCGCCGCCTAATCTTTGCCAGCCTCTGTGAGGGGGATGCTGTGGCAGGTCTGGAGACAGTCGAAGCTGTGTGATGGGAGAAAGGGAGTGAATTCCTTGCAAAGATACGTTTTTGCGAACAATGAACACAGTCTAGTCTGTCTCTGTGAATTCTGGGTTGAGATCCCAGTGCCTGATGGGGCAAAAACCATTTTCGAGGGTGGTTCTGGGTAAATGTCGTCAGTCATCCCTTCCTCCGGGAAAGCAACAGCAGACAATCATTTCGAGCCCGTTTTCCCTGGATTACCCTGGCATACGCCATACCGTGTCAACTCTGGAGCCTGTTTTGCCTTTTGTCACTGTCACCGTATGTGTACTAGATGCCGTGGACAGAGGCGATTCAGCAGCGCTACACAGCAGCATTAATTTGCTTTTGCATGACAGCAGAGATGGTTACCAGCCATACTGTACCATACCATAAATTGGTAATAAGATGATCATGGTTACCAGTCCTTTTGCACTGCACCATTTGCTGCTGTCATAAGTGCCCCTGGCTGAGATCAGCCAGGGGCGCAAAAGCCAAAATTGGGAATGACTCCCTGAGTCAATCCCTCCTTTTTGGTATCTAAAAATAGAATCAGTCCTGCCTAGAATATGGGCAAGTGTACTAGAGAACCACTGTATCATAGAACCAGAGAGCACAGCTGCTCTGTGTCAGATCCTGCAGAAATTATGGGCTGTATTCTATTCACAGGGGGTGCTCCTGCAACAACCCCACCTGTTCATTCCTGGGCTACCGTAGCATTGTCCCCCCACTTGTGTGATGAAGTAATAAAGAATGCAGGAATAAGACACAGTGACTTGTTAGTGAGAAATGAGTGGAAGGCAGCCTCCAGCTGCTATGATAGTCCAGACAGGACATTAAGGAGTGTGGAGGAGAGGAGCCCAGCATCCCTCTGCTAGTCCAGGGGCAATTGAATCTTTTCTTTACACTTGAAGGGTGAGGGCTGATGGAGCTCAGCCCCCTGTTGCTATGATGACGGTTACCAGCCATACTGCACCATCTACCAGGAAAAATTAGGACCAGGCGCCCTTGATTGACCTTACTGATGCTAGTCGGCATGGTTACCAGTCCTTTTGCACTGCCCCATGTGCCAATAGGCTGATGATGAGGACGGGTACCAGTCGTTTTGTACCATCAGCCACCCATGGCGGGCGGGGGGGGAGCAAGGATATTGGCGTTGAGTGCTGCAGCATCGCATCTCTCTGCAGCATTCAGTAAAGATAGGGTGACATGTAAAAGAGTCAACAGAAGATTGTTTTCCCTTTCACTTCTGGGGGTCGGTGGGGGGGCGGTGCGTAGATTGCCAAGCTACGCCCTGACCCACCGCGGACACTGTGTTTGACACTAGAAGCATTTGGAGCTCAGCCAAGAATGCAAATGCTTTTCGGAGACAGCTGGAACTGTGGGATATCTTGCGTCCTCAGTCCCCCCTCCCTCCATGAGCGTCCATTTGATTCTTTGGCTTTCCGTTACGCTTGTCACGCAGCAGCGTGCTGAGTCTCTGCTACGCCGTCTGTCCGGAGATTTTTTAAAAATACTTTGGACCAGGCGTAACATTACAGTAATTCCCCTAATTACATGCAGGAGTCTCCGAGCAAGGTCACCCTGAGGACGGTCACTGAAGGAGATAGAGAGCTCATGCTGCGTGAAAGCCTGCACAAACCAGGGGCCTATGCAGCTGTGCTCAGGGAGGCAATGCTCCCTGAGTACCTCATGAAAGCCTGGCGCGGAAAGGTGTGCTACCACGGAGCACCCAATAAGGCAGCTCTCCCCGGGAACCTCCTGCAGAGGCTTTTCGATTACCTCCAGGAGAGCTTCGTGGAGATCTCCCAGGAGGATTTCTGTTCTATCCCCATATATATAGAGACCTCCTTTACACATAGTTCAGATTCCTGTTCCATTAATAATAAAAGTTTACATGTTTAAAGCACTTACCGACTGCTCCTTCCCCTGATTCAGGGTCCGGGTTAACGGCCGGGGAGGGTTGGTGGGAGAGTGCTGAAGAGATCCTGGCTGTCGGGGAAACCAGCGTTGTAAGCGCTGTCGCCTGCCTCGTCCTCCACAAACCCTTCCTCATCTTCCCCGTCCGTGAACATCGCCGAGGAACTGGCCGTCGACACTGTCCCATCGTCAGAGTCCACGGTCACTGGTGGGGCAGTGGTGGCAGGCTCCGTAGCGTCCGTTTGCCGCTTTGATTTTTTGGTAGCCTTGTCTGGGGTCCTTGATTTTCACGTGGCGCTGCGTTGCATCCTGGCTGTATCCTCTGAGTGCCATGGCTTTGGAGACCTTCTCGTAGGTCTTTGCATTCCGTTTGTTGGAGCGCAGCTCCGAAAGCACAGACTCCTCGCCCCACACACCGATCAGATCCAAGACTTCCCAGTCAGTCTATGCTGGGTCCCTCTTTCTAGTCAGAGATTACATGAACTCCTCTGCTGGAGAGCTCTGCATTGCTGCCGGTGCTGCTGAACTCGCCCCGATGTCCAACCACGAAATGAGATTCAAACTGTCCAGACAGGAAAAGGAATTCAAATTTTCCCGGGGCTTTTCCTGTGTGGCTGGTCAGAACATCCAAGCTCGGACTGCTGTCCAGAGCATCAACAGAGTGGTGCACTGTGGGATAGCTCCCGGAGCTACTAAGTTCGATTTGCATCCACACCTAGCCTAATTCGACATAGCCATGTTGAATTTAGCGCTACTCCCCTCGTCGGGGAGGAGTACAGAATTCGAACTAAAGAGCCCTCTATGTCGAATTAAATGGCTTCCTGGTGTGGACGGGTGCACGGTTAATTCGAATTAACACTGCTAAATTCGAATTAAAGTCCTAGTGTAGACCAGGCCTAACACAGGCAAGAAAACTGAAATAATTCCTAGAGCAATGCAAGTTGACCTGCTTAACACCTCTGGAAAAAACTCAGCCTTTGAAGTGTGAAAATTTTGGCCTAAGTGGCTTGCCCAAGATCACCCAAGAATTCAATTTCAGAAGTGGGTATCAAGAGCTAAATCTCTTGATACCCACTCTTGACATCAGCTTCTGCAGAAGAAACACACAATTCTTACTGAAGTCTTGATAGGTGCTGCATTAAATTTTTCAGTGTCATTGTCTCAATGTATTTCCTTATTTTAAAGTCTTCTCAAATATTTTATTTCTGAGCTGGGGTCAAACAATTTGATTTGCTTTTTACTGGTTATTTTAAAATAATGTTTCAGTCCATCTTTAGACTACATCCCTCCACCCTCACCCCTATCCCCAAATTGGAAGTGTCAGTGCATGTACAGACCATGTATGTATGTAAGTATGTAAGTGAAAGCACAAGGCTGTGCCCCCCCTCAATCCCCCCCACAGCTGGTAGCCTTAAATATAAGGGGCTAGTTGAGCAAGGGATTGCTATGGTAACCAAGCAGCTGAAGGGGAGGGTGTACAGAAAAAGAGGTAAAGTCTGCTAAAAAGTAACCATGGCCAAAAGTAACTCATTCTTTACCCCTCCCATCAGGTACAAAAGAGGTGGTCTTATCGACCCTAGATTGAAGACCCCTGGAACAGAACATGACCATATATTGGAAGGGGTGGTGCCAAGGGAGAGGTACTACAAGTATAATTAACAGGTTTCAGAGTAGACTCCAACGAGAGACTGCTGAATTGGAATTAATTTGCAAATTGGACACCATTAAATTAGGCTTAAATAAAGACACGGAGTGGATGGGCCATTACACAAAGTAAAACTATTTCCCCATGCTTATTTCCCCCTCGACACACACAGTTCCTCACATCTTCTTGTCAATTACTGGAAATGGGCCGTTTTCATTACCACTACAAACAGTTCTTTTTCTCTCCTGCTGATAATAGCTCACCTTAACTGATTGCTCTCCTTATAGTGTGTATGGTAACACCCATTGTTTCATGTTCTCTGCATATATATATATATATCTTCCTACTGTATTTTCCACTGCATGCATCCGATGAAGTGGGCTGTAGTCCACGAAAGCTTATGCTCAAATAAATGTGTTAGTCTCTAAGGTGCCACAAGTACTCCTGCCTTCTTTTTAAGTATAATTAAGTTTGCCAAAAAAAAGAAAAGGAAGCTCCAAGGGCATGCAAAGCTCGGGGTTAGGAGAAGAAAGAGGTTCTACTGGCATATAGAACTGTAGTTGGGCAAGGGGAAAAGGAAAACTCTATCTGTATATAGAAATAGCTTGACTGGTGTGAAGGGCTTCAGAATATGCTTGCTTGTTTAGCCCCAATAAACACATCGAATTGCCTGCAGACTGGACTCTGGGCTGTTATTTTCCAGAGAACTGTGTCTGGGAACTGAGAGGGAGGAGAGAGCTGGACTCCTGCCAACAACCATTAACATCACTTACTGCTCAATCCACAGTAAGTGGATAAATAAAATAGGAAACAAATAGATTCTCTTGCAACAGATGAAGCAAACGCCTCTCTGTGTTACTTAGTTACTATACCTACTTTTCTTAAACTAAATTTTTTTCAACCACTACCATCCTGGTATATAGCATACTAGGAGAGGAAGGGTGGCCAATTGGTTTTAGTAGCCTACATCTCAGGAGACCCACATTCAAGTCTCAACTCTGCAAATACTTCCTCTGTGATTTTTGGGCAACTCACTTACTCTACCTGTGCCTCAGTTCCCCATCAGTGAATGTGAATGATAGCACTTCCCTACTTCACAGGGGTGTTGGGAGGATAAATACTTTAAACAGTGTGAGGTTTTCAGATACTACAATAATAGGTGCCATACATGTATCACAGATAGATATATCATGAAAACGCCATCACACAAATGCCTTGACTTTCAAAGCATTTGTAGGCAATGGTGCAAACTCTAAGTCCTGCAAACTCCAAGCAGCAGCTAACAAAGGTGAGTAAACTGTTGCATGCCCCCGCCCCATCTAACCACATACCCAGAACAAGTGCTGGTTACATCATTCATGAACCACACCAGCCAACAACAAATCTCTTCTCCTCAATCTTAGACAGCTCAAGAACCAAATGGGCATGGAAGCTGAACTGATATGGAAGGATTCTATTTTGTTTCCAAGCACAGCACTGAAAGACATTGCTTTGCCATCATTAACTGAAAAGAGCGGAAAACTGAAATAAAATTAAATTGGTAAGAAATAGGGTGGCAGCAACAGACCATAATGTTAAGATACATAAGTTAACAAATAAGTATATATTAAGGAAATAAGATAATTGTTTATAGTCATGAGGATTTAATAGCTTATAAAGGCAGTTTCAAGCGGTTATAGCTAGTGTGATGGGCCTCCCTGGGACTGGGGGACCGCTGTGCCTCCTTTACTCCCCATCCTGGGTTGTCTCTCACAATGCCTTACCAGTGGCAAGCAGCAAACCCCTCCAAGTGCTGTTACCACTCAGTACAAGTGCATGTGGAGGCCCACACCCAGCTAGATTGCATGAATGCTCCCAGAGCAACCCATGAATCACACAGACAAAGGCACCAGCCATATCCCCCCCGCCAGCTCCCAGCCTTGTACCTTAGGAGTATACCATCTTGCACTGCTCAAGTCCCTTTCTTGAGCAATGCAAGTTTATTAATTGGTTCATCAATAGAAAGTGAACATACATCAGCCTTTGCGACCTGAGCAGATTTACCATGCACTTCGGTCAAACTCACTGGTAAGGATAAACATTAAAATAAGTTTATTGATTACAAAAGATAGATTTTTTTTCAGTGATTATAAGTGATAGGCAAAAAGTCAGAGTGGTTACAAAATAAAATAAAAGATAAGCACACGGTCTAAACTCTCAACTTTATTAGATTGGGCAACATCTAGGTTAAGCAGTTTTTTCTCACCCCACTCAATATTGTAGGTTGGTTACAGTCTTTCATACGAAGGCTTTTCCCTCTTAGCCCAGGGGCCAGTCTCTTCAGCTCCAGCATTCTAGTTGCCTTCAGTGTAGGTGGGGGAGAAGAGAAAGGATGAAGCATGTGACCACTGTGGTCTGTTTTATACCCTTAGTCCATGTGCTTGGAGAACATAAGTCCAGGTAGGTCTGGTGGGCATTGCTGAGTCGCCAGGCAAGGTTGAGCAAATTCCCTGTTGTGGCCTTGTGCAAGTAAGCCATTGAATTGTAACTCCCTTGCTGGACAATGGCTGTTGAAGGTTGTTCGACACCCACCCGGGCTTTGGTGATCCCTCTAGTTATTATCTTTGGGGGACCAGTATCTGGGTGCTTCCTAAACTTACAGCATATTTTAGTGACAGCCATACAGCACAATTCTCATAACTTCATATGCATTAATGATTTACATATTTAGATGGAACAGTGGGTTTCAGGAGATCATAACCTTTCCTGTGATACCTTACATGGCATGCTTTAGATGCAATATCACAATTATATACAAATGATGAATATAGCGGTTACAGGGTGCTCCCCCATGGTGTAAAGAGTCACAGCTAGGAATAGTAAAATGGAAGTCTTGGGTGATCACAGCCAGAAACACTAAGATGGCAGTCTTGGAGCAATTTGATCTTTGGCAAGTCTGCAGGCAGACGTTAGATAAAGGTTACTCCAAAACCTGAAGGGGTCAGTCAGTCAAGGCACAAGTTTACAGCTAGGTCCAGCTTTCATTCACAGACAGATTTAGTGGCTGTGATTGGTCTGTTCTTATAAACTAATCAGAGAGGACTTAAAGATGATTGGAGGATAGGTATGCTAATAATAAGGATTGAGGGAATAACCAATCAGAATAGGCCAAAAACTGTATATAAGGCAGAAAGCTGACAGGCTTGAGCCAGCTGAAGAAAGAAGGAAGAGGTCAAGAGTAGAAGGTGAAGAAGCAGGAGAAGAAAGACTATCAAAAGAAAGTATCAGAGGGGTAGCCGTGTTAGTCTGGATCTGTAAAAGCAGCAAAGAGTCCTGTGGCACCTTATAGACTAACAGACGTTTTGGAGCATGACCTTTCGTGGGTGAATACCCACTTCGTCCGACGAAGTGGGTATTCACCCATGAAAGCTCATGCTCCAAAACGTCTGTTAGTCTATAAGGTGCCACAGGACTCTTTGCTGCTTTATCAAAAGAAAGAGCAAAGTCGTAGAAGACAAAACAAGAAACTACCGCAACAGTGACAGAGAAGCAGCAGCAGCTACTGAGAAGCAGCCTTGGTGCTGAGACAAAATAGAAAGATCCCTTGTGATAGACCAGGGGGAAAAGAAGCCTACAAAAGTGAGCATGTTAACTATAGTATAAGATACAGAATAGGTTTATGAATCTGCACACATGGGGATAATAAAGTTGAATGTCTGGGTATGTATGTCGCTATGTATAAAGTTTAGTTTCTAATTAAAATTGCTGTCCGCATTCTACATGTGATTGATCACTACATGTAGAATCTAATCAATTAAGCCACCTCCAACTGTATGACACTATAGTATTGGGTATCCTAATGTGTATGCTTGTGCTAATAGGATTTGTGTTTCTGTATCTTAATATGTGTGTTCAAGATCTATTGTACTGAGGAATATTAATACATTAAATAAAGGATATTTTGTTTTTGCAGGTTACTGCCTGAGTGTCAGTCCTTCAGGTGGAGGGCTGTATTCGTGTCCTCCCAAGGGTGAACGGAATTAGTCTGTTCTGGGAGTTTCCTGAAGGGCATAGCGGAACCCCTGGCAAAACCCTGGCAATTCCTCTAGGGCAGGCCATGTCCTTTCACCAGGGGCGGCTCTAGACATTTCACTGCCCCAAGCAGGGCGGCATGCCGCAGGAGGCGCTCTGCCGGTTGCCGGTCCGGCGGCTCCGGTGGACCTCCCGCAGGCGTGCCTGCGGAGAGTCCGAGCCGCAGGACCAGTGGACCCTCCACAGGCATGCCGCAGGAGGTGGCCTGCCTGCCGCCCTCTCGGCGACCGGCAGAGCGCCCCCCGTGGCATGCCGCCCCAAGCACGCGCTTGGCGTGCTGGGGTCTGAAGCCGCCCCTGCCTTTCACCTACCCAAACAGACAATTGAGTAACTGGATAGGCAAGACATTGTAGGGGTGCCTTGAGTCTGTTTGGGGGGGTAACATAACTTCCCTTCCCATTCTGTGTCAGGGCACAGTGTTTGGTCTGTTAGGACCAGATCCTCTGAAGTCAATGGGAATCTTTCTGTGAACTCGAATGGACTCTGAGTTATTACTGCTATTATTATGGTAGCAGCAAGAGGCCTAAATGAGGCCCTATTTTGTGGTAGGAACTGTACAAACAAGGTAAGAGTTCCTGCCCAGGAGAGCTTACAACTTAAATAGACAAGATAGATAAAGGATACACAGAGAGAAAGGCCCAGATCCAGTAAAAACCTTAAGCATATGTTTAAAGTTAAGCACATGCTTAAGTACCCTGCTGAATAAGTCCTAAGTGACTTGCCCAGGGCTACACAGGAAGTCTTTGGCAGGGTCAAGCATCTCCTGAGTGCCAGTCTTGTGCTTCAACAAGGCCATCCTTCCTCTCTGAAAGAGGCCCTTAGTCTCCTGGATGGTCAAGTGCTTTTCACCACCACTAATTTCAGTTCAAATCTCAACTGTCCATCCAGGTTGCCAGAATCTTTCTAGAAGTGGGGGGTGGAGAGGTACCGGCACCAGAACTGGGGGGCATGACCCCCACTTTTAAACTTGGGTGTAGTTTGGGTGGCAGGGGGCATCGTTGCCCCCTCAAACTACAAGCCTTGGGTAAACGTGGAGTGGTACCGGCAGGGAGATGGGCTTCATAGCAGTGTTGCCGCCCCAAACTGCAAGCCTTGGGCAGGCACAGAGCTGCACCAGCAGGGGCTGCACTTCACAGCAGGAGAACTGATAATGCTGATAAGTGCCTGAAGCTTGCATTTTGGGGGGCAATGCCACCTCCTGCCTCCCAAACTATGCCCATGTTAAAAAAAGTGGGAGCCCATGGCCCTCTGGTCCCCTGGTTCCGACGCGGTTGCTATCCACCTCTTTTTCCCCCTCTCTATATAAAGAAACTTCGTACAACCAGGGATCTTAACCCATGGCTGAAAAAGCTGTTATCTTCACATGGCAGGTACAAAGCCTTGCAGAATCAGGATGGTGACAGGAAAGGTGTTGAAATACATTGTTTGAACACACTATCATTAAACCTGTTATTTCAACATTGTTCCTCAGCAAGTTCAGCTTTTATAAGGTATTCCCGAGAGGTGGTCCAATAAAAGGCTGCTCCCAAAACACTGGCACATACAGTACAAGAAACTAAAAAAATCTCTTGGATGAATCACCTCTGAGCTTTTGCTGCGGCTGAGATTACTGATGCATTTCGAAAATAGAGATTTTGAGCAGTGGAGAACAGAGGGCATGGCAGAGCATGATGTGAGCACTATTCTCATGTTATAGTAGAATTGAGTTCCTCTTCCTTACATAGCCTGGTGTGAAGCCTTGTGCAACAATATTCTGGGCCAACTATTTGTCTCTGATTCAACAAAGCAAAAGTTAATCATGTGCTTGAGTGATCTCTTGAATGTGGGGTCCACATTAGCAGCTGGCTTTTAAATTTTGGATATGGCAGAATACACTGTCCACTGTTTGTCCCTTAAGCAGGTCAAATTGCTTTCCAATAAAGTCAAACAATCCAAGATTCTTCTAGTTTAATTCATCATAGAAGGTAATAAATTTACTTCACTACTGTCCAAAGTCTTGGCCGCAGTGAATTTACATTTTAAGTTATTAATTTTAATGAATACTATTCACCATATTTTAAAATATTAGCAATGGTACTATTGTTTGAATTACAGTAGGGACAAAGGTCTTGGTTGTGATCTGGTCTCCATTGTGCGGTGCTGTACAAATACATGGGAAGACATACATTCTCTAGCCAAGGAGCTAACAGTGTAAGAAAGTTGAGATATGCAGATTGTGGCGGGGAGGAATACAGTCAATAGCTTCATTCTAAGTAGTATGTCAGCCCTCAGGAAACTCCAACTACTCCTGAATGCTACAGTATGTCTCCTCAGGTACACTTGCTACTGTGAGCACATCAGAGCTGTCCTCCATTTTCTACACTGGCTTCTCATAGAGTATTGAATCAAATTCAGTCTTAGTCCTTATCTTCAAGGCACTCAGTGGTTTGGGCCCAGAATATTTAAAAGATTGTCTAAATCAGGTTTGAGGAGTGCTCTAGGCAGCACCACTCCTTTGGTACAATAGTGCTGTCCACTGCAAGAGAAAAGTTCACCTACACAGGAGACAAAGCTTTCCTGGGGTACGTTTACACAACAGCTAGACACGTGTGGCTGGACTCGTGCTTGTGGGGCTTGGGCTGTGGGGATCTTTCACTGCTGTGTGGACTTCTGGGCTCAGGCTCCAGGACTTTTCTTTCTTGAATGGACATATCCTCAGGGGGCAACCTAAAATTCTGGAATGAACTCTCAGGAATTAAGAACCACTTCAAACAGCCACCCCTTCACCGAGCAGGCATCACAGAAGTGGTCTTGAGGATTTTTGAGTTTGATTCACCCCCACTGATTCACCAGATAGACTTCCTGTAAGCACAAGCCCTGCATTGTGCTTGTGTAATCCATGACTGAATTTAGCTCCCTGAGTGCAATTAAGGTTTGTACTCACCACCAATATTCACCACACCATGAGGGAGAAAGACACACAAATGACAAAGAGAATAACTGGAATAAAGATGGGTCCCCCCAAAAGAGAACATTCTCTTTTCATGCCCATCCCCAAGGCAAGTTCTTGATGTCTCTGCTCTGGATGTGAGGGAGGCAACATTACAACAAAGCACCAGAGATCAGGGAAGTGAACAAAGGAGATAAAAGAAATGTAAAAAAATGCTTCAAAAGACATATGCTTAGAGGAGTTTTATTTTTGATTAATTATTTGGGCATATTTTGTTGGTGGTATCAAATGCTATGCTACATTCCTTTCTGTCCATCTCATCCCTGGTTGCAAAAGTATTGAGTGGAGTTAAAGAAGAGGGGAAAACAGGGAAATAAAGTGTATTAATGATGGTATACTAATGCTTTAACAAAGTGTCATTAATGTAGGCTGGCTAAGGGTATGAGTCTCAGTAATGCTACATCCTGGGCTGTAATTTATCTTCATAACTAAACCTAATCATAAAAATGTTTACAGTGTAACAGCACTGTTCATGCCACTCTGGAGAAGGCTGTGTCTGCACAATGAGGCTCCTCCTTGAGGGTCTACAGCCTCTCCATAGATTTAATCCAGAAACAAATATAGGAAACGCTCTAGGCTCAAGTTTTGTCCTCAACACCACCTGAAGACCAGGAATGAGGTTTAATGGGCTGCAGTTTTATTAAATTGACACATCTGGGATCTGTCTGGCACATCATCCCTCCTGCACCCCATCCCATTAATCTGGTCCCAGGACCATTGCTGGGATCTCTCATATAAGGGTTATCTCCTTGCTGTACCAGACATTAGGAGTCCCAACCCCATTCCCCACCCTTTAAAAATGTCTTCTCCTAATCAACTCCTGCTTCCACCTGGACCCCTGGTGGGTGGTTAGCCTGAGCTGTGGCACATGCCACACCATCCACACTGCTGGATTTTCCAGTTTGAATGAGCTAGCATGCCTCTATCTACCCAGGCTAGGAGGCCTGCTTCCAGCTGCAGTGCAGACATACCCAAAAGGGACCAAAGGTCCCTTTTCCATGCTAGCCCAAACAAAGCCTCCCCACCTTCTTCTTCTTCATTACTGTATTGCAATAAAAAGAACAGGAGTACTTGTGGCACCTTAGAGACTAACAAATCTATTTGAGCATAAGCTTTCGTGCTTATGCTCAAATAAATGTGTTAGTCTCTAAGGTGCCACAAGTACTCCTGTTCTTTTTGCAGATACAGCTGCTACTCTGAAACCTGTATGGCAGTAGTGACTAGGAGTCCCATCCAGGGCTGGCACAGCCCATTAGGCAACCTAAGTGGTCGCCTAGGGCGCTAACATTTGTGGGGAGGCGACCGCGACAGCCGGACCTTCTGCCGCCTCTGTGGGGGGCGCCATTTCAGGGGCGGGACCTTCCGCCACCTAGGGCGGCAAAAAAGATGGCTGTGCTCCTGGTCCCAACCATGCCCCATTGTGTGAGGTGCTGTACAAACAGAACAAAAAGCCATGTGTACAACTGTATTTTGTTTGATACCTTTGTCAGGCAGAGAGGAACAAACTGTTTGCGCAGATTTGAAATTTTGGTTCCATACTAATTAAAACAGTTTTATTTCCTCTTCAGTTACATTTTACTGTGCATTAGGAGCCTGCAACTCTGACATAATTTCATTCAATGTTATCCCATCAAATTCATTGGAATTACTACTGATTTGAAATAATGACTCAGGCCCCAGATATCAGAGAAGCCTTCTTTCTTTTGTGTACTTTCTATCAGATTCACAAATAATGGATCCCTTACCCAAAAATACATGAGTTGTAATGGGATGTTTTCTGTCGTTGTATGAGATTCTTAATATGAAGTATGTACTCTCCATGGTATTCAATGATAACAATCACCAGCTCCTGCCAATGCAGATTAAGCTGATATTGACTTCTGAATAAGTGAATATCAAGATATATTGACTTAAGAGTCAAACATTGAGGAGAAGCCAAGGCCAATATTCTCCTAGACCAGGGGTCAGCAACCTTTCAAAGAAGAAGAACCATTTTTTTGTTTTTGTCTTTGACCAAAATATTTTGAGAGCCTCATTACACGCAAAGCTACCTGTAGAGTTAGAATTTATCAATTAATAATAACTGAACATATTAAAGTTATTACTACTTGCCAATACTTTTAATGCGACTTCTGCCATTTGAATTTGAATATAAACAGGAGGGGGATCTGGGCTGGGGCAGAGTATTGGGGTGCAGCGGGCGTGTGGGTCTGGGAGGGAGTTTGGTTGCAGGAAGGGGTTCTGACTTGGGGCAGGGAGTTGGGGTGCAGGAGGGGATGCGAGATGCAGGCTCTGGCCAAGAGGCACTTACCACAGGGTGGCTCCTGTCCGGCGGTGCAGCAGGGCTCAGGCAGGCTGCCTGCCTGCCCTGGCCCCATGCCTCTCCCAGAAGCAGCTGGCTGCTGGCACGTCTCTGTGCACCCCTGGCAGGGAGAGGCTGCTCCGCGCACTGCCCCAGCCCCCAGCACCATCCTCAGAGCTCCCATTGGCCGGAAACTGGCCAATGGGAGCTGCAGGGGCGGTGCTTGCAGATGTGGGCAGCGCATGGAGACCCGCTGTCCTTCTTCCCCTAAGGGGCACACAGAGACGTGCCAGCAGCCATCTGCTTCCGGGAGCGGCATGGGGCTCTGGAGCCACAGGTTGCCGACCCCTGTCCGAGACCAACCATAAATTAGGATCTGAATAAAACAAAATAAAAAAAAATAACAAGTCAGCAATGAGTCTGTTTTTGCAGCTACTGAAGTTAATGGGCCAGAACCTCAGCCACAGCTCCAAGGGCTTTGTGTTGCATAAGGAAAACAGGGGTTTCCCTTGACAGAGGGGAATCCTCAGGGTGTCTGCCAGTGGTAGAGGCAGAGCCTATAGCACTGTGCCTGTACCTCGCCGAGCAGAGCAGTCCATATGGAGCCACTCTCTGCGGGGTTATTTAAAGCAGCCCTGAGGCTGTGCCTAGTTACTCTTGTGACTATTTCAGCTTCTGGCCAGCCCAGGATCAAGGAAGCAGAGAAGTGCTTCCCCATTGCTCTCTTCAACTGTACTGAGATAACAGGCTGGTCCAATATGTTCAAACATTCCTTTGGCTGAGAAAGTTTCTGCTTTGGATTCAGCTCTGTACACTCCACCCCCCGGCTCTGCTCCTGAGCATTTGGAGGTCTCAGCCATACAGTCACAAATTGCACCACTTTTACTTCGAAAATATTCTGAAGTGGAAACTAAGTTAGAGATAAAGGGAACTCTTTCCCCTGTCCCACCCCAAACTTATCTCCTCTAAGAGAAACAGTTTTCAAGGAATTCTCTGCAGGCAGAATTCAACCTTTACATAAGTGATCAGACTACGTCATATTATTGACTCCATTTTACATATGGAGTAGGGTGACCTGATGTTAAGGGGAAAATATGGGGACTGCCACCGGAGGGTGGGGGGGGCACTTTTTTTTGTTTTGTTTTGTTTTGTTTTACACTCACCCATCCGGGACTTTGGCGGCAATTCAGCGGCGAGTACTTCAGTCACGGACGGTCTTCAGCGGTATTTCGGCCTTGCCACCAAAATACCACTGAAGACTGTCAGCAACTGAAGGACTCTCCACCGAATTGCCGCCGAAGACCAGGAAACAAAATATCGGGACAAATGGCGTCCCGACCGTACTCTGGTCGGGACGCGGGACAAACTCCTCAAAATCGGGACAGTCCCGATTTTATCGGGACGTCTGGTCACCCTAATATGGAGGCACAGAGTGTATGTCTACACTGCAGTTGCACACTACTGGCTGGCCTGCATCAGCTGACTCGGGGTCATCGGGCTCAAGCTACAGTGTTGTTTAACTGCAGTGAAGACGGTCAGGCTCAGGCTGGAGCCTGGGCTCTGGGACCTCCCTCCTCTCACTAGTCTGGTCCCTAATACTCAGATATTATCAGGGATCCTAGCTTTCCGTGATTAAAAAAATTCTCCAATTAAAAAATAAATAAAAATCCATGTTTTTACACAATTAAAATGAAATGCTGAACTTCAGTTTCTCTAGCCACACTATATATAGTATCAGTTGGACACAATGTTTTTATATAGTTACAAATTTTTATGCTAGTTCAAAGCCTTCCAGTGCCATCAATCATTATAATAAAATAAAATTAATAGAATTGCAATTTGTAGTCCACAGCCTGGCTGCATACAGTACAGAATGTGAAATTTGTCCTTGCCAAACTCAGTGACACGGTCTTTAAGGGTGATTTTTAAACTTTTCAGCACCTTTTTATAATTCTGGCGGCTGAAGTGAAATTTGAGATACATTAAAACACAAACCCCTATACGCCGTAGAGAAACCTCTATACTCCAGAAGCAGTATATTGGAGTATGTTTAGCTATGAAAATTTAAAATGCATTCAAAAATCAACCACAAGAGGGGGAGGTTGCATGCACTGAATAAGTGACACTGGTACTTTCAATAACATTTATTTAATACATGTTTTTGTTTTGTTTTTCACAAAATGTAAAACTAAAGATTCTCTAAAAGCGCAAAATCCATGTTTTTTTCACCACTGCAAATGGATTTCTAAGATCCCTGGATATTATAATTGATTCACTTTATTTCTTTGTGGACATTAGAATCCCCCTAATTTGTATGGACTGGGGGTATGGAATTTATTCAAATAAGGAGGCTTTGGGACAGGAAGTGGAGTTTGAAATTGGGTTATCCTTTGACATGCATCAGCTTACATATTACACATAATTATATGCACTACTGAACACAAAACTGAGTCTTCAAGATTCCTTTTTTATATTTATTGTTTATATTGTTTTACACCAACTATGAAAAAACACTGATGGATTTTGTTTCTTTTGTGCTTGCTGTGCATTCAGTTTCATAGGAACCTCTTATGCTAGTAAATTCTTTATACTTTACTCTTGGGGGAATTCTACACCAAAAAAATAAAAAATCTGCATATTTTATTTGTCAGTATAATTACAGCAGTTTCATTTATTTTGGTAATTTAGTTCAAAATACCTCTCACAAGTATGTCTGTAACAATACTGACAGAAAAAAAGATTCAGGAAATATTTATTTGATAAATAGATTCCTTACTAAGCATATTAATACAGAACTTTGAGTAATAATTCATTTAAAATACAATACAGAAATGTATTTCCTGTACCCCGCACAAGCAGTGCAAAGGCTTGGGGGAAGTCAGGGGTAATGGAGAAGCTGAGGGAGAGGGAAGGAGCCTAGGAGTGAACCTGGAGGATTGTTGGGTGTGGGTGGGAGAAGTATGGAACAGGTTTTGGGGGGGGAGGGATTGTTAGGGAGTTGGGGGGCCTCCCCCTTGCAGACCCTGGCTGATCCCTTGAATAAGAGAGGCTGTCAGGCACATCTGCCCCTGTGTGTCCCTGAACCCCCCATCTCCATGTGCCCCTGGCTCAATGCTGTCACCCCACTAGCTCTTGAGCCCATGCCCCAGTCTGTTCCCCGCCCTAACCCTTTTGAACTCTAGTCTCTGACCTCCCGACCAGCACTGTGTGCCCCATTCTGTCCACCTAATGCCTCCTCAATTGGCCCCACCAGCTGGCTGCCCTCTTTTGTGCCACCACAGCAGCCCCTGGCTGAGTGAAAGTCCAAATAATTACATCAAGGAAACCAAACTAAAGATTTAAGGGGGAAATTGCCAAATAGAAAACTCAGAATCATCTAGTGCTCAGGTAGTTGAGCCTCGTAAGCTGTACTATATTGAGGAAGGGAGAGAAATGCAGGATTATGCAAAATGAACCTGCTTGTAGTTAAATGTTTCAGTGTATTAGGAAGATGAATAGCAGACAAAACTAATATCCAAATTGTAAGACTGAGCAGAGAGACAGGGAGATGCAAGTTGTTTGCCTTGGAAGCACCATAACTGAATTTCATTTTCCGGCTAATTAGATTTTACTGAAAATTGACATTTCTGAACATTCAAGATTAAAAAAAACTTGCAGTAAAAACCTATAAGAACACAAGTTTGATAGATTCATCCTCTGGAGTTTTCTGTCTCCCAATTTACCCAACCTACTGTGTATAAAGTTCATAGAGAATCTGCAGACAAGGCTAAGAGAGTGTCTTTTAAAAAATATATATATATATATATACACCCAGCTGATTTAGAGGATCTAGTCTAGATTTTAATTTTTTTGTTTTGTTTTCATTCTTTTAACTGAATTTAAAGTTCAGGCTCAGTGCTAGAGTAGCAGGCTAGAAAAAGTGAAATCCTCTTTACCCACCACAGAGGAATTCTGTGAAGGCAACAGCCATGTGATCTTCACTACACAGCCTAACAAAGGACCACACCCATGCCCTCAGGGGACTATTTCAAAGGGTTACCATATCCACTCAGTCCTGGGCCAGTAGGTTAAGACTTTCCATAAGGGTACCAAACATGTAGGTGGCTTTCACGAGCTCTACGGTCATCAAACACTGTTCTTATACACCAGTAAAAAGACAACAATGTCAGTCACTGTTGACTTGATCTGGATTCAGGCCATTGTTTTAGACCCCAAACCAGCAAAGCCCTTAAACATAGAATCATAGAACTGGAAGGGACCTCGAGAGGTCATCTAGTCCAGTCCCCTGCACTCAAGGCAGGACTAAGTATTAACATGTAATTAACAATATATATATATATATTAGCAAAGTATATGAGCTTAAAGTGGTGCACATAGGTAACTGCTTTGCCGGACAGAGGCCTAAGCCCCATGCCTGCAATGAACTCCCCATAGGCAGACCCTGTGCCTATGTGAAGCCCAGTTGACTTGACTGGGTCCCAGCACAGGGTGCTGATTACATGAAGTTCATTCCAGGTTTGGAGCCATTGCACTGAACGTCCCATTAACTATCTCTTCAGAACATAGGTTTCAATTTTTCAGAAAATTTGAGACAAACTAGCTCTGCCCTCCTTTTTTGATTGTTTCCTTAATTTCCAATATATAGAAGGCAGAGTTTTTTTCTGCAATATCCCTTTAGAGGGCTTCATTCACTGCTGGTACTCCAATTTTATGTCCTGTAAATTCCCAAAAATCCATGGAGTTCAACGCATTGCACCATGTTCACACCATTAGGTTAGATGGAGTTAGTCTTCATAGTACAAAGACTTATTACTAAAGGCCAGGGTAAACCTCTGAACCTTGTTTAATCTTTTTATCAATTTTTCTCCTACAGATCCAGTGAATAAACACTTCAGATTGGTTTTCTTGCTAAATGAGAGGAATTTGCCCTTTTATTTAAGAATGAAAATGAAAGTCTCAGAAGTCCATTGCTCTCTCATTTTCTGTATAGGGATTAACAATCTGCTTACATGATCAAGCAACAGACAGTAGTTCTTAGATTTTAATGCTGACTCAAATCATAAGACCTGGGAGCTATATTATGATCAAGAACTGCAAGTCGAACCTCTGTATTCAAGGGCCAGATTCTTATCTGATTTACACCAGTGTAAAGCCATAGTAATTTCATTAACTTCACTGGAGTTACTCCAGTTTTACACTAAGGCCTGATCAACGTAAGCCTTCCATCGACCTAATAATGTCTGTGTCTACACTACCAGGTCCCTTCCACTGCCGTAACTTGCCTGCTACGTCAACTTAATTATTCCACCTCATTGAGAGGCGTAACGCTTAATTTGACGTAGTTAGGCCTATGTAATGGCAGTGTAGACACTGCAGTGCTTATGTCAACTTAATTGGCCTCCAGAAGGTGTCCCACAATGGTCTGCTGTGACTGCTCTGGTCACCATTCCCAACTCCACTGCCCAGCAGCTAGGTATGCAGGAAACAGCCCCTCCCCTGTTAAAGTACCAGGCACTTTTGAATTTCCATTTCCTGTTTGTTCGATGTGGAGAGCTTGCCTGCCCAGCTAATCATGCCAGCTCCACACTTCAAACATGCTCCAGCCTGGAGGAGACAGGAGGTGGTGGATCTGCTGGGTCTGTGGGTAGAAGAGGCTGTGCAGGCACAGCTCCGATTCAGCTGCAGAAACGTAGACATGTCTGAGCAGATCGCTCAGGGCATGGGGGAGAAGGGCTACATCCAGGGACACACAGGAGTGCCAGGTCAAAAATCAAGGAACTGCAGCAGGCGTGCCAGAAAGCAAGGGAGGCGAACAGTTGCTCCGGTTCAGCACTGCAGAATGCCACTTTCACAAGGAGCTCCATGCTATTCTCAGTAGTGACTCCACCACAACTCCCAAGAACAGTGTCAGATTCCCAGGCCTCCAAAATCAACACTGAGGAGGAGGTCTTGGATGAAGAAGAGGAGGAGAATGGGAGACAGGTAAGCAGGGGATCCATTGTTCTGGAGATCCAGGAGCTGTTTGTAAGCCTGGAGCAGTCCAGCCACTCACAGCATAGCAGCACGTCCGAGCGGGATGCCAGGGAAGGAACCTCTGGTGAATATGCAATTCCAATTAATATTTGGGGGTCACATGTTCTTATATGCTATTTTTTATTTAAAAAAAACAACAGTTGAGGTAGAGTGGCTATCTGCTTTCCAGTGGCTGCACCAGCTAGGCAGAGGGTGCCCTGTGAAAAAGATTGTTTATGTACATAGGGATGTCCCGGGAATCCTCCATAGAGATCTCCAGGAAACTTTCATGGAGGGACTCTAAAATCCCTTCGTAGATTTCTGGGGAGGGCTGCTTTATTTCTTCCACTACAGCAGGACATTTTCCCATGCCACTCCAGTATTAATTCGGCTGGCATCACTGCAGTACACAGCATAAGGACCTGGCCTGTACCCAGACACTTGCAGCAGCTGTTCCCTCACCGCCTCTGTTCCCATCAGGTTCTCTGCACCTTGAAGTCTTTAAACCATGATTTGAGGGCTTCAGTGGCTCAGACACAGGTTTGATACAGGAGTGGGTGGGTGAGATTCTGCGGCCTGTATTGTGCAGGAGGTCAGACTAGATGATCATAATGGTCCCTTCTGACCTTAAAGTCTATGATTCTACGATCAGCTAGGGTCACCTATGGGCGATGGTGGTAATTTTCATTTCAATTGTTTGAACCGCAAACAATGGTACCTGTGTCCGCCCTCCACTCCCTTGTGATTGTCCACCCCTTCGCCCACGCTTTACAAAACATGGCCATAGTTTGGGTGGCAGGGGTTAGTGTTGACCTCAAACATCAAGCCTCGTGTGCTGGAGAGCAGCAGCAACAATGTGGGGGTGGGGAGGACTATGGTGGCTTGATTCCCTCTGGAGCCCCTGCAGAATGGTATTCCAACACCACCGTACATCCCCTCCCTCCACCCACCCAACACATGCAGTGGCACTGGAACATTTTAATTAGCGGGGGTGCTGAAAGCCAGCCCCCTTACCTCTGTCCACCCCCCACTCCACAGAGCTGAGGCCTGGACCCTGGGCGTGCGGGGCTGGCAGTTGGGACCCCAGGGTGCTGCAGCACCCCCGGAACCCTTAGTTCCCACACCTATGGGCACATTTTCCAGTAGGCAAGGTGGGCCAATGCAATATCCCTTCCACTCAATCCCATGGGAGGGTGCCAAGAATAACAGCTACACAGCAGCCTGGCCTGTCATACATCAGCACATGACAGGCCAGGCTGCTGAGCTTTTAAAGATAAGATAAGTGTGTTTTTCCCCGTCCCAATTTTATTTCACAATCTTTCCAAGGTTTACTTCTTCGTCAATTCTTTACACGTCTATATCTGAGTGCAATAAAAGTCCATGTCTTGAAAATGAAATCATCTTTATTGATTCAAAGTGTAAAGAGGAAAGGGAGGGACAGGGAAACTGAGGCACAGGGGGGCTGTGCATGAGAAAGGAACAGCAGTCACAACTAGGGGTAGGCACAATAGAGAAAAGCAGCGCACATTACTGTGGGTCATTACTAAAATGGGTTTTCAAAGCCTCCCTGAGATGCATTGCTCCATGCTGAGCTCTTCTTATAGCCCTGGTATCTGGCTGCTCAAAATTAGCAAACAGCCTGTCTACCTCCATGCCCCACTCCCAGGGAATTTTCTCTCCCTTTGCGTCATAGATATTATGAAGCACACAGCAGGCAGCTATAACAATGGGGATATTTTTTTTCACTGAGGTCTAACCTAATGAGCAAACTGTGCCAGTGACCCTTCAAATGGCCAAAGGCTCATTCAACCACCATCCTCCACTTGCTGAGCCTATTGTTGAACTGCTCCTTGCTGCTATCTGGTGTTTGGTCTAAGGCTTCATGAGCCATGGGAGCAAGGGGTAGGCTGGGTCTCCCAGGATCACTATGGGCATTTCAACATCACCAAAGGTGATTTTGTGATCTGGAAAGGAAGTCCCTGCTTGCAGCTTTCTGAACAGACCTGTGTTCTTAGAGATGCATACGCCACGCACCTTCCCAGACCATAGAATCATAGAACTGGAAGGGTCCTTGAGAGGTCATTTAGTCCAGTCCCCTGCACTCATGGCAGGACTAATTATCCAAACCAGTGGTTCTCAAAGCCAGGCCGCCGCTTGTGTAGGGAAAGCCCCTGGCGGGCCGGGCCAGTTTGTTTACCTGCAGCGTCCGCAGGTTCGGCCAATCGCGGCTCCCACTGGCCGCGGTTCGCTGCTCCAGGCCAATGGGGACTGCAGGAAGCGGTGTGGACCAAGGGTTGTGCTGGCCACCCTTCCCACAGCCCCCATTGGGCTGGAGCAGTGAAACATGGCCAGTGGGAGCCGCAATCAGTCAAACCTGTGGACACGGCAGGTAAACAAACCGGCCCGGCCCGCCAGGGGCTTTCCCTGAAAAAGCGCCGGACCGGCTTTGAGAACCACTGATCTAGACCATTCCTGACAGGTGTTTGTCTAACCTGCTCTTAAAAATCTCCAATGATGGAGATTCCACAACCTCCCTAGGCAATTAATTCCAGTGCTTAACAGTTAGGAAGTTTTTCCTAATATGCAGCCTAAACCTCCCTTGCTGCAATTTAAGCCCATTGCTTCTTGTCCTATCCTCAGAGGTTAAGAAAAACAATTTTTATTCCTCCTCCTTGTAACAACCTTTTACATACTTGAAAACTGTTATCATGTCCCCTCTCAGTCTTCTCTTCTCCAGACCATCCCAACTGATATCGGTAAACGTCCCCAGTGATCCACCAGTGCTTGCAACACCATAGAAAAGTATCCCTTTCTGCTTATGTACTCTTTGGCAAGGTAGTCTGGTGCCAAGGTAGGGATATGCGTGCCATCTATCACCCCACCGCTGTTAGGGAACCCCACTGTGGCAAAAACATCCAGTATGTCCTGCACTTTGCCCAGACTCACTACTCTTCTTAGCAGAAGGTGATTAACGGCCCTGCATACTTGGATTAGAGCTACCCCTACGGTAGATTTACCAACTCCAAATTGATTCCCCACTGACCAGTAGCAGTCTGGCATTGCAAGCTTCCACACAGCGATCGCCACTCGCTTCTCCACTCTCAGAGCAGGTCTCACTTTAGAGTCACTATGCTGCAGGGCTGGGGAGAGCTCCGCACACAGTTCCTGGAAAGTGGCCTTGTGCATATGAAAGTTCTGCAGCCTCTGCTAGTCATCCCATACCTGCATAACAATGTGATCCCAAGTTTGTTGGGACCAGAACCAGTGTCCCACCATGTTCAACTGCTACACGACTGCCAATAGCAACCAGAAATTGATTCATTGCATGGCTTCCAGCAGGGCTACTTGAAGGACATTGCCATGTTCCGCACAGCAGCTTCTCTCGCAGCTCTAGAAATACTGCAGGATAAGGCATGTGGTGTTTGCAAAGCTCATCACAATAGTTCACAGCTGAGCAGGGTCCACACTTCTCTGCAGATGGCATACGTGCAGCTATGCCAGCCTTTTGAAAAAAGGTGTGAAATATTATGGGTCACAGATGAAATCAAGGAAGGGAGAAAACTGCATCACGGGACGTTGAAGCCATGTTCCCAGTCACCCCTGCAAGAATGTTTTGGTTCCATGAGGACCAAAACCTTCCCAAAACCCCCTGCGACGAGTTGCACTGTGGACAACTACCCATGGCGCACTGCTCTCTGCATCAATGCAAGCACTATTAGTGACGACGCGCTCTACCAACACAAGGAGTGTGGTGTGGACATGCACAACCGACTTAATTACTGAGGCAGTTGGATATTGACTTAAGTTTGTAGCATAGACATGCCCTAAGATAACTACAAAAGGAAAAATGGTCCTTAATTTCAGGCTCAATGAAAAAAGTCATTAATTTGTTAGTGAATTCCCAATCCATTATAGAAAGTATTCATTTATCTTGGAGTTTGGGAATAGTTCCAAAGCTATCAAACAGTTATATTTACCAAAAAAAAAAAGCAGATCAGACAATATAGGATTTTCTAGTTAACTGAAGGAGATACTGGAAGATTTTTTTTAATAAAGTTTTGGAACAGGTGATAGCCAAACAAGTATTTCAAACATTTTATTGAGAAAAGTCCATCTAGGAGCTGTTACCACAATTACACTCTTCTGCAGGAATGCAGATTAAAGCTCAGAAGGATGCCTGAGAGCTCAGGACAAAGCAATCTCAACTGAGGAGATCTGGATATGGAATGAAATTCCAAGGGTGAATAGATGAATCCAAAGTCCAACCATCTTTAACCAATCTTCCTTGATAGTAATTAACAATAATTTTCCACAATAACTAGAACAAACATTTAAAACATTAGCAACCCCCAAGACCACCATCACAAAACAAAAACAAAAACCCTGCTGCAAGCAGAGCTTTTAAGAACATGAAAAGTGAAAAAGGCCAGAGACTCAAGATGTCCATTAAGGACTCTGCTATTCTGTCAATCTGTATTGAGTTCATTATTATGCAACACTCCGCATGTACTGCCTTTCCTTGGGTAATCTGAAACTATGTATTAGCATATGTATTCATATGCTAATGTCATTCAGGTTTCTTTTAAGATCACTTCTAATCTTTCCCCCACTTCTATCATTATATGATCTTTTCCTGAGAAAAGAACGGCTTGGCAATCACAAGAACCTATTAAAATACAATGCTAATAAAAATGAACTATTGAAATGAACTGTTCTGCTTCCAGAATTCATTTGTGACAAATTTTCCTTCTTTTGGTGGTTCTGTTATCACGACCATTACCTACTCCCTAAAATTTTGGGGTTCTTCTGATGCTCATCATAATAAAAAAAAAAAGCAGTTTGAGAGAGCACAAATTCATTGACCCTAATTTGCACAATAAAAAAGATAGGCCAGATTCGAGACCATTGAAAATCAGCATAGCTCCATTGAAGTTAAATTGACTTATAACAGATAGCCATTGGTACACGATACATTGGATGGTCTTTTCCAGGCTCTAAGATTAAAGGCTCAGTGGAATATTAAACTACAGTAGGCAACAAGGATCAAATGTACTCACTGGCACAGGACCTTCGCAGGGCCTTTGTAGTTGACTGGGCCATAGGCAGTCAGACCTAGTGATGGAAGCAAGCATTCAGCCTACCAGTTAGAGCTGGATCCACGATGGACAGAGTCCAGGAACCAAGCCAAGGGTCAAAAGCCAAATGCAAGAGCCAAGGGGTAAACCAGAGTCATCAGCCAGAGGCGGAGCCAGGGTTCAGTACCAGAGAGAAAGAAACCAAATGCTAGAACCAGAGAGTCTACCAGAGTGATAACCCAGAGGCACAGCTGGGGATTCAAGCCAGCATTCTGAAGCCAGAGGGAAGCAGCAACTGGACCAAGGACAAGCACAGCTGCAGGTATAATATCCATTGAGCAGCCACAGATCCACTGTGAGGGCCAGTCTTGTAAGTAGTGCTGCTAAGCCAGCCCGGGGCTGTGACCACTCTGTCAGTTCCAAGGCAGTGCACCTGGGCTCACTGGGTGCCCAACAGTACAGTTAGTCAGGGAGCAGGCCAGCACAGCCCTTTGCACTTCAATAATGCCTCTTTAAGAACCACAGTGTGGGGGCTCCACTCCCCTGCATTTGACATTAATGGGATGGGGCTTTGATGGCCTCAAGTAGCCTGGTACAGAGGGACTGTTGGGGGCAGATCAAATGCACAGATCAAGTCAACCAAAACCCCGTGCCATTAGATCAGGGTTAGGTCCTAACCCTCAGGTCAGAATAACAGACTATACACAGCCAAATTCCACTCCCTCCCACCTCACCCTCTGCACAAATCTGATTATTCCAAACCAAGGTGAGAAGGGGTGAATTGAAACTATAATGTAACTATTTGTCCATCCGGAATATTCACAGTCCAAAGGCTTTCCACAATACAGGATGAAAGATTCATTATTTCACTGCTTCTCCCTCTGTACTAGCACAGCTAATTGCCTCACAGATTCCTGGCTATTATTGTATGACTTACAGAGAATGTTACATTGCAACTATTGAAAAGAAAAGCTCAGGTGAAAGAAAAGTCATAATTGTCTTTCATTAATTTTTTTAAAGTCCCAAAGGGAAGCAAAATAATTCAGTGTGACAAATCTGGGTTTATTTCCCTTAGATATTTTCCATTTTCTTTTATAGTCCTCTGTGTTAAAAGAAAAATAAAAGGGGAGATGAGAAACGAGTAGGTTGAACTAGTAATCTTATTAAGTTTCATCAAAGTCTTGGCTCATGCTTTCTTAGGAATTCATACTGCTATTCATCTGAACTAATTAACCAGGGCCGGAATTAGGGGCAGGCAAATAGAATGTTTGAAATAAAATGTTTCAGATATACTGTATGTGGATTCATTTTTCACTAACATACCAGAATGTTCTGGACCTTTATAGAATCTCATGGAACTTTCCAGACATTCTGAGAACTATATTTTCCTTGAACCTCCTAGAATGTTGTCAGCCATGCCTTCATGGGTACATAAGGAGTAGGGCATTGTCATTCAGCCAATGAGATATAAGAATGAAGTGAGAGCCCAGCCACAGTATTGTGAACCTTATTTTATTGTGTAATTGTAAAAGTACTTGTGTTTTAAGAGTTGAAGAGTATAAGTAGTAACTAATAAAGGACATATTTAATGAGACAATAGAGATATCTAGCAAACCCCTATACATGCAACAATATAAAAGAAATACTGTTACTTCTTTTGCCATGCTTAATGTGTAATGTTTGATGACATTCTAAGACTGAAGAACATAGACTTTTGCTCTCCCTAATACTGTCTGTTTTCTCTGATAGAAAATAGAAGATGCCCCAGAAGAAGCCTTCAGGAGTTCAGTATAGGAAAGGAAAAGCTCACTTGCAACCTAGTTTCCAGCAAGGGGAAAATTTGATGGGAAAATATCTGCAACAGAACAACATACAGGGCCGGTGAAACCATTTAGGCGACCTAGGCAGTTGCCTAGGGTGCTGGCATTTGGGGGGCGCCATTTTCTTCGGCAGAGGGTGGGGAGCTGTCGCAAGGGAGGCGCTTCAGGGCGGAGTGGGGGAGCTGCCGTGAGGGGGGACGCCTCAGGGCAGGGGCACAGCGGGAGGGAGGGCGCAAGGTGGAAGTTTTGCCTAGGGCGTGAAACATCCTTGCACCGGCCCTGACAACATAGAGTAGACTTTAGGCAGTAGTGATTGTCCCAGTGCAGAAGACATTGAGGGGCAAAGGGTAAATGATGGAAGTCCTATTACTAAGGAATTAGCAGATTTACTTGAAGATAAGGAATGGAAATGTGAGGAAAGTGATGAAGAATCGTCCAGTTTTTCTGGCAGCGTAAAGGAGAGTGAAGATAACGAAGAATGTGGCTCACATGAAAAGAAGGCAAAGAATAATCTGCTTTACATGACAAGGAGAGAAACGATGAATAATAATCAGCCTCACATGATGACAAAAACAGCAATGAGAAAAACTGCACACCAGAAATCAATACATCAGATCCTGCTTTATGGCTGGCAATCCTAAATTCTGCCAATATTGATCATACAATTTTGAACAGGCCAGGCAAAATCGTGGATATGATGTTTCCAGTAAATGAGCAGAAGCAACACTTCTCAAAGTCACACTGCAAAAGCGTGCTCAAGAACAGTGAGAAACTGAATTGGTGTTGGCTAGTCTACTCGAAATCAACTGACAAAGTGTAATGGTTCTGTTGCAAAATATTTGACAAAAATGCCAAAGAGTTGCTTGCGCTTTCCAGGTACAATTACTGGCATAACTTAGCTGGTGCTCTGAAGCAACATGCAAAGTCACTCGGCCATTTTAGAGCATACTTCAAATATATGGAGGTCGAGTCCAGGCTCAAGCTGAATAAATGCATAGACGCAGAAAACCAGTATATTATTAATGTAGAAACCAAGCTGTAGTGTGGCTTTGCCGCAGTCCATCCCTCAGCGGGGCTGTGGGGTATCCCACCGCCTCGCTCTAGTTCGCCGGCCATCGGCTCTGCAGTCGTGGGGAATAACGCACACTCGGTTAGGGGCTCAGGCCCTTGGAGCGGGGGCTGATTCAGTAGTCAAATGGTGTCCCAGGCCCTAGGTCAGGGCGAGGCAGCCAGCAAACAGTCAAGGACTCAGGCCTTGAAGCAGGGACTGAGTCAATAGTTCAAATAGCAGCCCAGGCCCTGGGTCAGGGCGGGGCAGCAAACAGTCCGAGATTCAGGCCCTTAGGCAGGGACTGAGTCAGCAGTTCAATAGTAGCCCAGGCCCTCGGTCAGGGCAGGGCAGCAAACAAACAGTCTAGGACTCACGTCTTTGAGCAGGGGCTGAGTCAATAGTTCTATAGCAGGAGGTCCTAGCCTCTCCAGGCCAGGGAGAAGGGGGAGTCTGCCACCCAAGGGGCTGGGTGGCGGGGGGGACACAGGCCATCCCACTCCACTGCGTCCCAGCCCGGGGCCCTAGCAGTGGCAAAGACTCGCTGCTGTCAGTGGGGATCCTGGCCGCAACACACTGACATCGGCTCAGGCAGTGTTGCAGCCAGACTGGGGTCGGCTGCCCCTGGGCTTCTTCCACACTCCCCCTCGTACGGTACCTGAGTCGTGGTAGCGTTGCCGGCGGTCTCAGACACCATCGGTTCCTCTGGGTAAGTAGCGGATGGTAGGCTCTACTCCTCCTCGGGGTAGCTGGCAAGAGACAGGCTCGGCTCCTCCTCGGGGTAGCGGGCAAGAGGCAGGCTTGGCTCCTCCTCGGGGTAGCTGGAGTGGGGTAGTCTTGGCCAGTCATCCTCGGGGTAACGAGCGCGGGGTAGGCTCGGCCAGTCCTCCTCGGGGTAACGTGCGAGGGGTAGGCTCGGCCAGTCCTCCCCGGGGTAATGAGCGAGGGGTAGGCTCGGCCGGCCCGGTGCGACCTCAGGCCTGCCGCGGGCTTCTGCTGTCTCCCCAGAGGGAGTTCGGTTGCAGACATCTGGCCTCTCCGGCGGCTGGTTCCCAACTGAGCTCTGCTGGTGAGCTTTTATACTACCTGGTCTGCGCCGTGACCTCTGAGGGGCGGGCGCAGGACCCAGTGACTCCACCCACATTGGTGTTAGGGGAGATCCGTCCCTCAGCGGAGCTGTGGGGTATCCCACCGCCTCACTACACAAGCACTGGAGGAACGTGTTTGAGCATCTGAGCTCAATTACCCTCTTCCTTGCAAAGCCCTCTTCTTTGGGTTTCTGGGGCTCATCGGATAAGTTGTTCACAGAACATAACGGTCATTTCCTCAGTTTGGTAGAGCTCCTTGGGAAATACAATGATGTCATGCGGGAGCACCTACATTAAGTAGTTCATAAAGAAGCTATGGATCATTAGTGTAGCAAATCAATTCAAAACAAATTGATTGACCTTATGGCAACGAAGGTGTTTGATAACATATTGATGCAGCTTGACAAAGTGAAGTACTACACCGTAATAATGGACTGCACTCTCGACGTTAATCGCAATGAAAAGATGTCATTTACAGTAAGATTTGTTGACGACGAGGATGGCTGTATCCAAGCAAAGGAACAATTTATCTGTTTTCAGTCTGTGGGCAAGTCTACTGGAAAAAGCCTAACAAAACTGTTTATAAACATTTTGAATGAGAATAAAATAAAACTTTAGGATGGATGCCGCCAAGGCTACAACAATGGCACAAACATGAAAGGAAGAAACAGTGGTGTCCAGGCAAGGATCGTTGTGCTGAATCCAAAAGCTTTCTTCATGCCTCGTGCTTGCCATTCCCCCAACCTGATTGTGTCAGATGCAGCATCATCTTCTTTAGATTCAGTATCTCTCTTTGGAGTACTTCAAAGGATATACATCCCATTTTCAGCATTAACTATAAGATGGAAGAACCTCACGGACAATGTTACAAATCTGACCATGAAGCCACTAAGTGACACTTGCTGGGAGAGCCGCATTGACAACATAAGGCCAGTGAAGTACCAAGTGACTGAGGTTTATGAAGCCTTGATGCAGTCGAGTAAAGCCGATGCCGGAATCCGACATGAGGCGCAAAGCTTGACAAACCAGATCATGGACTTCAGATTTCTGGTCTCAACTGTGGTTTGGCACAATAATATCCTCTTCCAAGTAAATGCAAGCAAGGCATTACAAACTCAGTCAACAGACATCGCGACCGCTACTATTTTGATGAGAAGCTGCCTTGATTTCGTTGTGGTCTACAGAGATAACAGATTTGAAGATACTATAACTGCTGCCAAAGAAATGGTGGAAAACAGGATTTGTGCCTCTCTTCAAGGAAACTCATATTGATCATAAGAGACAGTTTGGTTATGAGGGCAGAGATGAGGTGATGGGAAGCTTGGAAGAAAAATTCAAGATGGAGGGTTTTTTGCTGTCTCATTGAGACAGCTTGAGTGTGCATCAAAGAAAGGTTTGGACAAATGAAGCACCACAAAAAGACCTGGGAGGCGTTGTATGACATTAGTAAGCTGCCAGTGGACAGGAAAACACTCTTGAACAATTGTATGAACTTTCACCAGACGCTGACACACGGGGAATTTTCGGACGTCAATGATAAAGTCCTCTATGTCAAATTGGACCACATCCATCATATTTTGAAACCTGGGAAGCACTCTCCACCCCAAGTTCTCCAATTCATTCATGATGCAGAGCTGAAGGATATTTTTCCTAATGTGTGGATTAGCTTTGAGGTTTCTGCTCATGCTGCCAGTCACAGTCGCGAATGGTGAGCACAGCTTTTCTAAGCTCAGGTTCATTAAAACATATCTTCGATCGATGATGGCCAACGAGAGACTGATATCACTTACTATTTTATTGCTCGAAAATGCCATTGGCCAGTCTTTGGATCTCTCTGATGCTGTGCTTCAGTTCATGAGTGCAAAGGTGAGAAAAGCGACTTTTTGAACTAAAGGACTAGAGTTAACATTCTAAGGCTATCGCCTACAGTAACATTATTTCTGGTCTACCCAATGCTGGTGCAAAGTCCAATTACTTGATGTTAGTACATTTCAGTTATTCTTAAAATTAAAAAGTTTCTACAAGCTTAGAAGAAACAAAAATAAATTATTTGCTTATATATGGTATGAATAAATACAGATTTACAGATCCTAGCATTCAAATTCATTGCCTTATATGACAGGGATAAATTATGCATGCAAATTGTGCATCAAAGTCATGAAATGGGATACAGATGCAATAAAAATATGGTATTCAAAAGTTTAACAAGTGGAGGGAGGGGGCGCCAAAAATGGTCCTTGCCTGGGGCACCATTTGGTCTAGGACTGGTCCTGTAATCAACTCAGAAACAGAATGTGATAATATTTTGAAAAGGGGCTTCTTGCCCAAGAGATAGAGCTAAGAAATTGGCAACTGAAAACAGATACCGTCTGCCTAATGCAGGTCAAGATCCCCCTAAGGGATGATCAAAGTAAATAGAAATTAGCAGATTTTTTGGCAGACTCTACATGCATTTTCTCCCCTAATATTTATACAAAATAGTGGAGAGTTCATCCAAATTCAGTGTGATATTTTTCTGTGGTTTGGTATGTGTTTTGTATAATGATGAAAGGACCCATGATTTCTGATCTGCTTCAGCACTAGAAAATGACAGGGTTTGGACTCAAGTCACAGTGGGAGTTGGCAGGGTCCTAGGATCCAGGTCCTGAGTGTCTGCTGACCCAAGTCAGACTGAGTTGTGTATAGACAGAAATGGGGCTTGGTGTCAAACCTGAGTCAGAACCCAGGCTCAGTGTGTAGTTTATTTACCCTGTCAGGGCAGGATATAGCACCTTAACAGGGAATCTAGCAAATGTCAAACTGTTAGGCCATAGGCTGGGAAGAATCAATGATTTAATGCTACAGGGTTGTTGTTATCCCTTCCTCATACTGTACTTTGTGATTTAGGTCCATCCCTTTTCTCATGTGTAAATTAATTTCCACTATATGCACAGATTGTACATTCTGATCAATGTTTCATTTTGATGTTGTCTGCTCACATGGGCTACCCCTGTTGAAGCATGCCAAGGGGGACATGGAGAGGCCAACAGGCGCCTTCTAGTCCCTTCTGTCCCTGTATGGCGGCCAGCCGCAATCCTAGACTTCCCCCTTGTCTGAGCACAGAGATGAGTAGGGCCACTAGAAACCCTTAATATGTAAGAGGAAAGAGAGGATCCCCTTTACTATACAGGCCATGCAGAACTGAATGCACATGTGTTAAAGGGTGCAATAAAACATAGCTCTTATATAGACCTTTTTGCCTATTGTTTTCAAAGCACTTTACAGATGGGGAATCTGGCACTGAGGTGAAGTGATTTGCTCAAGATCAGACAGCATGTCTGTCATAGAACTGGGAGCAGAACTCACATCACCTGACTGCCAGAGCAATGGCCCATTCCCCAGATCGCTCTCTGCCACTGCTGAGTGTGTGCATGCAGTGTTCCCAGAGACCATGCCCTAAAATTCTCCTTACAACCCCTCCTGAAAACCCATATCTGCCATGTTGCCTACAGATCACTACCGTCTGGCAAGTGACATGCGGAGACTTTTATTTCTCTGCTAAATTCTGTCCATTGTGTCCCCTCGTCCTCCCAGCTCTCACCCCATTTGTCTGAATTGACCATGTGTCGCATCTGAGATCATAAACCTGCTGGGACAGAGACTGTCATCTTTGTGATTTGTCTGTACAGGGGAAGCACAATGGGAATCCTTGATTGTGTTCCTAGGGGCCACCATCATCAAACTGCTGCCAAGACCTGGTGTTGCAAAGAGTCCTGTGGCACCTTATAGACTAACAGACATATTGGAGCATGAGCTTTCGTGGGTGAATACCCGCTTGGTCGGATGCATGTAGTGGAAATTTCCAGGGGCAGGTATATATATGCAAGCAAGAAGCAGGCTAGAGATAATGAGGTTAGTTCAATCAGGGAGGATGAGGCCCTCTTCTAGCAGATGAACTGAAGCTAACTAATATTAGGAATGGCAATATACAAAAACCTTTAGGAGAAAACTTCAATCTCCCTGGACACACAATAGCAGATTTAAAGGTAGCCATCCTGCAGCAAAAAAACTTCAAGACCAGACTCCAAAGAGAAACTGCTGAGCTTCAGTTCATCTGCAAATTTGACACCATCAGCTCAGGATTAAACAAAGACTGTGAATGGCTAGCCAACTACAAAAGCAGTTTCTTCTCCCTTGGTTTTCATACCTCAGCTGCTAGAAGAGGGCCTCATCCTCCCTGATTGAACTAACCTCGTTATCTCTAGCCTGCTTCTTGCGTGCATATATATACCTGCCCCTGGAAATTTCCACTACATGCAGCTGACGAAGTGGGTATTCACCCACGAAAGCTCATGCTCCAATACGTCTGTTAGTCTATAAGGTACCACAGGACTCTTTGCTGCTTTTACAGATCCAGACTAACACGGCTACCCCTCTGATACTTGACAAGATCTGGTGTTATCACTTATCTCAAATAGTGTCTCAAGAGCACAGGATGTTGGCAGAGGGCACTGTGTCGGGCAGCATTCAAGTGTTTGCCGGGGCGCTCCACATTCACATTAGGCGTTATTCCTCAGCTTCCACATGGTCTTACTGTCACCAGTCTCTGCCACTCCAGCTCTTGCTTGTCCCAGGTCAGTGCCTGGGGAATGGTTCTCTGACAAGAAAAGAAAAACTGGCCAGCTTAGGCAACATGACTTTGCTGGGAAGGTCACACTACAGGAAGGGAGCTGTGCAGTCTGGAAATACTCTGGTCAGGAGGGAAAGAGATGCATGTCTCCACCCAAGAGAGTTGAAGGCTGAGAAGCCAGCAGCTTAGAGTAGATGTCCCTGGAAGACCATGAGTGGGAATAAGGTGCAATTGCTCTGAACTGTTAGAGTCATGACATGAACATATCTGACAACTCCCCGATATCTGCTGGGAGAGCAATACAGCAGTGCACAGACAATCTAGGAAGTTTCTGGAAAGTGTAGGGGACAATTTTCTGGTGCAAGTGCTGGAGGAACCAACTAGGGGAAAAGCTCTTCTTGACCTGCTGCTCACAAACAGGGAAGAAATAGTAGAGGAAGCAATAGTGGATGGGAACCTGGGAGGCAGTGACCATGAGATGGTCGAGTTCAGGATCCTGACACAAGGAAAAAGGGAAAGCAGTAGAACAGAGACCCTGGACTTCAGAAAAGCAGATTTCGACTCCCTCAGGGAACTGATGGGCAAGGTCCCCTGGGAGAATAACATGACGGGGAAAGGAGTCGAGGAAAGCTGGCTGTATTTCAAAGAAACCTTATTGAGGTTGCAGGAACAAACCATCCCGATGTGTAGGAAGAAAAGTAAATATGGCAGGCGACCAGCTTGGCTTAACAGTGAAATCCTTGCTCGTCTTAAACACAAAAGAACAGCTTACAAGAAGTGGAAGATTGGACAAATAACCAGGGAGGAGTATAAAAGTATTGTTCAGGCATGCAGGTGTGAAATCAGGAAGGCCAAATCACACTTGGAGTTGCAGCTAGCCGGAGATGTTAGGAGTAACAAGAAGGGTTTCTTCAGGTATGTTAGCAACAGGAAGAAAGTCAAGGAAAGTGTGAGCCCCTTGCTGAATGAGGGAGGGAACCTAGTGACAGAGGATGTGGAGAAAGCTAGTGTACTCAATGCTTTTTTTGCCTCTGTCTTCACAGACAAGGTCAGCTCCCAGACAGCTGCACTCTGCAGCACGGTATGGGGAGGAGGTGACCAGCTTTCTGTGGAGAAAGAAGGAGTTCGGAGCTATTTAGGAAAGCTGGACGAGCACAAGTCCATGGGGCCGGATGCGCTGCATCCGAGGGTGCTAAAGGAGTTGGCCGATGAGATTGCAGAGCCATTGGCCATTATCCTTGAAAAATCATGGCGATCGGGGGAGGTCCCAGATGACTGGAAAAAAGCTAATGTAGTGCCCATCTTTAAAAAAGGGAAGAAGGAAGATCCAGGGAACTACAGGCCAGTCAGTCTCACCTCAGTCCCTGGAAAAATCATGGAACGGGTCCTCAAGGAATCAATCCTGAACCACTTAAAGGAGGAGAAAGTGATCAGGAACAGTCAGCATGGATTCACCAAGGGCAAGTCATGCCTGACTAACCTAATTGCCTTCTATGACGAGATAACCGTCTCTGTGGATGAGGGGAAAGCAGTGGATGTACTATTTCTGGACTTTAGCAAAGCTTTTGATACAGTCTCCCACAGTATTCTTGCCAGCAAGTTAAAGAAGTATGGGCTGGATGAATGGATGGTAAGGTGGATAGAAAACTGGCTAGATGGTCGGGCTCAACAGGTAGTGATCAATGGTTCCATGTCTAGTTGGCAGCCGGTATCAAGTGGAGTGCCCCAAGGGTCGGTGCTGGGGCCGGTTTTATTCAATATCTTCATTAACGATCTGGAGGATGGTGTGGACTGCACCCTTAGCAAGTTTGCAGATGACACTAAACTGGGAGGAGTGGTTGATACGCTGGAGGGTAGGGATAGGATACAGAGGGACCTAGACAAATTAGAGGATTGGGCCAAAAGAAATATGATGAGGTTCAACAAGGACAAGTGCAGAGTCCTGTACTTAGGACGGAAGAATCCCATGCACTGCTACAGACTAGGGACCGAATGGCTGGGCAGCAGTTCTGCAGAAAAGGACCTAGGGGTTACGGTGGACGAAAAGCTGAATATGAGTCAACAGTGTGCCCTTGTTGCCAAGAAGGCTAATGGCATTTTGGGTTGTATAAGTAGGGGCATTTCCAGCAGATCGAGGGATGTGATCATTCCCCTCTACTCAGCACTGGTGAGGCCTCATTTGGAGTACTGTGTCCAGTTTTGGGCCCCACACTACAAGAAGGATGTGGATAAATTGGAGAGAGTCCAGCGGAGGGCAACAAAAATGATTAGGGGGCTGGAGCACATGACTTATGAGGAGAGGCTGAGGGAACTGGGATTGTTTAGTCTGCAGAAGAGAAGAATGAGGGGGGATTTGATAGCTGCTTTCAACTACCTGAAAGGGGGTTCCAAAGAGGATGGATCTAGACTGTTCTCAGTGATAGAAGATGACAGAACAAGGAGTAATGGTCTCAAGTTGCAGAGGGGGAGGTTTAGGTTGGATATTAGGAAAAACTTTTTCACTAGTAGGGTGGTGAAGAACTGGAATGGGTTACCTAGGGAGGTGGTGGAATCTCCTTCCTTAGAGGTTTTTAAGGTCAGGCTTGACAAAGCCCTGGCTGGGATGACTTAGTTGGGTTTGGTCCTGCTTTGAGCAGGGGGTTGGACTAGATGACCTCCTGAGGTCCCTTCCAACTCTCATATTCTATGAACTCCCAGGGAGCTACCATAATACAAATAATCAGGGCCGGTGCAAGGAAGTTTCACTCCCTAGGCGAAATTTCCACCTTGCACCCCCCTCCCCCAGCCCTGTGGCAGCTCTCCCCCCACCCTCCCGCAGAGCTCTCCCCTCACCCTCCCTCCCCACCCCAGCTCACCTTTGCACCGCATCCTCCACGAGCACGCTGCCCCCGCTCTAATTCTTCTCCCAGGCTTGCGGCGCCAAACAGCTGATTGGTGCCGCAAGCCTGGGAGGCGGGAGAAGCGGAGCAATGACCACGTGCTCGGGGAGAAACCACTGTAAAAAAAAACTGGGGGCACTGCTTTTTGGCGCCCCCAAATCTTGGCGCCCTCGGCAACCACCTAGTTCGCCTTAATGGTAGCACTGGCCCTGCAAATAATAATTATAACAATAATTGTACCCTCTCTGAGCACAATATTTCTGTATGCCTCTCTCTTACTACAGCCTGGTGGGATTAAAACCCACAGCAAAGCCCCGTGTGCAATATAAAGCAGTACAATTACTGCCCACAGAAATCAGACTGGCTTCATCCTTTCCTTTTCATCCAGAATCGTTTCACTACAAATTTCATATCAGGATAACTCCGGTGAGCTTAAAGACCTGGTTTCTAATGGCTTCCTGGTGAAATGGGAATTTAATTATCCTCTACTTGATACAGATCTTTTCAATCTCATGAACAATGCACCCAAAACTGTCCTTTCTTAAAATTTCCATATTCATTACTCAGCAGTGGGAAGGATTAGACTGAAGAAAATAGGGTCTCATTTGGCACCCTATGCTTGTATGGGGCACGATGCAACACAGGCAAAATCCTGTCCTTCCTCCATGACAATGGAGGGCTCTAGATGCAGTAGAACCGGTATGGGCCTACTGCATATGGGTTACAAGCAGGTTCATGAAGGGTGCACGCATTCTGGTAAGCAGTCAGGCTTAGAACGCAGGGAAGTGAGAGCCTGGGAAGACAAATCTAGGGCTGTTGATCCACTTGTATACGATGGAGCAGTACTGCAGCCATTCTGATGCCTGAGGGGAAAAGGATACCTTCCTCTGCACCTCATTAGGCCAAGCCCTAGTACTCTGGTCTGAGGTGAGGAATGGAGGATTGGTTTTGCCCAAGTAACAATTATGTCCAGTTCTGGGATAATATTGTGATCTGCCACAGTGAGCCACCAAACTCATGTTCAAACCATGGTTTATCATCTGTGCATTGTCCTGGGTGCCAGCTGTTCTCCCCCTTTGTTTATATATATTTGAGATTTCTGGAAGGTCTTTTCTCCCCCCTTCTTTCCATATTTTTGTTCTAATGGAGTAACCTTTCCCAAGCCTCTCTCTAAACAGAGACTGTTCTTTCTAGGATTATCCTTAAGAAGGATCCCTTTGATTATATTTTCTATTCCCCCCACCCAATCCTGTGTGTGTGTGTGTGTGTGTGTGTCACTCACAGATAAACCCTTCCAGATACACACTCACACACGGTCTGTGAAATCTAGCAATCACTGAGAACACCAGCCCACTTTAAGTACCTTATCTCTTTTCTACTAAGAAAGCACTCTGGAGCCTAAGTTAGCACATCTGGCTTGCATATAGCATACAGATTGGTAAATTTTATTTTGTGGATGACATAACTGCTTTCAGTTATTATTTAGGTCACTGTGTTCTATACTAGAACTGAGCAGGATGAAGCACCAGGGAATGCATTGTGGGGATATTATATTGCACCGTGGGGTAAAACTGTGAGGAGAAGGCAAAGGACTTTAAACATTCTCAGGGATGTGGCTGAGCAGGGTGGGAACAGGGGGACAAGTGGGGGGACAAGTGGGGCAATTTACCCCAGGCCTCGGGCCCTGCAGGGGCCCCGTGAGCCCTGCCCAAGAATCCCTTCCCTGGCTACTCACCCGGTGGTGGTCCCTTCACTCGCTCCGGGTCTTTGGCGGCACTTCAGCGGCGGGTCCTTCAGTGCTGCCGAAGGCTTGGAGCAAGTGAAGGACCTGCTGCAGACTCGGCGCGCCACACAGTGAGTACAAGCGCCGCAGCGGGTGGTGCTTTTTTTTATGTCTGCTCCCCCGCTTTGCCCCAGGCCCCCTGAATCCTCTGGGCGGCCCTGGGTGGGAATGGCTTACCCTCTCTAGAATCAGTTCCATTATGATCTGTAAATTGGCATGGAGCATCCTTTATGTGTCACCAGCCTCTAGTGAACTAATTAATCCTCCCAAAGCCCTTGTGAGGATGGCAGGTAAATAGGATTTACAGTTTGAGGCACAAAGGCATAAAGACACCTACAGATGAAGAACAGCGCCTACTGGGATTTTAAAAAACTTAAACAGTTTAGGCCCTATCTCTTATTGACTTTCCATGGGAGTTAGGTACCTAACCTGAATAGGCACTAATGTAAATCACACTAGGCATCTATCTATCTGCATCTTTAGGAACCTAGATACATTTGTAAATCGGGCCCAAAGAAAACAAATTACTTTGTTGCTGTCACACAAGTCAGAGGCAAAACTGGGATTAGAATTCAAGACTTCCTGATTCCCAGTTTTGCACGGTACCACAACATCCCATGACAGGCATTTCATAATCTTTCATTGATACATAACGGCCCAGTCCTGCAAGAGGATGAGCTTTTCCACTGGCTTAAATGGGAACATGGCAGACTTGGCTCTTTCTTTCCAGTTCGGCAAAGTGCACTTTGCCGAACTGGAAAGAAAGAAAGAAAGAAAGAATTTAATTTAAATGTCATATATGTTGTATGGACACTATTCTTCATTCCTGAAACAAATCTCCATTGAATGAATGGTGAATCCTTGAATAAGACTCATCCTTATCACATTTTGTAACTTCTCATTTCTTTTATATCAGCCTGCTGTTTCTTGGCTGCATCTTTTCAAGGTTCTAGTGCAGAGGCTTGGGAGCCAAGTCTGCCATGTTCTAATCCTAAATCTGCTACTGACTCAATATGTGGATTTGGGAAAATCATTTTAATCTCTGTGCCTCAGTTTCCCCATCTGAAAAATTGTGTTAATAATAACTTAATAATTCCAATGTATAAGGCTTAATGAGAGAAATATGCAAAGTGCTTAGAGCTCTTTGAATAAAAAACATATAAAAATACAAAGCTTTGTCATAAAGTATGATTAAATTAGTAATTCAATGTCAAATATTTATATAACAGCATAGCAGCAGTTTGTTATTTTCTCCAAGCAAATCTGCTTGTGAACAAGATTATACTTTTCTCAAAGAAACTTTATGGATAACATAATAAAGAAATATAAAGATACAATCGTGATGTATGTAACATACCCAAAATATGACAAATAATGCAGATGTATTAGCTAGAGGCAGTAATGGAGGTAATATTAAATACTTTAAAGGGCTAAATCCTCTCTCGGTATACATCAGCATAGGTCTCTTAACTCCAATTGAGCTAAAAAGATTTACCTCAGTGGAGAATCTGGTCCTTTAGGAAGTTCTCTCTGAGCTGAATATGAATACATCTGCTAAGTGACAAAAAAGAAGAGGTTCCAGGGTGACTGTCTACAATCTTCTGATATGCATAAATACCAAGGAAGGAGAAGAATTGCTTAAAGTGCAACAAGATAATAAGGGGGTAAGAACAGAACAGTTGAGGCTGAATATCAGGAAACATGATAATATGGTCTACTAGACTGTGAAATAATCTCCCAAGAGAAGTAATAGAATTCCCATCTCTAGAGACACATCGCCACACTGGAAAAAGCATTAAAGAAAACACTGCTGAGAATTGTCCTGAACTGACATGAGATGACGTAGATGTCTCTAACAGGTCTTCTCCATCTTGAACATCTATGCTGATACCAGCATGAGAAGAAAACAAACCATATAAACATTCCAGATGTGCCAGATGTGCAGTGACATACTGTGCCATCTTACATATTAACATTAGTGAGAATAGTTCATATAGCTATTGATCATTGCCTGGAAACAGTTTTTCTTCATATTATGGATGGATCATAATTTATTATTCCCCCCTTTTCCTCCCACAAACCCCCCCCCCAAATTTTGTTTCAGCTATATACGTAATGTAAACAAAAAATGTTCCTGCTATTTTTCTCTATAGATTCTATCACCAAAAGGAGACTATGGAAATTCTCTAGTCAATGAAGTCCAATTTCCTCAGCACTTTCATTTTTATTGCAATGGATTATTTTCAGCCTCAGTAAGCACTGCCATAAAGTATTACGGAGAAGAACATGTTTTGAAACATTTTGACTTCTGAGAAACTATTGAAATTACAGCCTTTCTCTAAACTGAGGAAATTAAAGTGAAGGAATACAGTAGTACCTGTCACTGGCAGAAAAGGATACTCAACTCTAAGGCAACGAAATATTTACTGGTATGCTTGGCTGAGGACACCAGTCAAAAATTTGGACTCTACAAATGTTAACCTTAGAGGTGCTACGAGGGTTTTAGTTCTGAAAAGTTAATTGAGGAAACATTCAGTTTAATCTTTGAAGTCCAGCTCTGAATCAAATTCCTCAATGACAGAGTATTTCCCTCCTTCTCTCCACACCCTGTAATTTATTCACTAAAAATAAATTAGGAAGAGATTTTTTTCAAAAGATCTGATGTCCCACTGCAAATTTTCATATTTTGAAGAATGCTGATGGTTCTTTATTTTCATTGATCAAGTGTTGGGTTCTTTGGGACAAATCTCATCCACAAGCTAGTTGGTCAAAAGTGTGTCAAAACTCATCTGAAAAGCTTTGGATACACTTCATAATAAAAGTCCGTAAGGCGCAGTGTAGTTACACTGTGGGATTGTGCCTGTCTGTGTATTTACTGGTCCATAGCTCATTCTGACCTGTATCCTGTGGTGAAGCCCCAGAGTTTAAAAGCCAATGTCATCAGCAAGAGGGATCTTAAGCATGTGATCTGGCTGTCCTTGACGAATATTTTAACAGGATGGCAAGCCCCTTTTAGGGCCAGGAGGCCTGAGACCAGCCCTGTTAAATTAACTCTTCCCTGCTATGACTGGAAATAAGGCATAAATTTGTAACAGTGAGGGTAATTATCCATTAATTTACCATCAGTTGTGGTGGACTCTCCATCACTGGCAATTTTAAAGTCAAAACTGGATTTTTTTTCTAAAAGATATGATCAAGTTCAAACAGGACTTATTTTGGAAAAGTTCTTTGGCCTGTGCTATACAGGATAAACTAGATGATCCCAATGGTCCCTTCTGGCCTTGGAATCTATGAATCTATGAACATGCACTGGATGCTGGTCTTAAGAGCAGGAAAGCCCAGGAGCCAAAGGCTGAGAGGGGAGGAAAGTGGACAGACTGCTCCTCCCTGGGGGCAAGAAGCCTGGCTGAGGGCCAGAAGCTGTCTGAGGAATGTGGCCAGCCAGAGCCCTTTGTAGGAGGGTGGGCCTGGACTGGTTTAGTGGGTTGACCAGAGCCTGGGTACATGTTGGTGGGCATTGAGACAAACCATTGCAGCTGGGGTCTGACTATGAGGAAGGGGGCTGGATGCAGAGCCCAAATAGGCTGAAGATTCATTTATTCAGTGCTTCTGTTAGACTTTATCTAAAGGCCTCTGTTACCCTGGAAGGGACTGAACACTCTAAAGTGGATTGGCTGGAGGGTTAGGTCATGTCTATGACTAGAATGGACCAGAGTGTGAGAGGAAGCTGATGGCAGAATGACTGCAATGCCACATGACGCTGTGAGGGGGGCGCTTGGGGACAGTGAGCATTGCACAAATACCAAGGGCCAGATTTTGTTCTGCGTCCCTCAGGGATCACAACATAGAAGATGTAGCCCAGTAGGAGGTGGGGCAAAGGTGGCTTTATGACACCTTGCACCTGTCAGGCTCTGGACTACTCCAGGGCCCAATGTGGACTCTGGGCTGCCCCCAGGCCTTACTTCAAGTTATGGAAGTTTCCCCATTGCTGCCAATGGCCACAGCCCAGAAAGGAGGGAGAGCAGAGTGCTTCAGCCAATCCCACCCCGGCCTCCTCCTCCCCTTACCCTACTATGGGAATGGCACATAGGGCTGTGTATACCACCCAGGGGCTGCCCTTGTACTAGGTGAATCTCTCTAGAGAATCTCTCTCACCCCTGCGCACTGCTGGAGTGGCATACAGAAGCAAGAGCATGACACAGACTCTGGCCCCAAGTCTGTAGTGGGAGAGAAGTGGCCTGCGCTTTGTTCCTCTGAAGTCCTGCAGCTGGAGTGAGGGGAGCAGGCTGCCACCGCTCTCCTTGATGAAGAGCCTCTGCTGCCAAAAGGACAAGGGAATCAAATGGGCTGCTTGGGCCCTCCCTCAGGTGACCAACCACTACAGGTATGATGTGGAGGGTGGGCCTCTTTTGTGTTCTCCAAAGCAGAAACCTGACCATGCTTGTGCAAAAATACCATAATCTTTCCTTTATATACCATATCTTTCCTTCCAAACTGTAACCACATATAAGTCAGAGAATATTTTTTACTACAATTCCCACATCTTTTTCTTAGGACTTGTCTACACTGGGGCATCCAGGAAAGAAAATCCAGATTAAATAAAGGTGTGAATTTTAAGTTAATGAACTAAACCCCTATTGTTCAGAATTAAAGTGGCTTTAATGCAGTTTATCTTAATTTACTTCCAAAGGCCATCCAGAGATTTTATGCAACTTAACTAATCGACTTCAGATTCACGCCTTTAGTTAATTCAGATAAACTTCTTGGATGTCCCCACATAGACAAGCCCTTAGTTAATATAGCACAGCATCTTTCCATTTAGCACACAAGATATGTTTACTCCTTTAAGTCTTGGTTCCCAGACTCTAGTATACAGTTTGTGTATTTATATACAGTGAATAAGACCCACAATCCACTGCCTCAATTATGTAAATGACAGAAATTATTTTGTTTATAATTGCTTTATTCCTCATCCCTCCTTTCCACTGGCAAAAAAAGACAACAACCACCCAAACCAAGCAGACTTGATGTTAGAATCAGGAATACAATAAGTTTACGAGAGTTTAGGCAAAATGTGCTACATGAAGTGAACAAAGAACCATTGCCAATAGGGCAGCGGAAGTTTGTCATAAATTGCTCTAGAGAGCTGTAGACTCTTGAGCCTCTGACAGCTCAAAACCTTATTTTTCACATTGCAGTTCAGCAGGGCTGGAAGGGAATTTCTGGGTTGCATAAGCCAACCCTACTCACAAATTCCTTTAGCCTCCTTCTCGGTTTGTCTCCTTAATCCATCTAACTCCACTAGGACCCAGAGTGTGGAAAATTGTGTCTGCTGCTGGTGCATATGTATTCTCTCTGCTCTAGATGCTCAGAGATGGTGGAGTGCTGTGCTGGAGGAAGGAGGGCACAAGAGACATAACAGGCAGGCAGGAGAAAAGGTGAGAGGGAATAACAGAAAGCAGCAGGAGCTGCAGGGAGAGAGAGGAGGAGGAGCCTCTTATGTATCTCTCTATTACACCCAGGAGCCTGGACTGATTAAAACCAGCTTCTCAGGGAGCTTCCTGTTTCTTGCTGCTTCCCTGAACCCACTTGAGGAGAACGGGCAATCAACTGAAGTAGTAGGAGCCAGTTAGGCCCTTACTGTGCTGATATCTTCCCTCACTCAGGCCCTGCTACCAGCCTACTTATTTGTCCCGTGAGTGGTGAGGAGATGCCTGATCTTCCATTTAGTCAGAATGCAGGTGACCTGGCAGCTACTGCAGCATCCATATCTCCATCTCAAATGGATGTAACCATGCACATTCCTGGAGAAAAGCGTAGATCAGAGCAGAGTGTGGTGGAGCCGCAAGAAACAGCTGCTGCTGAGTTTAGTTCCTTAAGTCTAGGATTGTGGACCCACTTGAGCAGTAGCCTGAGGGACTTCCTTCTACTGCATGGGCCACAGCAAGTGAAAAACTTCATGTTCCCAAAAGATAATGAAAATAGAAGTTTCCATCCAACACATTACTGGTGTGAAATCCCAAATGGTGACTAAGTGGAGAGGCCATGGCTTATGTACTCAAAAACCCAGAATGCTGCAACCTGTTTGTTTGTTTGTTTGTTTGTTTGTTTGTTGCAAACTCTTTCAGGCTAATGTTCCAGCTACATTAGGTTCTACAGGAACAAAGGACTGGAAAAATCTGGCTAGAAATCTGGCATGCCATGAGAAGGCAGCAAATCACCAGAGAGCATTTCATAGGTTGAAAGAGCTTGAGATGAGACTAAGGTTAAAGGCCACAATAGATTATCAGCATCAAGAGAAGATTGCATCAGAGTCTCTTTACCGGCAAAATGTTCTGAAAAGGCTCATTGCCATTGTGAGAATGCTTGTTACCCAAAACCTAGCATGGCACTTCAGATCAGCTGTATGTGCCAAACAATGGAAACTTCCTTAAAATTGTGGAGCTGGTGGCTGAGTTTGATGCTGTACTCCAGGAGCATCTAACAAGAGTCGCCACCCAAGAAATATACACACACCACTACCTTGGAAAAACAATTGAAAATAAGATCATACAGTAACTGGCAACAAAAGTCAAACAGAAGATTGTGGCAGATCTGAAGTCAGCAAGATGGTACTCTATTATTCTGGACTGCACACCTGACATCAGCCATACAGAACAAATGACTTTAATGGTGCGTTTTGTAACAACAACAGAACCTAGTGAAAATGTCCCTGCAATGGTGACTGTCAGAGAGCATTTTCTAGAATTTATTGACATTGATGATACTACAGGAGCTGGTTTGACAAATGTGCTTCTTAAAAAGCTGGCCGATACGGGAATTATCATAGCTGACATGAGAGGTCAAGGCTACAATGATTGTGCCAACATGAGAAGAAAGAACAGAGGAGTGCAGATATGGATCCGAGAGTTAAACCCTTGAGCTTTTTTAGTCCCAGGCCGTTCTCATTCATTGAACTTGGTGGTCAGTGATGCAGCATCAGCTTCTAGTGAGACTGCTGAATTTTTTAATGTAATTCAAAGCATCTATGTCTTTTTCTCTGCATCAATTCATCGATGGCAAATTTGGAAGCAACATCTGGGAATATCCGCTCTGACACTGAAACCACTGAGTGCCACATGATGGGAAAGTCGAGTGGAGGCGATAAAGCCTATCAAACACCAAATTGGGAAGATAGATGATGCCATAGTTGCCATTATGGAGAATAATGCCATGACAGGAACTGTTTGTGGGAGAACAGTGGCAGAGGGAAATGGAATCACCAGAAACATACATAAGTTCAAATTTCTGTGTGGTTTAGTATTGTGGCATGACATATGGTTTGAAATAAATGTTGTACGCAAGAGACTCCAAGGTGTTGACCTTGATATATCTGGAGCAATGGAAGAACTGGACAAAGCAAAGTCATACTTATAGTCTTACCGGTCAGATGAGGGATTTCAAAATGTTCTGAAGAGTGCGCAGAAGTTGGCAGAGGAACTTCACACGGAAGCTATTTTCCCACCCATTCAAGAATACAAGAGTCACCGAAGAAGAAGACATTTTGATTACGAGGCACGGGATAATTCCATAAGAGACCCCAAACAACAATTCAAAGTTGAATTCTTTAACCAGATGCTAGACTGTGCAATACATTCAGTTGAAGAACGTTTCATGCAGCTCAAGGAACACAGCAGTATATTTGGATGTTGTATGATATTCCAAAACTCCTCACTATAGCTGAAGAAGACTTACACCAGCAATGCAGGGCACTAGAGACAATGTTGACACATGATGACATGTGCAATATTGATGCAAGTGATTTAGATGATGAACTGAAAGCACTTTCAAGATACATTTCAGCAAGATCAACTCCAAAGGCTGTTCTGAAATATATGTGCACAAATAAGAGGACCACCCTCTTTCCAAATGCTTTTGTTGCTCTGCATATACTTCTAACACTTCCTGTAACAGTTGCCAGTGGAGAATGCAGCTTCTCCAAGCTGAAGTTAATAAAAACACATCTACGCTCCACAATGACACAGGAGAAGCTGGTCGTCCTCTCAATAACGCATGAGCTGGCCCAGACTGTGGACCTTCAGGAAGCAGTTCAAATCTTTGCAACCAAGAAGGCACGGAAAGCACCACTTTGATTATTCAAACAGATAAAAATGCCGGTGTTTACTATGCAGACAAGAAAAGTTACATTTGTTGTTCAGGTATTTGAAAGTTAAGTGTTACTTAAAAATTTTGAACAAGGCATTTTAAGTTGTTAGTTCTCCTTTATTGGGGTAGGTAGCAGAGCAGTACCATGAGAGGAGTAGAACTGGAAGAAGGCAGAATTGAGACCTTTTAAAGTTTTGGCCCAAGTGAGGGGGCATGGGGACGTCATTTGAGCTCCCTGCCTCAGGTGCCAAAATGTTGTGGGTCAGCCCTGTTCTTGGCGTTCTTATCAACAATGTTCAAGGCACGAAGACCTCCAGGAAGTTGAGTCATTTTGCAGGCCTCAACAATATGTGCCATGGTTTGTGGCTGCCCACATTGAGTCATCTCTAAAACGATGATTCCTAGTCATAGGTCTGGCACATAAGGTCCTCCATCTGAGTGTTGACGGGTTGTCTGCCGCCAACGGGGAACTTATTGGTGTTCTGGCAAAGGAAGTTCCAGCTGATTTTCTAGACACTATATAAATGCATATTGGGGCATGTGCCCTGCTGGGACAAACTTGAGATTTACTGTAAGACAAGTCACAAGTGGATGAAACACTAGGAAGGAAGGCAGAGAAGGGCAGGGAAGTGATAATGAGACCATGCAGTAACATAGGCTAGTTGTGTACATGACCTGATGATTCCCAATCATTTAAAGTGTTTATCTTTTAAATAAATGAAATATAATCAGCTTTTACTGACTGCTGTTCAACCATTATTAGTTTGTTGTTTTCTTATCAGTATCCCAGGGGAAGTGGGTCTTGACTGAGGGATTTGAAGGAGGCTGTGGTAATGACCTTATGGATCAATTCAGGAAGGACGTATAAGTAGGGTGGAATTAAACGCTAAGGCACATATGGCAGCAGGGGACAAATGGGCATTAAAGACTGACCTCACTGATGGAATAAGAGATTATAACTAGATAGAATAGATATGCTCCAGCTGAGAGTGAGACCTGTTTCTTACCTCATCATGCAAACTGGCAGAATTCTGTGCCTTCTGAGCCCTTCCAAATTTGCACTAGGACTATTCTTCTGAGTCTGAGGGCAGGTCTACACTACCGCTTAAGTCGATCTAATTTACGTCACTCCGGGGTGTGAAAAAGAAACACACCCCTGAGCGATGCAAGTTACAGTGACGTAAGCACTGTCCACACCGGCACTAGATCAGCAGGAGATGCTCTGCTGTCGGCATAAAGCATCTTCACCAGATGTGCTACAGCAGCGCCACTGCATCGGTGCAGCTGCACCAATGTAGCACTTCTAGTGTAGACCTGCCCTGAAGGACACCATCAGAACTGAAATTAACATGTGAAAAAATTTCACCATGAACTGGCAGAAAAACTTGTTTGTGAACAAACCGTAAAGTTGAGCCAGCGTTTGAAACTCGCTCACTCTGTCATGAGTTCATTCGGAGCGTGGTTTTGGTGTGAGGTCAGACTAATTGGTGGAAAAGGGAGAATGTACTGAGCAGTTTGCACAACACAATGAAAACATAGGGAACGTGTTACCATGGATAATTGAACCAAAGCTTCTAAACAACAGATCTTGCCAGAAAAACTGGATAGCTTTATTAGTAGATACGGGAAAATAGTGTGTGTAAAGTATTTGACATTGTGTCTGTAAATGGGTGGACTCTCTTACTAGCCCAGGAAACAACCATACCCGAGTCTGTTCCAGGCCTTTGCCTCAGGGCACAATTTCTTACTGAAATGCCAAAAAAATTGTGATGTAACATAAAACAGTGATTTCCCTGACCAAAGCAGGCCTGCGGTGAAGTGAGCCTGCTTTGGTCAGAGACTTTTCCCCGGGTGTCCCTCTATCAACTGACTCCCTAACCCCACAGTTTTACCTGGGAGACAACTGCTCAGTCACAGGCAGGGCTGGGCCTCTCTCCCTTTAATGGGGCTAGCTGGAAGCACCTGCAGAACTAGAGCCTGGGATCATAGAGGTGTGGACTGCCAAGGCTTCCATCTCACCACGAGTAGCTCACACGTGAAGCTTGACACTGCAGGAAGTTCTGCCCAGCAGGGGCTGAATGACAGCCCCACACAGCCCACTGATTGGCCCGTGCCAGTATATAAACCAGGAAGGCATTACAGGGAGGTGTCTGAGCAATGATGCCGACTGCCTGCTTGCTTCTTCCCCATATCTTGCCTTACTGTGAACCTTAGATTCTGGCTCCTGACCCTGGTTTGTTCCCAACTCTGCTACTTACTTTCTGTCTGTAACCTGGTGCCTGACCTGGACTTCCTGGTATCCTGACCTGTCTCAACTCTGACTCCACTATAAATCTCCTGACTGCAACTTGGTAATGGACCAGTGCACACCAGCTGCCCATGACCCGGCCCTGACAGCAGCCACCCTGTGACAGTGTCATTGGGATCTTAGCCACTGACTTTGATGGTAGTGGGCTGAAATTCTTACATGAAAAATTATTTTAGTGTCTTGGATTTGTCGTGTGGATTGAAAAATGATTTAAGGGTTGTAAACAATGGTATAATAACGAATGGGAAAATACTGAGATGAGGCAATGGATCTGTTTTTTGTCCAAGGTACATACTTTTGATAATGATCTAAGAAGGGGAGTAATGACAGTAGCACAGTAATGACATTTACAGAGGATACTGAATTGGGAGGCATTGTCATCACTAAACATTGTGTCAGAAACACAGGAAGATGATAAAATGAGAATCAGTTTGGAAAAATACATGCTAATGTGGCATTCTGGGGGAAAGTAACAGCAGCATAGGCAAGGATGGGAAAGCTGGGAAACAGAACAGATGAAAGAGACAGAGGAATTAAAGTGAGAGAGGGTGAATAGGACTGCAGCTCCTTCTGCCTTTTTTCTCACTGGCACGAGAGAACTCAGCTCCCCAGACACCCTCTTCCTCCCCAGCTTGTGAAGCAGGGGAACTGGAAGAGGGGAGCAGTAGACAAATTCCAGACAGTCTATTATATGAAAATCATTGACAAAGTAAAGATAGTTCAGAAATTCATAGAAATGTAGGGCTGGAAGGGACCTCCTAAGATCATCTCATCCCCCGCAACCATCCCCCCAACCCGTGCTGGGTTTGAAGTAACCCCTCAGCCAGAGCTTGCGATGACTCTTTCCTCCGGTGTGCTGCAGCAGCCAATCCATGGTCAAGGACTGGCTCCAGCACCAGCTCTTTATTCCTGCAGGAAGAGCAGCAAGCCAGTCTGTGTAACATCCCCACTCAGATAGGAATGCTCCCTCTGCCTTGCTGTTGTGGCAAGGATGAGGGCAGTCAGACCTAGTGGTTGGAGCAGGTGTCAGACCAAGTCAGGAACCAGGAGGTCAGAGTCCGAGACAGGCCAGAGGTTGAACCGAGAGGCAGGTAGGATCAAGTTACCAGGAGATTGGGGCCAGGCGCTAATTTACAGACAGTAATTGAAGAGTGAAGTCAAGGACAAACCAGGGATGGAAGCCAGAGCCACAGAGTTGATCGCAAGTAGGGGCTGGCACAGAGGTAGGCAGGCAGGCCGTCTGTGTTGTTGCTCAGACAGCTCCCCTTCCTGGTTTAAGTACTAATATTGGCCAATCAGGGGGCTGCGAGGAGCTGCCACTCAGGTCCTGCTGGGTTATACTGCCTGCCTAGCCCAGCCTCACATGGTCCTCCCATGGGAGCTCAGCCTAAGCCTCCTGTGGCAATGTGGAGGTGTCAGCAGCCCAGAATCCCCATGGTTCCAGCCTTACACTGATCTAATGTAAGTCTTGAAAATAGGGTTTAGGTGAGATTTAAGTGGTGCATAGGCCTTATGCCTAACTCCAGGAGAGGGTTCATGGCTGTCAGTCCCCAGTGAAGGCAGGTGCCTCCTTCCAGACCCAATTTAGGAGCTTAACTTCCTGAGGGGAGTGAGGCTTAAGTCACACCCCTCTCCTCTGCATTTTCTACTGACCAGATTAGACAGCTCCTTGCTCAGCTTGCTGACATTTGTAGATCCCATTGTTAGGTGCCTAATTCTCCCCATGAATTGTACAGGAAGTCTAGTTGCCCATCTCAGGGCTGTAGATTCTACTAGGCGGAAGGCACCTAAAGATTAGATGTTGCAATGCTGAGACTAAGGCCATGTCTACACCAGAGAGCTCCCAGCAGCACAGCTGTACCAATGCAGTTGCGCCATTGTAAGATCTCCCAGGTAGCTGCTCCATGCCAACGGGACAGAGCTCTCCCATCAACATAATTAAATCACTTCCAACAAGCGACGGTCTCCCCCCATCGAAGCGCTCTCCACACAAGTGCTTCTGTTGGTGTAACTTATGTTGCTCTGGTGGGTGGTTTTTTCACACCTCTGGGTGACATAATTCATACCGATAAAAGTACTAGTGTAGATATAACTTAAGTCCCCTTGATGGAATTAGTTCGTAGGGTCCAGTTTTCCCAACACTGAATATTAATTTCTTAGCAAATGCATCCACATGTTTTCCCTTCATTTTTAAGTTTTCAAAGGCCAGTCATATTTTAGTGATCAGCAGGACACACATCAAGCTCTGTGAATTATAATGTGCATTATAAGGAACCAGAAGATGCTAGTTCCACCTGATTGCAGACCAAAGGTTTGTTGTTAATGACTGTATTACTTGCCTAAAAAGTAAACAGACTCGGACTTGGAGAGATCCAAGATATGCCATTTTCCCAGTTACTAAATAATATTAAAACTTCAGTTATGAAATGCTTGACAGCATTGTACCTCCCAAAGAGTGAACTTCACAAGTAATGTTTCTGGAAAGAATATCAAAATGAGATAACATTTCAAAGTACGATGAATGTTCAAAGAAGCTGAAGGATTTTTCCCCCTTCATTGTGTCTGTTGTTGTTGCTCTTTGGGACTACATGAAGTCAAATATTAAAATGTCCAAATCATGATGCAAATATTCCAGGTACAGAATATGAGCTACTGTACTTACTAAACTAAGAGTTTGCATTTGGTGCTACACTTTAAAATGCCTGCATTTTCTATAATTTAGGGCCTGATCCTGCAATCTTTACTTATGTGAGTAATCCTAATTCATACTAGTAGGCTCATTGAACCAAATCCTAAACCGGTACAAATCAGTGTATCTTCATTGAAGTTAAGGGAGTTACACTGATTTACACCAGCTCAGGATCTGGCCCATTGATTTCAATAGTTCTATTGACATAAGGATGGATTGCAACAAGATTGGGCTGCTTCTACAGGGATTCTTATTTAATCTGAAACACTTTATTTTTGGAGCGTGGGAAACATAAGTAGTTCATTGCATTGAATTAATAAAATTATAGAACATTTTCTAAAGAACAGCAATAAATTATATGCCTATAAAAACTCCTTTACAGTTTTCTAGATTAATAAAAAGCTATAAAAATCTAGCACACCTATAACAAAGACTGATTTATTGTTTTGCCTAGGACATGAGTTTTTACAAGTTGCACTTCTACCAGAGTGAAGACAGCATGCAAGTTCTAACAATAATCTTAATAAATACAGTACAACTCTGCTTATAGACTTCCAGTAAACTAAAGAAAGCACCCAAATGAGTAACAGATCCCTGTTCATAAAGCTGATGTAAACAAGAAGCTTAAGAAGAAATAACCCACGTAAGGAATCTCATAAGGTGACTGATGGGGGAACCATCCAGGAACCAGTTAAGAGCCATCTGCCTGTCATATGACCTAGCACTGGATTTAAGGGAAGGATGAATCCTCCTCCCGTAGGCTCAGAGAGGGAAGGGAAAAGCTTCTGGCAGTGTTCTCAGTGCTGTACGAGATGCAAAATACAGGTCCTGACAAGCGCACAACCTAACCAGGTCAAACACAAAGGAGACAGGACAGAGCGGGCAGTCTCCAGGATGACTACGGCTTATTAAAACTTTCTTATTAATATCATTGCCTTCCTGTTTTGTGAGTCTATCTCTAGCCCAATTGTTAATTTGCCAGTCTGTAGTTACAGTGTGATGTTCTGGATTCAAACAGACATTGTACAACATGTTCTGGCATCTGATAAGTTTAGTAAAGTTACAAGGGCAGCATTAGTATGCAAGGCCAAGAGTACAGAAGTCTCTTTCAAATATACTCTGGCAGCAGAGAGCAAATAATGAATAAGCTTGGGTGGGTAGATTGGAAAACGGAGCCTTTCCAAGCTAGTTCTGTTTCCATATGCTGTACCCAAATCAGACCCCCCACAGCTACCTGGCACAATGACATGATAACACTGGGTATTGATTGGAGTTACAAGTGTAACTTTGGCTCTGAAAAGCCTGGAGGTTTTTCTATGAGGCATGGGAAAGAAACCAGAGATAACCAGCTTTCCAATAGGAGCAGTGGGGCAAGAAACCTAACTAGATTTGAGATGGAGCTTGCTACACTGGGCATGGCTTCTCTCCTGCCTTCTCTATGCAGAAACTACACAGACTCCCATGGTTGTGCCTTCACTGCGTCCTTTTATTTTAAGGCCCTTCCATTTTCACAACAATCCCTGTGCAACAGTCTATTTACAATGTTAACCTAGCATTTGGCCATCTCACTAGGGCTTGAGGGGAACGGAGGTCTCCCTACTCTGAGCTTTGCCGTGACATGAAGGGGCATGGCTAACTCTGTTCCTTCCTCTCGCACTTTGCTCTTCCTTCCTGTGCCTCTTATCAGCCCTGGGCTGGTATGGTAATTGGCTCCGCCAGCCAGCCTGATTAACTAATTATTCTGTCAGCTTTCTCCAGGGGAACTAATTAATATTGGAGTGATCAGGCTCTCCTGTTTGCACCCTGCACTCTATCACAAAGGGATTATATGATGTGATTGTCTGCATTACTGGGGGACTAGAAAGGACTTCCTGGATCATTATGTTCTTAGGTCAGCTCACTTCCCCAAATGAACAGCTTTTCTTGCCATATTCCATTCCCATAGCATGGGCTCTACTAGGCTGCCAATGGACACTGCTCTTCCAATAGAATATGGTTCTTTTGGATGGTTCCACCAGAAATCATTTGTGATAGATTTTTTTGGAGAGGATGGGGCAAGTTACCGGGATACCTGAGAGAGAAAGAGGCTGTAGCCGGAAGACTGGCCTACAAACTTGTGGAGATGCAACTTGCAGGAGGGCTCTGCTTATTGAGAGCCAGAAAAATTATGATGATGTTCGGTGGGGGAAATTTGCATTTGATCTGTAGTTGGAAGAGGAGCACAAGAAGGGTAACTGGGAATATCAGGGGCGGCTCCAGGCCCCAGCACGCCAAGCGCGTGCTTGGGGAGGCATGCCGCAGGGGGCGCTCTGCCGGTCGCCGGGAGGCAGCATGCCTGCGGAGGGTCCACTGGTCCCACGGCTCCGGTAGACCTCCCGCAGGCGTGCCTGCGGAGGGTCCGCTGGTCCTGCGGCTTCGGTGGAGCCGTGGGACCAGCGGACCCTCCACAGGCACGCCTGTGGGAGGTCCACCGAAGCCGCGGGACCGGCGACTGGCAGAGCGCCCCCCGCAGCATGCCACCATGCTTGGGGCGGCGAAATGTCTAGAGCCGCCCCTGGGGAATATGCAGGAGAACTAGATGGGAAAACACGGATGGAAGCTCTGAGTTTGAGAAGCAGGAGCTGCGGTTGTGCATAAGAGCCAAAATAAAGCATGTGGAAATTGTAATTTATAAGTAACAAGAAATGAGTGCATTTTAAGCATTTTAATGAATAATTACATGATTAAGATATTGCTACTCTGCTGGAAGGAAGAAACTGCTCCACAAGATTTTAAGGCTGCTCGTTTCATCCAACTCTATAAAAACAAAGGAGACAGGAGCGATTGTAATAACCACAAAGGTATATCTCTTCTTAACGTCATGGGAAAAATCTTAAACCATATTCTTTTACTTAGACTTCAAACTTTAGCTGAGAGAATCTATCCTGAGAGCAACTGAGGCTTCTGCTCAGGAAAGTCCACCATAGACATAGTCTTCACAGTAAGACAACTGCAGGAAAAGTGCAGAGAGAAGTGTATTCCACTATATATGGCTTTTATAGGTTTAACAAAAGCCTTAGACATGGTTAGTCAGTCAGGACTTTACATTGTTCTGAAGAAGCTTGATTGTCCACCTATATTGCTAAACCTTGTGAAGTCCTTACACAATGGCATGAAGGCAACTGTAATGTATGAAAACTGAGAGTTTGACTCATTTAACATCAACAATGGAGTGAAGCAGGGTGGCTTTCTAGCTCCTACATTGTTAATATTTACTTCTCATTCCTGCTCAACATGTGTTCTGTGATGTTCGAGAGGGTGTCTATCTTAGCACTAGACATGATGGAGGTTTGTTTAACATTGCAAGTTTCAGAGCTAAGATTAAGCTGAAAGAGACCATCATAAGGGACCTGCTATTTGCAGATGATGCAGCTCTCGTGGCTCATAGTGTTGATGCTCTGCAATGTCTTATTACCAAGTTTTCTGATTCCTGCAAAATCTTTGGGCTAGCAATAAGCTGTTATCGTGCATCAAGGCTCTTCAGAACCAGTCACAGATATCACCTTTGATGCTATTTGTCTAGACATTGTTGACCAATTTTGTACCTTGGCTCTACTGTTACCAGCAATGTAGATCTTGATGCTGAGCTTACTAGTAGAATCAGCAAAGCAGCCAGAAACTTTGGTCTTTTGCAAGACAGAGCCTGGAACAATAACAAATTGTTAACTAAAGTGAAATTCTGAATTTATGAGACGTGTTTTATACACTCTTCTATAAGGCTCAGAAACATTGATGACTTATGCCAAACATACCAAAAGATTAAATAGTTTTCATATCAGATACTTGTGTAAAATTCTTTTGAATAAGATGGCAAGACAGGGTGACAAATGTGGAAGTGTTAAGTCATGCTGGTATGTCATTCATGGGAACGTTGATTAGTAAGATGGCTTGGGTATGTCAAGCAATTGCCAGATTACAGGATCCCAAAGAGTGTGCTGTACTCTGAAGTTCCCAAAGAGTCTAGAAAGAGAGGCAGACCTCTGAGCAGATTTTAGGATGACTTATTATATCCTTTGGAATCTCTGTGGACGATTGGGAAAGGAGTGCAGAACGCCGCTCTGGTTGGTGGAGTCAGCTTGTAGCTGGAGTGAGGCATTTCGAGGCAGACTGGATAAAGCTTTGTGATGACCGGCATCAGAGGGGGAAAGAATCTGCTGCTTGGATTCAGAGCATTGCTAGTGCATGAATGTACCCTACCTGTGGATGGGACTCTCATTCGCACATCAAACTCAGCAGCCATCAAAGAACTCATCAGTGCATCCACCATGCTCTGTAGAGAGCCGCGGTGCCACTGACATGATTAACAATATAATACTTTTACACACTTAAATTTGCAACTCTGAGCAATTCAACTCCCAAAGCAAGGCCTAAGTGCATTGATCTCACCATGCTCCTACTTTAAAGTATGCAGTAAAACTGAGGCAAAGCAATGTCAAGTGCGAAAAGCAAGCCAACTGGAAAAAATAGATTCTTCTATTTGTCTTTAATCTCTTTCAGTTTCAGTCATCTATTTTTATTGCTTTTTGTCACATTAGCATGAAATGAATGGTCTTGGAGGTAAGGTAGGATTTTCCAGCATATGGGGTTCACCTCTGTAGACGAGCGGACTCACCCCTGTGGTGCCTCCTGCTGGTGTCTTCTGAGAATTAGCTCAATTCAGCTCTGGAGCACCCTCTGCAGGCCAGTGATCCACCTGTCCTCTGGCCCCCATGTCCCTTCCTGGACCCGGTGCCCTTTTACATGGGGTGCTGCCCCTGGCAGTAACCCCCTCAGTCTTAGGGTCTCCCCTCCCCAGGGAATCCCCACCCACTGTCCCCACCTTACCTCAGTATATGGCTACTGCCAGTCATTGTCTAGCCCCACACCCTGGGGCAGACTGCAGTATTAGCCTACTCATCACTGGCAAGGAGGGTTTGGACCTGCTGCCTTGGCCTACCCCTGGGCTGCCCTCTGCAACCCACAGGACCTATTAGCCCAATGCTAGGCCGCAGCCTGGAGCTTTCCAGGCTAGAGCTCCCCAGCTCCTCTGCCTTTCCCCAGCCCTGCTTCACTCAGGTATCCTGTGTCCAGCTTCCTGCAGCCAGGCCCATCTCCCTCTATAGCTAGAGAGAGACTCTTTGCTCCTGGCTTCTTTACCTTCATGGGGCCAGCTGAGAGTTTGGGGCATGGCCCCAGCTGCAGCCACTTCCCCTAATCAGCCCAGCCCAAAAGCTGCTTTCTCCAGCCACAGCCCCCCTCACAGGGCTGTTTTTAACCCTTCAGGGCAGGAGCAGGGGACCACCCTGCTACAACCCCACATGGATTGCAAAGGACTGGCGGGGGGGGGTGAGGGAGAGGTGCAGTGGAAGATGTATAAATTAAGCTGGAGAGGCATTTAACAAAGCTGTTAGGAGGGGGGGAAGGGCATGATTGAGCTAGTTCTCCAGACTAAAGTCTTGCAACCCCACCTGAACCCGATGGCACCGGATGGGACCCGACTACAGGTGTTGGTTTTGAGTTGGGTTGGAAAACTCCTGACTCTCTTGGACTCAGGTCAGCTCATGTTATCTCTGATAACCTCCTCCTGCCCGTCTCACACCTGCCAACCGCTGACACCTCGCTGCTGCGGAGTGAGTGTGCCAGTGAGTCACAGTACCTCTAACTCTACAGAATGCTCAGCATAGAAAGGGGTGGCAGCCACTGACATGCCGACCCCCAGGCAGGTGTAGCTGAAGATAGATCATGAATGTGGGGAGTGGGAAGTCTCACCAAGGTCAAGCCCCAAGGATGAGGCTGCAGTGCTGACATGGTTTGGGGGGAAGGTTCGGATTGGGTCAGGTCTGAAAATGACTCGACCCTCTTGGGCTCAGGTCAGTACGGGTGGGTTCAGGTCAGGCTTTAAAATTAGGCCTGAGCAAACCTCTATTCCAGATTTGGTGGGGGCAGGGGGTGTAATCAGCATTGAAGTAGGTTGTTGGATTGGGAATCTGTAAATGTGGATCTATTCCCAGCTCTGCTAAATCACTCAGCCTCAGTCCCTATAGCTGTGAAATGGGAGTAATGTCACTTTTCTACCTCACAGGGTAATGAGACATCCAGCTACTATGCTGAGGCGTGCAATAGAAAAATCTAGCATATATAATAAATAAAAGTCTTTTCAGACACAGATGTGACTGTGTCATTGTGTCTTTTGCAAATGTCACCTGAAATGGGATACGCTCACAGTTGTGGAGGTTGTGTGTATATTCTGCACCACTCTGGGCACCTGATTCATCTCTGCACTACTCTAATGTTATGCTGGTGTTTTCCCATTGAATGCAATGCAGTTACAGTACATTGATATCAAAGTGGAGTAACATAACAGTGAATCAAACCTTATGGGAATTTTTGTTTTCCTCCTTTGGCTGTTGTACTAGCCCTACAGGCTAACAAAATATTACTATGTAAATTATTTTCACTTTTTCCCCCTCTGGAGTCAGAATTGGATTTTGTCAATTATGCAACAACTGTGCATATTTATATAGCCACACAGAGAGCCTTCAGCTGAGAAAACAAATATATTAAAGATTCAAATCATTATAAGAACCTTTGCAAAATCTCCTTTAGAACTCACTCATCTATTAAATCCTATTTGGTTTTATACACTGCTGAAAACGCTAACAAAAAACTTACGTTGTTATAAGCTCAAAACAGGATGTCATTGTCTTCCTACCTTACTCCCCTGCAAGAATTTCTAACTAATGACAAACACAGCGTGCCTTTCCTAATCCAAATGTTTGGCAAAATTGCATCATCATAAATGATGTAACAAGCGAGCCCCTAATAAAAAGCAGGTGTACATCTTGCAGGAGGCAATCTAAAAACATATCGGAGTCTAAGAACTAATCACAAGGCAAAATCATTGAAATAAAACATGTAAAGAATGTTTATTAAAAATCACTCCAAATGCAACATGAACAAAATCCATACCAATAGCATACAGGTATGCCACAACTCTCCATGTTGCAATGTTGGTGAAAGGTTGGCACAGGAAGGAGCAACGGGATGGATGTATCTAGGAGTTGGTTTGTGATTCATTTATTAGTTATGTCTAGGTATTGCTATGGAGTTTCATTATCATAATATCTGAGCACCTCAGAAAGATGAATGAATTAAGCCTCACAGTTGTCGGGGTTCCCCTGAGACCTCTTCCATTTGGTTCCCCAAGAACTCAGTTTGACTCCAGTCTCATCATTCAGGTTCCTTTATTTGGCATACTGCAAAGCATAGGGAGGTGGGTATAGGGCATACCACACACCTAAAGGTACACAGCAAACCTCTTCCTTTATATACATTTACATATTAACTTGCATTTACTCTACACTGCATTACACGTTTTAGAATTAGCTTGGTTACTTTGTAGGAACCGATCCCTATACAGCAAGCAATGACCATGTACGACTTACTCTTTACCTCATCTTTACCTCATCTTACATTCCAGCCTTATGTTATCTACTGTTATCTTGTGCATTATAGATGGTCCCAAGGCTGTTCTCCCTTATCATAGCTAGAACAGACATTTTGTTTCCAGCCTGCTGATCCGTTTACCTCCCTAATACTGTCTCCCAAGAAATGAGGCATCACCTATGTGCAATTACTCATGTCAAGGCGGCCCTACATTAATATTCCTGTGTGATAAGGAAATATCACTATCTCCATATTTCAGATGGGGAAACCGAGGCACAGAGTGATCAAGCCAAAATTGTTCCTCTAATTTGAGTGCCTCAATCCTTGGGTACCCAACTCCAGACACCTAAGTGGTTGTCTACATCAACAATTAGACCTCAGCAAGCTGGGGTGTAAATCTACCTGCATTAGCCTGCCACAGTCTAACTCTCTGTGTGTGCCCTGCTATGTGTTAACAGTTTGTTAGAACACTTTGAGCTAGTCCCATTTCAAAGAGGACTAGATCAAAGCACACTAACAAACTGTCAAGGAACATCAGCCGGCTGCATGAGGACAGTTATACCACCGCAGGCTACTGTGGGGTAGATTCACACCCCAGCTTGCCATGGTCTAATTGTTCATGTAAGCTAATGTCAGGGATTTTCAGATATGTCGAACATTTGCAGGTGTTTAGTTTCTTCAAAAATTAGCCCAAGATGTCTCAAATTGGGAACCCAAAACTAGAGGCCCATGGAATCATAGGTCACTCTTGGACTAAGCTCAGGGAGACTGTGGAAAAGTCAGGGATGGAACCTACATCATCTGGTTTAGATTGTCAGCTATTTGGGGCAGGGACTGTCTGTCCTGTTTTTGTACAGTGCCTAACACACTGGGGTGTGGAGTCATGACTGGAGCTCTGATGCACTGACTATGGTAACATAAATAATAAATTGTCATAATAATTAACCACAAGACCATTTTTCCTCCCTTTGGTACTTGGGCATCATCCTTATGATCTAGCTCACTCCGTCAAAGAAGCCTAGAAAGAGGATCAGAGTGGGAAATGGTTAAATGACTCTCTTTTTACATTACCGATGGACTACAGAAAAGGTGCTGGAGCTGCCTGGGGGTAGATGCCATTTCTTTTAGAGTCCATTGGACAAAGGTATAGGAAGGTTTTAGAGACTTGGAATTTGGGACACAATGCTGGGTGATCTTCCAGGGCTTAACTGTGTCTGAGGGTGACTATTATAAGTGTTGTGTAACACTGGATGTGGTTTTATCAGCTGCTTCCTGATAGTTTATGGTGAGATCTCAGTGACTGCTGACAGTGCATGTCACTAATATTCACACTAATATCTTTGCTCCATGCCTGGCTAGAGACTGGGTACTTTTTTCCACAGTCTTTCAAAGAGTGTTATAAAAGATGCAGAGAAAAGATTTCAGCCTATTAGTTGATGCTAATTGTTTCTCCACGCATGATGGTATATAGTCCAGAAGAGAGCTGATGGCTGTTTAATAACAATATCACTCTTGTAAGTATGTAAAAATTGTTTATATTCTATACAAAGAATTCTGGAATCTGTTCCAATAAACACAAAACCAAACTACCAGAGAAATCATCAATATTATTTAGACCAGCGGTGGGCAAACTTTTTGGCCCAAGGGCCACATCGGGGTTGTGCAATTGTATGGAGGGCTGGGTAGGGAAGGCTGTGCCTCCCTAAACAGCCTGGCCCCCGCCCCCTCAGCCTGGCCCCCGCCCCCAACCCATCCAACCCCCACTGCTCCTTGTCCCCTGACCGCACCCTATCCAACCCCCCTGCTCCCTGTCCCCTGACCACCCTTCCCGGGACCCCTCCCAACTGCCCCCAGGATCCCACCCCTTTATCCAACTCCCCCTGCTCCCTGTCCCCTGACTGCCCTCCTGACCCCTATCCACATCCCTGCCCCCTGACAGCCCCCCCGGGACTCCCACTCCCAACCCTCCCTGTTCCCCATCCCTGACCACCACCCCAGAATCTCTGGCCCATCCAACCAGCCCCTCTTCCCTGACTGCCCCCCAGGACCCTCCGCTCCCTTACCCAACCCCCTCCCACTCCCCACCCCCTTACCAGCAGCAGGAGCTCGCAGCCGCGACACCCAGCCAGAGCCAGCTGCACTCCCCACACTGCCCAGCGGGAACGGCGGGCCAGAACGTGGCCGGTGTAGCTGTGGGGGAAGGGACGAGGACTAGGCTTCCCAGCCGGGAGCTCAGGGGCCGGGCGGGACGGTCCTATGGGCCGTGGGCTGTAGTTTGCCCATGTCTGATTTAGACCCTTTGTTCCCCAGACGTAAAATATATTGCTCATCCCTACTATAAACTGAGCAAAGCTAAATGAGAGAAATAAGTGTAAACAGGGTCTGAATGACCTCTCCCCTGACTGCTAGCTGGGAGGGGGCGAGACTTCAGGAGCAAACTGTATTTACATGAACACACCTACTCTGCTTAGATATCCAGCATATAGAGCAGAGTTGCTCAAAGTGATCAACTTTGGCTGGTGTTAGGTTACAAATCACTTTAGTACTGAATGCAGGTTGTGAAATGCTGTTATCAATGTTGTTGTCTTTATTGTATGAATAAAAGGGAGCAGAACTGTGCTCAACCTGTCCCAAATGAGGGGGTTACCCTCAGCTGAAAGGACCTTGGTAAGCCAGGCACTCGAAGGCCCAGACCCCTGTGAAAGTAAGAGGGG